>NC_089849.1:33539526-33899526 GCF_035609145.1 Eleutherodactylus coqui
AGGCGGACGTCCAAGTGAGGGTGTGGGCACAGGCCGAGTTCCTGGTCCAGGTGAATCACAGCCGGCTGCTGCGAGATTAGGAGAGAGGCAAGTTTCTGGGGTCCCCAGCTTCATATCACAATTTTATTACAAGCAGAGCAGTGTGAGCAGGTCCTGTCGTGGATGGCAGAAAATGCATCCAGCAATGTATCGACCACCCAGTCATCTACGCAGTCCACTACTCCGGGCTTAGGGACTGCAACTCTGAATCCTCTGGCTGCTTCATCTCTTTCCTCCCAGCCTCCTCACTCCATGAAATTGACATATTCTGATGAACAGGCAGACTCCCAGAAACTGTTCTCGGGTCCCTGCCATGAGCGGGAAAAACTGGTTCCTCTCTCACCTGAGGAGTTTGTTGCGACCGATGCCCAACCTTTGGAAAGTTCCCGGAGTCCAGGCGATGAGGCTGGGGACTTCCGGCAACTGTCCCAAGAGCTTTCAGTGGGTGAGGAGGATGATGATACACAGTTGTCTGTTAGTGAGGTAGTAGTAAGGGCAGTAAGTCCGAGGGAGGAGCGCACAGAGGATTCGGAGGAAGAGCAGCTGGAATATGAGGTGACTGACCCCACCTGGTTTGCTAAGCCTACTGAGGACAGGGCTTCAGAGGGGGAGGCAAGTGCAGCAACAGGAAAGGTTGGAAGAGGCAGTGGAGTGGCCAGGGGTAGAGGCAGGGCCAGAGTGAAGAATCCCCCAACTGTTTCCCAAAGCACCCCCTCGCGCCAAGCCTCCGTGCAGAGGGCTAGGTGTTCAAAGTTGTGGATGTTTTTCAGTGAGAGCGCTGACGACCGACGAACAGTGGTGTGCAACCTGTGTGGCACCAAGATCAGCTGAGGAGCCACCACTACCAACCTCACCACCACCAGCATGTGCAGGCATATGATGGCCAAGCACCCCACAAGGTGGGGCGAAGGCCATTCACCGCCTCTGCCTCACACCACTGGCTCTTCCCCTGTGCCCCAACCAGCCACACAGATCCAATCCCCTCCCCAGGACACAGGCACGAGTGCCTCCTGGCCTGCACGCACACCCTCACCTTCACTGTCCTCCACCCCATCCAGCAAGTCTCTCAGGGCAGCGTTCAGCTGTCGCTAACACACGTGTTGGAGCAAAAGCGCAAATACGCCGCCACCCACTCGCACGCACAAGCTTTAAACGTGCACATTGCCAAAGTAATCAGCCTGGAGATGCTGCCGTACAAGCTTGTGGAAACGGAGGCTTTCAAAAATATGATGGCGGTGGTGGTCCCACGCTACTCGGTCCCCAGTCGCCACTATTTTTCCCGGTGTGCCGTCGCAGCCACACACCAGCACGTCTCCCGCAACATCAATCGTGCCCTCACCAATGCGGTTACTGGGAAGGTCCACTTAACCACAGACATGTGAACAAGTACTGGTGGGCAGGGCCACCATATTTCCCTGACGGCACATTGGGTGAATTTGGTGGAGGCTGGGACCGAGTCAGAGCCTGGGACCGCTCACGTCCTACCAACACCCAGAATAGCGGGTCCTGCCTCATTGCTGGTATCTGCGGCGTTTCATGCCACCTCCTCCAAACCCTCCCCATCCTCCTCCTCCACCACCTCTACCTCTCAATTAAGAAGTGTAAGCACGTCGCCAGCAGTCGGTAGCGCGCGGTGCGGCAGCACAGTGGTGGGCAAGCGTCAGCAAGCCGTGCTATAACAAATCAGCTTAGGTGACAAGAAGCACACGGCCCCCCAGCTGTTGCCGGGTCTGACAGAGCAGACCGACCTCTGGCTTTCGCCGCTGAGCCTCCAACCAGGCATGGTCGTGGGTGACAATGGCTGTAACCTGGTGGTGGCTCTGCAGCTTGGCAGCCTCACACACGTGCCATGCCTGGCCCACATCTTCAATCTGGTGGTTCAGCGGTTTCTGAAAAACTACCCCCACTTGTCTGACCTGCTCGGCAAGGTGTGCCGCGTCTGCGCACATTTCAGCAAGTCCACCACGGATGCTGCCACCCTGAGGACCCTGCAACATCGGTTTCATCTGCCAGAGCGCCAACTACTGTGCGACGTGCCCACACGCTGGAATTCTACGCTGCACATGTTGGCCAGGTTGTATGAGCGGCGTAGAGCAATATTGGAATACCAGCTGCAACATGGTCGGCGTGGTGGTAGTCAGCCTCCCCAATTCTTTACTGAGGAGTGGGCCTGGATGGCAGATATCTAACAGGTCCTCAGAAACTTTGAGGAGTCTACCCAGATGGTGAGTGGCGATGCTGCAATCATTAGCATTACCATCCCGCTGCTTTGCCTGCTGAGAAGTTCGCTGCAAAGCATAAAGGCCGATGCTTTGCAGTTGGAACAGGAGAGCATGTATGGGCTGTAGAGGAGGAGGAGGATCCTGAAAGTCATCTTCCTAATGAGGACAGCGTTGTGTTGTGTACTGGTACCCTGGCACGCATAGCTGACCTCATGTTATGTCGTGACCCTCGCGTTAGACGCATTCTGGCCAACACGGATTACTGGGTGTACACACTTCTTGACCCACGGTATAAGGATAACGTTTCCACTCTCATTCCCGAAGAGGAAAGGCGTACGAGAGTGATGCAATACCACAGGGCCCTGGAGGACAAAGTGATGCTAAACTTCCCATCTGACAGCGCTAGTGGCAGAAGACGCATTTCCGAGGGCCAAGTAGCAGGGCAGGAGCGGAGATCAGGCAGCATGTCCAGCGCAGGCAGGAAACACTCTCCAAGGCCTTTGCCAGCTTTATGGCTCCCCAGCAAGACTGTGTCACCACTCCCCAGTCAAGGCTGAGTCGGAGGAAGCACTGTAAAAAGATGGTGAGGGAGTACGTAGCCGATCGTACCACCGTTCTCCATACAACTATTGGGAGTCAAATCTGGACACGTGGCACGAACTTGCGCTGTACGTCCTGGAGGTGCTGGCCTGCCCTGCCGCTAGCGTCTTGTCAGAGAGGGTGTTTAGTGCAGCTGGGGGAATCATCACGGATAAGCATACCGCCTGTCAACTGCCAGTGCCGACATGCTTACACTCATAAAGATGAAGAAAGGCTGGATTTCCCCAGACTTCTCTTCTCCACTGGCGGAGAGCAGCGGAAATTAATGATTCTTTTCGCTGCAACAGAGAAAAAAGCATTCTCTATCACCGGAAAAAAGGGGGAATTAGCTTTGTCAATCACTCTCAGATATTATTACTCCTTCTCCTACTCCTCCTCCTAAAACAGCATGTCATCACGCTGAACTGCCAATTTTTATGCGGCCCAAAAGGCTCTGCTTACAATTTTTCAAAGTTTCAAAAGTATTGTATTCATACTTTAACAGTCAGAAACCATTTTTTTTCACAGGGCTGCCCCCAGGCTCTTTTACAAATTAAGCAACAGCGAGCTGTATCTTTAAAAAAATGTTTATGGGTTTCACCTGCCCTCGCGGTTGAGCAATCTTTCAGGGGTACACTGGTACTCTTGGTACACAAATTTTTCTGGCCCTCGCTTATACTGTTATCTAACTAATTTTTCCAGCCTTCGCCTACACTCATGGTACCCCAATGTTTCAGGGGTTCGCCTATACCAGTGATGGCGAACCTTTTAGAGACCGAGTGCCCAAACTGCAACCTAAAAACCACTTATTTATCGCAAAGTGCCAAGACGTCGGGGGTCGGGGCTTATCACGACGTATGATTTTACCCCCGTTGTTCTAAAAAGGACCGGGCCGCTTCAAAAGACAGGGAGCACATTTTGACTGCTTTTTGGATGCAGAAATACTGCAGAATGTCCTCAGCGGAAAATTCAGCAGCATTTCCGCATCCAAAAAGTAGTCAAAATCTGCACCCTGTCTATTTTGAAACAGCCCTGCCCATTTCTGCCACCTGTAAACATACCCCAGCGGTAATAGTGACACCCCCCCAGCAGCCCCAGCGGTAATAGTGACCCCCACATCACAGCAGCCCCAGCGGTAATAGTGACCCCCATCCCACACCCCGGGATCAGTGCGGCTAGCAGTGCCGTTTGTGAATGCCGGCAGGAAAGCCGCAACCCCTGCTGGTATTCACAAGTGGTGAGCGCCCGATCGGGCGCGTGCCAGTAGGGAGGGCTCTGCGCGCCACCTCTGGCACGCGTGCCATAGTTTCGCCCCCACTGGCCTATACTCTTGCTACAGAAATGTTACTGGGGTCCGCCAATACTTTTGCTACAGAAATGTTACTGGGGTCCGCCTATACTTTTGCTACAGAAATGTTACTGGGGTCTGCCTATACATTTGCTACAGGAATGTTACAGGGGTCTGCCTATACTTCTGCTACAGAAATGTTGCTGGGGTCTGTCTATATTTTTACTACTGAAATGTTACAGGGTTCTGCCTATACTTTTACTACAGAAATGTAACTGGGGTCCATCTATACTTTTGCTACAGAAATGTTACTGGGGTCTGCCTATACATTTGCTACAGGAATGTTACAGGGGTCTGCCTATACTTCTGCTACCGAAATGTTGCTGGGGTCTGTCTATACTTTTACTACTGAAATGTTACAGGGTTCTGCCTATACTTTTACTACAGAAATGTAACTGGGGTCCATCTATACTTTTGCTACAGAAATGTTACTGGGGTCTGTCTATACTTTTACTACTGAAATGTTACAGGGTTCTGCCTATACTTTTACTACAGAAATTTTACTGGGGTCCGTCTATACTTTTACTACAGAAATGTAACTGGGGTCCATCTATACTTTTGCTACAGAAATGTTACTGGGGTCTGTCTATACTTTTACTACTGAAATGTTACAGGGTTCTGCCTATACTTTTACTACAGAAATTTTACTGGGGTCCGTCTATACTTTTACTACTGAAATGTTCCTGGGGTCCGCCTATACCTTTGGTACGGAAATGTAACTGGAGTCTGCCTATACTTCTGCTACAGAAATGTTACAGGGGTATGCCTATACTTTTTTTTCTGTATATATTCTTTATTTTGATTGGTAAAAAGAGGTGGAGGGGGGTTACAGAACAACAACAACAAAAAGAATCGGGATAAACAGTGGATAATCACAGATAAAATAATCAATCAGATACATAACAAAACATGAAACAGTGACAGCTCTGTTGAGAGTGCAGGGGGGTAATAGCCTATGAGGGGCGGAGGCCGAGTGAGGGGGTCAGCAATAGTGAATAATGCAATTAATGCATGGTTAAAGAGATACCTCGTTGGTCAGAGGGTGTAGCAGGTTGTGAGGGTGAGCTATGTATATGGGAGAGCCAAACACTCCAACGGCTTTCGAATCCTATTGGGTCCCCTGTTCGTTTAGCCTTGACTCTCTCAAAGGAACACTTCCCTGTACCACTCCGATATGGAGGGGGTGGTGCTGTCTCTCCAATACCTGGGGATTAGGATCTTAGCCGCATTTATAAAGAATGGGAAAATGTGTTTGTGTTCGGGTGTGAGGCCAGGAGTATCTAGGTTTAGGAGAACAGCCTCAGTGGTAAGGGAGATGTTGAATTTGAGGATGGTGCTTAGTATCTTCTGCATCTCTTTAGTTCCTGGAACCTAGTGGAGGAGGAAACCGAGTGAGACCTGGATATGATGTCGTTAATCTCGTCTGTGGTAAAAGTCGTGTTTAGTTCGGATTCCCAATGAGCTATATAAGAGGGTTTAAGTTTGTCATGTGTTAAGGTCCTATATATTTTCGAGATTGGACTCTTGATGGGCTGGAGACTCCAAAGTAATTTATGGGATAGCAAATTTTTATCTGTGTCTATGATGTCTGGGGAGTGAAGCACCACTGAATCTCTAATGATGTGTAGATCTTCAGGTTTAAGTGTAGCATCCCGTAGATGGTTTAGGAGCTGAATATCTTGGGGTACAGATTTGTCCTTAATAAGGCCGCTGCATTGCAGCGTCTTAAGATAGTGGTTGCTAATACGTTTTTGTTTGAGAGCTTTGAATTTGTTAGATATTATTGCAAGCAAAGGGGTATAACCGCTGATTTGAGGTATTAGTTTATATTTCTTATTTGATTTATGCCATAGACTCAGGGTTAGCCTAGTGTAGGGGTTTTGGATTTCTTTCAGCTTAAATTTGTTGTATGGAATGGGCCAATGTGAGGAACTCTGATCGCTGTTTAGTGCAAGGAGCTCCATTTCCACCCACAGTTTGGAGTGTGTCTGGCGGGACAGGTCCACCATGCGGTTCAGATGTGATGCGGTCCAGTATAGTTCAAAGTCTGGGAGTCCGATTCCACCGCATTTTTTGGTTTTGATAAGCGTAGTGTGTTTGACCCTGTGTCCCTTGCCCTGCCATATAGATTTTGCTTTATATAGGTTTTTAAGTTTAGTGAAAAAGAGCAGTGGGACCTCTATGGGAAGCGTTTGTAGCGTATATAATATTCTGGGGAGATAAATCATTTTAATCAGGTTCTTTCTGCCAAACCAAGAGATCGGCAGGGAGTTCCAGGAGTTGAGGTCCCTCTCCATTTTCTCCAGTAGGGGTATATAATTTAGATTGTACAGGTCTGATGCATTGTGTGATATTCTTGCCCCTAAATATGTGATTTGTTTACTTGTATTTTTAAATTGCGAAATCTTGGAAATCTCCAGCCAAGAATCTTGTTTAATGTTTATGTTTAATAATTCTGATTTTGAAAGGTTTAGCTTGAAATTGGAGATGTAACCAAAGCTCCTGAACTCATGCAGAATTTCGGGGATTGCGGTTTTGGGGTCCGTGAGGAAGAACAGCATATCATCTGCATAGGAGGCCGATTTGTGTTCCCTGTAATTTTCTTGTTTTGTCTGATTTTTTTTTCTAAGAAGGTTTCCATAGTTAGGATGAATAATAGAGGGGAAAGAGGGCAGTTCCGTTATTAATTTGGACTGTTGGGGAGAGTTCGGAGTTGATTTTGATTTTGGCCAAAGGGAGGGAATACAGGGCCATGATCTTATCGATAAATGTTTCTGGGAAACCAAATTTTAAAATGGACATTCATAGAAATAGCCAGTCAACTCTATCGAAAGCCTTTTCGGCATCTGTGGTGAGAAGGGCAAGTAAAGAGTTGTTGTGGTGTGCTGTATGTATTATATTGAGTAGTTTTAGGGTGTTACCCTTTGCTTCTCTGTTTGGTACAAAGCCCACTTACTCAGGATTAATCAAATCAGGTAGGAACACCTTGATCCTGTTGGCTAGGATTTTACCATAAATTTTAATGTCATTATTAATTAGGGATATGGGTCTCTAACTACTGCATAGGGAGGGGTCTTTTCCTTCTTTGGGGATTAGTGTGATGTGTGCCGTCAAAGCCTCTTTATGAAAGGGGCATCCTGCGGGGATGGAATTGAAGTAATGAGCCATATGTGGGGTGAGGATCTCTTTAAAGGTTTTGAAATACAAGGAACCAAAACCATCTGGCCCAGGACTTTTCCCGTTCGGGGATGCTTGTATACATTCCTCCACCTCTTGGGGCGTAATCTGCTTGGGGAGCGATTGTAAATGAATTATGGGTATGCTGGGAAGTTTGACCAAATCTAGGAAATCTTGTATTTTTTGTTTGATTAATAAGGGCTCTCTGGGGTTTTGGATATTATATAGGTCAGAGTAAAACGTGTGGAAAATGTTTGCAATCTCTGTTGTTTTGTGGTGTATCACGTCATTTTTATCTTTTGTTTTGGAGATAAAGGCTTTCGCGTTTTGAGTTTTAATTAGGGCTGCCAACTTTTTCCCACACTTATCCGCAAAGGCATAATGTTTATATCTTGCGAAAAAGAGGTATTTTTCGGATTTTTGATTCAGGATCTCTTTTAACTTGATGCGCAAGTTGAATAATTGTTTTTCGTGTTGAGGTGACACATTTTTCTTATTGCAGGTTTCTATGTTTTTGATTTGTTCAGTAAGAAGTGTAACCTCCCTCCCCCTTTCCCTCTTTTTTCTTGCGCCCAATTCAATGAAGAGGCCTCTTATTACCGCCTTGTGGGCTTCCTATAGGGTCGCGGGGTTATACGAATTTGTTGCGTTATCTTCAAAGTAATGTTGTAAACCCTTTTGTATGTATTCGATGTCCTCTTTATGTTTTAACAGGCTGTCATTTAACAGCCATTTGGACGCTGCTCTCCTTTTGGGGGAGATGGCAATCCTCATAAAAATTGGAGCGTGGTCAGAGTATAAAATAGTGCCGTAGTAAATTTTAGTGACTGCATCTAAGAGAGAATGTTTAACATAAAAAAGACCTATTCTTGAATATTTTTTATGAACCGAGGAATAAAAGGAATAGTCCCTTGAGTCAAGATTGAGAACTCTCCAAGGGTCTACTAGGTGGAGGTCGGCCAGTAATGTTTTAATTTTTCTGATTTTGGAAAGTGGGACCGCTGAGGAACCATTAGATGTATCTAAGGTGGGGCTAAGCGGTACATTAAAGTCCCCGCCTATAATAATATCCCCCTCAGAGAATTCTTGTAAATGTTTGGTGACTGTTGCAAAGAAGGTGTCTTGGTTGGAATTAGGGGCATATATATTTGCTAGAGTAAGTACTCTGTTGCCAATTGAGCCTTTAACAAAAATAAATCTGCCTTCTGGATCGGATAGGACGTTTAGTGTTTGAAGGGGAACTCTTGTGTAGAACAATAGCTACGCCTCTGTGTCTTTTCAGTGGAGTAGAACCATTTGGTGTAGGATTTGTTTTTAGTGAGAGGGGTGTAGTTTTTTTTTTAAGTGAGTTTTTTGAAAAAAGATGATGTCTACGTTTTGTTTCTCTAGGTAGTGTAATATTTGCGACCATTTTTGAGGGATATTAATACCTTTTACATTAATTGAGGCTAAGTGTATATCAGCCATGGATAAATTTTGTAGGGAGTGGTTTTAAGCAAATAGTGTCAGCAGAACTGTCATGAACATTTAAAAGACATAAAAAAAAGAAAAACATAACCATAACAGCTGGTCTTTGTTGGACCAGTAACAAATGAAATTATTATAACCTTTTGCTGCTGGACCAGGTTTTGGGACATAGTCCTTACTGGAACCAGATTATTGAGCAGAGATTAGAGAGATTGTGGGGACATGGAGTAGCGTAGAGCAGAGAAACCACGGCTCCCAACGTAGTCTGAAAATTCTGTGGGTATAAGAAAGTTAAAGGGAAACAGAAATATATAGTCACATAACAACTATAAGGCAAACAGTGTTATCAAGTAGAAGAGGCAGTGATTCTGAACGTCTCTTGTATAGTTATTTAGTGGGAAGTTCAGGTATCATCGTTAAGCGGTCCTCTTCTGGGAGGTTTGTTTGGGCTCGTATCATGAGTACAAGATTTGTTGGTTTTGCGCGGCGTTGCTGATGACCAATTCTCGCAGGTTGGAAGAGCGGGAAGGTTCAGAAGACTCTCAGCTGTGGTCCAGTCTGGTATTTGGATATGGCTTAGGTCTAGCTTAAACAAGACGTGTGGTAGATCCTCAGGGGTTGTGATGGTCCATATCCTGTTGGTGCTAGCCAGGCCAAAAGGGAATAGCCATTTATAGACTATAGCTTTATCTCTTAGAGCTTTGGTTAAAGGCTGGAGTTGTCTTCTGAGGTTGAGGGTCAATCTGGATAGGTCTTGGAATATCATGAGCTCCTTGTCATTGTATACTATTCGTTTCGCTAATCTAGCTTTATGAAGGATTTCTTCTTTAATTTTGAAGCTTTGCAAGCAACAGAGTATGTCTCTTGGTTTATCTGCATTGATCGATCTCGGTCTGAAAACGCGGTGTGCTCTCTCGATGCCCAAGTCGAGACCTTCAGTTTTGTTCAATAATTCTGTGAAAATAGCTGAAAGCACTGTTGGTATTTCTTTATCTGAGACTGTCTCTGGAATTCCCCTGACCCGTATATTGTTTCTCCTAGAGCGGTTTTCGAGGTCATCAATTTGTAGTTTCTGAAAAAAGGCTTCTTTTTGTTTATCAACAAGGATCTCCGTCACCCTCTCGGAGTGGTGTGTCATTTGTGTGTAGTTATCTTCCAGAGTTTGCACCCTTGAATACATTTGTTTGACATCTTTTCTTAGTTCTGAAATTTCACTTTTATTGTCTGGGTGAATTCCCTGAAGAGGTCTCTCATGCACTCTTTGGTAGGTAGTGCTTTAATATAGTTTCTCAGTTTTGTCTCGTCATGTGTTTGCATCTCCTCCTCTGAGTCACTGTCCAGGTCTGATGGTAAAGTCGACATAGACGTGATTTTGTCTTCTACTACGGTAGATTTTGTTCTTGTAGTTTTTGAGTAATCAGGCGTAAGTCTTTTGATTTTTTTTTCGTTTTCAAGCGATTTGTTAGGTGTTTTAGAGCTTTTGTTTGTTTTGTGTGTCTCCGAATTAGCGCTCTTAGTATTTTTCCTCATTGTATCTGTTTCCTAATGTCACTACATTGGGAGGAAGGTGTATTTTTTATTCACATGGATATAGCCTTTTTTAACTGGGGTTTTGCGGGGTGATCCACTTTCCTGGCTTGGCGATCTTTAATTGCGGGGGGGGGGGGGGGTGAGATATTCTAGAGTTTTTCTTTGCCTGATGGCTAGGATTGGCTTTAAATGGTAGTTAAGAATGCTTTGAAGAAGGGATGAGTAGGATTTCAGGTCCTGCTTTTATTAATTTTGGCCACAAGATGGTGCTGTGGTGCACTTTAATGAGGAGACTGGAGTTTTGCTTAATGGAGCCTGCTGTTGACCGAGAGTCCTGAGAAGCAAGTCTCCGTGCCCCTGCTGGACTTCAAATGCAGTGAGTAAAGCCGTGGGGTGTGGGTTTTACTTTATATTCCCTTTTGTTGCCGGTGTGGATGTGCTGGGGTTGCATATTTCTCCCTGCCTGGCTTTGCTGCCCTGCTCCAGTAGCGCTGTGCACGCAGGGTGATTTATTGAGCAGTCTGTTTATGCAGGATGGCCGGCTCTTCACAGAGCTGGACGACGGGCTGGATGCTGATCTCCAGGTGCACCCTCCCGTGGAGCACTGCTAATTGCTGCTTCCGAGGAACGCGGGGGAATGGGTGGGGGGGGAGGGCGTGGGGGGGAGTGTGTTATGGGCCGGTGGTATACTTAGTGGGAGTGCGGCTGCCGATAGTATCGGAGGTTCCCCTCTCCGGGGATTACTTTAGGTTGCTCTCCTCTGCCTGGAACTCCGCTGATGCTCTCCGCCGGGCGTCTCCAGACGCTGGTCTCCCGGTACAGGCTGCGGGCGCGCACCGCTGTGCAGGGCAGCGGCTCTCCGACTCTTTCCCGGCGACGAGATTCTGGAGGGTCCCTGGGTGTTTTATCTCTGTTTGGGTCCCTGAATTGGGTCCAGAAAAGGCTGAAAATGCGGGTTCTGTGGAGGAGCAGGGCAACATGCGTCCTCTCTCTTCGCTTGCTAGGCCACACCCCTCCTGTCTATACTTTTACTACTGAAATGTTACTGGGGTCTCCCTATACCTTTGCTACAGGAATGTTACAGGGGTCTGCCTATACTGCTACAGAAATGTTACTGGTGTCTGCCTATACTTCTGCAACAGAAATGTTACAGGGGTCTGCCTATACTTTTACTACTGAAATGTTACTTGGGTCTGCCTATACCTTTCCTACAGAAATGTTACTGGAGTCCGCCTATACCTTTGCTACAGAAATGTTACTGGGGTCCGCCTATACCTTTGCTACAGAAATGTTACTGGGGTCCGCCTATACCTTTGCTACAGACATGTTACTGGGGTCCACCTATACCTTTGCTACAGAAATGTTACTGGGGTCCACCTATACCTTTGCTACAGAAATGTTACTGGGGTCCACCTATACCTTTGCTACAGAAATGTTACTGGGGTCCACCTATAACCTTCCTACAGAAATTAGCATACATGAACGTGGACAATCTACCTAAGGGAAGACTAATACCAAAACTTGTTGCCTTGGATGGAGATGGTTCAGTGGTATCAACAAGCATCTGAAGGGCACCCCATTTTAATCTTTTCTAAACTACCCCCATATTTAATCTTCAGGCACTGGGACCACCATAATGTCTAGAGCAAAGAACAATGGTAGGCTACAATACACCATGCTGTCTTAGTCTCCTTCCACTGAATAAGGGTAAGGGCGTATTTACACGGCTAATAGCGAGTTGAGCCGGAGATTATAAGACGTGACTTGCAATTCTCATGTAAGACTAACAGCATCAATGAGAGCGAAAAATCACCCATGTAAATCACCCATTGCAAACTGTCGGTTCTCTTTTTGTGCGAGCATTGTGTGAGAATATAGCCATATAAATATAATCTAAGAAAAGGCAAAGAGACAAATTTTTCTTCCGAGACCCATGTTGTAAGGAAAGTTTAAAGGGTAACTGCACTTTCTAAAAGCCTTTGAAATGTCAGAGTGACATGTCAAAAGTTTTGATCAGTGTGAGTCTGGGTCTCACTGTGGAGACGTTAAAAACGCTTACTGTTGTCCTCATCCACTCCCGGCTCGATTATTGCAACTCGTTGCTGATCGGCCTCCCCTACACCAGACTCTACCCTCTCCAATCCATCCTGAATGCGGCAGCCAGGCTCATCTTCCTGTCCAGCCACTACTCGGACGCCTCTGCCCTGTGCCGGTCACTGCACTGGCTGCCCGTTAAATACAGGATTCAATTCAAACTCACTACCTTCATCCACAAAGCCCTCCACAGCGCAGCACCCGCCTATATCGCCTCCCTCATCTCAATCCATCAACCAGCCCGGGCTCTCCGCTCTGCTAATGAAACCAGACTGAGTGCCCCTTTCATTCGAACTTCTCATTCCCGCCTCCAAGACTTCTCCAGAGCAGCACCTGTCCTCTGGAACGCACTACCAAAGGCTACCCGGGCAATCCAGGACTCGCAGAACTTCAGGCGTGCTCTAAAAACGCACCTCTTCAGGGAGGCATACCGCATACCCTAAACAAACCCCTCTGTACTCCGCCTGATAACATGCTCCCTGACCAACTGACTGCAATCCCTGCTAGCCACCATAAACCGCTCCTGCAGTCATACCGTTGGTTCCGTCACACGGCCAAATGTCTGACCATTGTCTGTGTATAGTATCCCTCACTCTCCACCTCGCCATACCGTGCACATCTCCAGCCCCTTTACCTTCTGTATCACCCCACCATTCGTAGTATGTAAGCTCGTTGGAGCAGGACCCTCACCCCTATTGTTTCCATCAACTGATTACTATATGTAACTGTGGTTCTGTAATTTTTGTATTTTGTCTTTCTGTATCCCCCTGTCTATGTAAGCGCTGCGGAATATGTTGGCGCTATACAAATAAAGTTTATTATTATTATTATTATGAGACACCTATTGATTACCCAAACAAAGGGGCTGTCTTCGCTGTTTGTTGTATGGACATCTAAGCATCCATTTTCAGCTGCCAACAAGCAGCGAAGACAATTGAAGGGGTATAGTACTCTAATCAGCACTGCAGCCCCTTCATTTTAACAGTCAGGGGGGGGGGGGGGGGTCTCGGCACCCAAACCTATATTAATTAAAACTTTTAATGTGTTATTCTGATCTAGTCTAACCTTAACCTAGTCTATATGAAGGAAACCTACTATGGGGCCACCATACACCACCCTACATCCAACTTTTTAAATGTGTGCATGCATTATGCAGGAGTTCTGAAGCTGGTAGGGTGTTCTCTGCAATAATTAGGCATTATTAACATCCCATGTATATAGGGGCCCTGACAAATGCACTTGAAAATTTCTAATAAAAAGATTCAAAACTATCAAAAACTAACTTTCATAACAACAGAGTGGCAGATTTATAATGACTTAAATAAATAAAGTCTTAAGACTTATGCCCACGGACGGATTTTTAACATGTTTCACGCGCCAATAATCCACAGTGTTATCCAGCAGCTATTAGGTTCTGTTGAACCTAATAGCTCAATGTTCCCACTGCGGAATTCTACTACGGAATTACACAGCGTGGAAGAAAGTGCAGCATGTTCTAATTGCCGTGGGAAAACACATGGTCGGCTTCCATTGTAGTCAACGTAAGCCGTCCGTCACGCGATACTTCCGCTGTAAGTACAGCGGAAGTATCGTATGATTACGCATCACCGGCGGCCCCGTCATTGACCATTGCCGGCACGTCATGCAATGTACTGAGCATGCACGCCGGCTCGCCAGACGGGGCTCGCTCTGCGGATCCGGAGAGGTGATCATGGGGTCTTTGAAAGGCGCCGTGTTGGACTCCGCTGTGATATTTTGCTGGCGAGGTCCGACATGGCCGTGGGCATGACGCCTAAAAGTAGAGGAGCATGCTGTTTGCCAAATTTTGACACACGTTTTCTTTTCTTTACAGCTTTTAGAACAACAATATATGCCACGTGCCATTAATAAAGCTGATGCGTCCTGCAAGCAGACAAAACTACGACTATGTAAGTCCACAATCCAACCAGGTGAGCACAACAAGTGCAAAAGTATAATAAATGCAACAAGTGCAAAATGCACTAAAAATCTGGGGCAATATAATTCAGAAACGAGGTGCAACTATGTTAAACCTGCCTATTGTTTTCAGTCTCGTCCTGATACTTGATCACCTGCTCAAACACCCCTATAGAATCAGCTTGGGTTACCGTGAACAGAAGATGGTCAGAAAATTAGACATCGCTCTCTTTTGAGTTAATAAACACACCATGTCCAGCAAATCTTCTGCAACATTGTACTTCACAACTTACTATTTTGTTCTTTAGTATTATAAGGCTGGATTCACACAGGGTGGATTTGCCGCGGAAATTCCGTCCAGAATTTCTGTGCGGCAAATCCGCCTGCAGCTGCTAATCTCAGGATTAGCCAGCCATGTGGATGAGATTTCTCAGAAATCTCGTCCACACGGGACGGCCAATCCACTGCGGTTAATCCGACCGCAGCCGCGGCTTTGCCGACCGCAGTATGTCCATTCTTTTTTCTTTCAGCTGTAGCCGTGCTCTCCTCTATGGGAGCATTGGCCGCAGCGGAAGAGCGAGCGGCCGGGCCGCTTCAAAGCTGCTGCGGGTTTTTCTGCGGCGCGTCTCCCGGCGGAAATCTCGCGGTTTTTGCTGCGGCCAAACCGCAAGATTTCCAGCGGGAATCCGCCCAGTGTGACCCCAGCCTAAGGATGAAAAACAAACAACACAGTTACCGATAATGGATAAATAGACAGATGTAGCAGAGCTGAGCAGAAGTTGGTGTTATATCACCGTTTTACATGCATATTTCCATAAGAGTCTAGGTAAAACTTAATGCAGTTATTCAGAGCATAAACCAAATAGTTACACAATAGTTTCAGCTCCTGCTGCATCTGAAAAGAACTATATACACTCCCCTCACCTGTTGGAGTATGATGTGAAGAATGTATCCGGCCGGGAGCAAGAAAATTGTGTCACAGCAAAAGGAACAGTTTGCTGATTTATACAGGGAGGAGTTCCTAAGAATACTATTACTGCATTGCTGTGTGATAATAATAGGCAGGAGGTAGCCAACTTTTTATTTTAAGTTTTTCCTAAATTTGCAGAAGAAAAAAAATATATATATATTAGCTTTTTCTGTATACGAAATATATAGAATAACTAGAATAACTATACATTGTAGCAACACGGGGGGGGGGGGGGGGGGAATTCGCTCACATCCCAGGTAGACACTAATGGGTTAAACTCCAAATGTCTATTTATTTTAAACTTCACAATTCTCAGCAATATCAGCTTGCTTCAGCACAGCTTTTTCACTGTAGCAAGTATAGTCCAAATATATTAGAGGAACCTTGTCACTGTTTGGACCTTAAAATGTAACTTTGAGTAATATGTTTTAAAATAAAACAAAACCTAACAGACACACATACCGTGTTTCCCCAAAAATAAGACAGGGGGGTACGCCCCTGCACCTGATTGGCTGCACAGAAGGCTGGGCTGCGGGTCCAGGCAGCCCACTAAGGATGGATGTTACATGCATACCTCAGCCCCTGCTGCAGCCGCCCAGCCGCAGCTTCCCTGCTGGCAGCCCACAAGGCAGAAAGCCCTGACGGGTGAAGTGCTGAGTGGCATCGGCAGCAGGGAGGCCACAGCGCCCTGAAGGCTCTTTCCCGGTGGAGGAACAAAAGGCGTCCATCGGTAACCCCCCTCCCCATGTAAGTAGGACATCGCACCCACAAGAAAGAAGGCCACAGCGCCGGGGGGGAGACACACTGACTGGCAGCCATAGACTGCAGGGATCTGACAGTGCTGTGGGACACAACGTTGCCGGCATCAGACAGCAGCGAGTCTCTAGCGGCGTTGGACTGTCAGACAGCCGGCTAACAGTGGTGGAGCAGAGTGCCGGGTAACATTCAAAGAGTGCGGCTCCCTCAAGCATGCAGGCAACAGCGCCGGTAGTCTTATGCATAGCCGGGTTACAGGGGTGCAGCGGCAGCTAAGACACAGGGAGCGCTCTTCACCCACTTCCAGGACCTAGCGCTATTCTGCTAATCAGGAGCTAGGGGTGTGACAGGGGCGTTCCACTATTGAAGCCCTGTCAAAGCCCTAGCTTCCAGTAGCGTCAGTACCATAGGCAAGTGAAAGGAAGTGCTTAAGAGTAAAAAGGAAAAGTTTTATAGTAATATATGGTGCCCAGGCTAACGAAATTAAAAAAAATATATAACAGTACAAATAACCCGTGGATTCCAAATATGTCACCCATACTGGCATTAGCCAGGCCTACAGTTTAGTAATTAACAATTATCCTAATCTACAATGTGTGAGAGCATTTAGTACATATGGGCTTATCATTGAGACATAAAAAAGTGAGAAATGTACAGCTAGAATGAAACGTGAAAAGAAAAACCCTAAGGGAAACGTGCTCAATTGGCAGAAAACTACATATGTATATTGTAGGCAGTTAAAGGGTGAAGTTGTGGATGGAGTATATCTCCCTCCCAGGTTCTTAGTCTGGACAGGGTGGCAATCCAGTCTATAAATTCAGCCTTGTTCTCAGAGAGCTCAGCTGCAGGTACTGACCCCATTACTGAGGCATAAAAGACTGCAACTCTGAGGAGTCAGTGTCTGACAAACTGAGGAGGGAGCACAACCTTTCAGCATGGACCTGAGGAAACCTCTGAGCACCCTGCGTGGTGCATCTCTGCATTCGTTACATTGAATGGACTTTTCTGTTCTGTTGCTTTGCCTGGAGTGTACTTTCAAGAATAAAACTGAAGTAAGTTTTATACATTGTCTAGTCCAGAGTGGCATTGCCGCTCTCACCCCCTGGAGGACTTTCTTACAATATATAAAAAAACAGTAACAGTGGAAATACATAAAATAACAACGAATGATGCATCTTTCCTAAGGGTGCCTTCACACTGGCGATGAAATCGCACAATTTCCCAGTTCTGCGAGGATGTGAGAAATCGCAAAATTATGAAGCCAATGGCTTCCAATGCCTCCATTCACATGTGCGATGTTTTAATGCTTTAATCCTTTTCAATCCACTGTCTGATGTCTTCACACATTCTGATTGAAGGCTGTACAGCTCCGATGTCAGAAGACGTCCGGCAGGGTATTCTTACTGTATATTACTGGCCGCTCTGTTGTTGGGGGCCTCTCCAGCATGTCTCATACCGCAGTACTGGCTCTAGCCAGCAGATGGCGCCATTGCACAATGGCAGAAAGAAACCCCCCTAGGAAACCCTGAATCCAAAATTGGATTGCAAAGGGGTAATCCCTTTCCAAATTTAACATGTCGCTCAAAATATGTTCGCTCAATGCAAGAGTGCTAAATTCTCCAGATCAGAAGATACGCTCTTCAAGGCAAAGTTGACATCTTATGCCTTCAAGAGATGCACTTCGCATCCGCCTCATGCCCTGCATTCTCCCACAGGAAATCCCCACCCCCACCCCCCACCCCCAATTTTTTGTCCTGCACCAAGGGTAAGAGAGCTGGGGTCTTGATTGCAATTAAGAACAACATTGACTTTGTACTCTCTGAGCAAGTTATAGACCTGCGAGGTAGATACATAATCCTAGTGGGCTCATTCAACAACACCCAAATGACCCTAGTAAATTTGCATGCCCCAAATTCTTCCCAAATCACTTCCTTAAACACAACTCTCAAAAAAATCTGCAAAGCCCATGTAGGAAAATGGATACTCTGCAGGGATTTTAATATCATCCCAGACAAGCAGCTTGACTCCACTATATCTCTTAATAGATCTTTCCCAGTTCAGGCTCTATGGCTCCACAGGGGAGCCCTATATGACGTATTTAGATGCCTTACCTCCTTCTCTAGGGAATACATGCATTACTCTTCCCGACATAGAGCCTTCTCCAGAATTGACCTGTTTCTAGTTGATAGGTGGAGCCTTTCTGGCGCTCTGTCTGCCGAAATAGGCAATAGAACCTGGTTGGTCCATTCCACTATTTTCCTCACTCTTAAAATGACTAACTTCGCACCTAGGCACAAAGGCACCTAGGCACTAGAGAAACAATGCTTGCCTCATGAGAATTCCTCTATAGAAACAAATTATCAAAGAATCCCTGATAGAATACTTCTCGATTAATGCAAACCCGGACACGGACATATTCTCAACATGGAATGCTCACGGGTTCATACGGGGTATTCTGATTAAAATTTGTTTGCAGCGCAGGAGGAAAATACAACTACACATAAATAGCATTCTATTACAGATCTCTATCATAGAGTGAAGTATTCAAACCTCTCCCTTGACCTCGCTCCATAAAGAATAAATGTCACTGTGACTCAGCCTTTGATAAGCCCTAATTGAGAATTATGATGTCTGCAAGGTTTTCTAGAATTAATTATCAATAATCATTTATTACTAGAGATGAGCGAACGCGTTCGTCCGAGCTTGATATTCGTGCGAATATTAGGGTGTTCAGGATGTTCGTTATTCGTAACGAACACCATGCGGTGTTCTGGTTATTTTCACTTCCTTCCCTGAGACGTTAGCGCGCTTTTCTGGCCAATTGAAAGACAGGGAAGGCATTACAACTTCCCCCTGTGACGTTCAAGCCCTATACCACCCCCCTGCAGTGAGTGGCTGGGGAGATCAGGTGTCACCCGAACATAAAAGTCGGCCCCTCCCGCGGTTCGCCTCAGATGCCGTGTGATTTAGATGAGGGACAGTGCTGTTTGTACCGGAGCTGCTGTAGGGAAAGAATTGGTAGTTAGTGTAGGCTTCAAGACCCCCCAAAGGTCCTTATTAGGGCCACTGATAGCTGTGTGTTGGCTGCTGTTAGCAGTGGCAATTTTTTTTTCTCAAAATCGCCTCTGCAGACCGTTGCACCTGGCATTAGGGACAGAAGTGCTGCATAGACAGGGAGAGTGTTAGGAGTGAGTGTAGCCTTCAAGAACCTCAACGGTCCTTTCTAGGGCCATATTTATCCGTGTGCAGTACTGTCCAGGCTGCTGTTAGCTGTGCTGCATTTTTTTTTGCTTCTCAAAATCGCTTCTGCAGAGCATTGCACCCTCCATTGATACTGCAGGGAAAGAATTGTATAGGCAGGGCCACAACACAGTTATTATTCATTGAATATATGCAGTGCTGCCTTTTGCTTGTAAAACAAGTGAAAATAATTCTATTTGTCCGGCCTCTGTCCGTCCTAAGGGCGGTGGACACGTGTCGGCTGCGTGTGACACCTTTAAAAATCATACGCACCCAGCTACGTTTTACTCCTGGCTTCGCCATTTGCTTTCCTTAATTGGGAAAAAAAATACCTGCTCTGCCACAGTTAATAACTCTGCTACCCTCACGTTCTGTGACACATTAGCAGGGACACAGCACAGTTATTAAACTTCTCATGTTCATTGAATATACGCAGTGCTGCCTTTTGGTGCCAAAAAACGGAAAATAATTCTATTTGTCCGGCCTCTGTCCGTCCTAAGGGCGGTGGACACGTGTCGGCTGCGTGTGACACCTTTAAAAATCATACGCACCCAGCTACGTTTTACTCCTGGCTTCGCCATTTGCTTTCCTTAATTGGGAAAAAAAATACCTGCTCTGCCACAGTTAATAACTCTGCTACCCTCACGTTCTGTGACACATTAGCAGGAAAACAGCACAGTTATTAAACTTAGATTATTCATTCACTAGAGGCAGTGGGGCCTTTCGTTTTCAAAAAAGGGAAAAAATTATATTTGGCCTGCAGTCTTGCGCCAATTTATTTCCTGCCTGTGAAATCAAATCACTGGTAATACAGCATGCTGAGGGGTAGGGGTAGGCCTAGAGGACGTGGACGCGGCCGAGGACGCGGAGGGCCAAGTCAGGGTGTGGGCACAGGCCAAGCTCCTGATCCAGGTGTGTCGCAGCCGACTGCTGCGCGATTAGGAGAGAGGCACGTTTCTGGCGTCCCCACATTCATCGCCCAATTAATGGGTCCACGCGGGAGACGGTTATTAGAAAATGAGCAGTGTGAGCAGGTCCTGTCCTGGATGGCAGAAAGTGCTTCGAGCAACCTATCGTCTACCCGCAGTTCTGCGCCGTCCACTGCTGCCAATCCGAATCCTCTGTCTGCTGCTCCTCCTTCCTCCCAGCCTCCTCACTCTATTACAATAACACCTGCTCAGGAGCAGGAGCCCTCCCAGGAACTGTTCTCGGGCCCCTGCTTAGATTGGGCAGCAGCGGTTCCTCTCCCACCAGAGGAGTTTATCGTCACTGATGCCCAACCATTCGAAAGTTCCCGGGGTCCGGGGGAAGAGGCTGGGGACTTCCGCCAACTGTCTCAACAACTTTCTGTGGGTGAGGAGGACGATGACGATCAGACACAGTTGTCTTGCAGTGAGGTAGTAGTAAGGGCAGTAAGTCCGAGGGAGCAGCGCACAGATGATTCGGAGGAAGAGCAGCAGGACGATGAGGTGACTGACCCCACCTGGTGTGCAACGCTTACTCAGGAGGACAGGTCTTCAGAGGGGGAGTCAAGGGCATCAGCAGGGCAGGTTGCAAGAGGCAGTGCGGTGGCCAGGGGTAGAGGCAGGGCCAGACCGAATAATCCACCAAGTGTTTCCCAAAGCGCCCCCTCGCGCCATGCCACCCTGCAGAGGCCGAGGTGCTCTAAGGTCTGGCAGTTTTTCACAGAGACGCCTGACGACCGACGAACAGTGGTGTGCAACCTTTGTCGCGCAAAGCTCAGCCGGGGAACCAACACCAACAGCCTCACCACCACCACCATGCGCAGACATATGATGGCCAAGCACCCCGCAAGGTGGGACGAAGGCCGTTCAGCGCCTCCGGTTTGCACCCCTGCCTCTCCCCCTGTGCCCCAACCTGCCACTGAGATGCAACCCCCCTCTCAGGACACAGGCACTACCGTCTCCTGGCCTGCACCCACACCCTCACCTCCGCTGTCCTCGGCCCCATCCAGCAGTGTAGTTCAGCGCACCGTCCAGCCGTCGCTTGCGCAACTGTTGGAGCGCAAGCGCAAGTACGCCGCCACGCACCCGCACGCTCAAACATTAACCGTCCGCATAGCAAAATTGATCAGCCTTGAGATGCTGCCGTATAGGGTTGTGGAAACGGAGTCCTTCAAAAGTATCATGGAGGCGGCGGCCCCGCGCTACTCAGTTCCCAGTCGCCACTACTTTTCCCGATGTGCCGTCCCAGCCCTGCACGACCACGTCTCCCGCAACATTGTACGCGCCCTCACCAACGCGGTTACTGCCACGGTCCACTTAACTACGGACACGTGGACAAGCACAGGCGGGCAGGGCCACTACATCTCCCTGACGGCACATTGGGTGAATTTAGTGGAGGCTGGGACAGAGTCAGAGCCTGGGACCGCTCACGTCCTACCCACCCCCAGAATTGCGGGCCCCAGCTCGGTGGTGGTATCTGCGGAGGTGTATGCTTCCTCCACTAAAGCACCCTCCTCCTCCTCCTCCTCTGTCTCGCAATCAAGATGTGTTAGCAGCAGCATGTCGCCAGCAGTCGGTGTCGCGCGGTGTGGCAGCACAGCGGTGGGCAAGCGTCAGCAGGCCGTGCTGAAACTACTCAGCTTAGGCGATAAGAGGCACACGGCCCACGAACTGCTGCAGGGTCTGACACAGCAGACCGACCGCTGGCTTGCGCCGCTGAGCCTCCAACCGGGCATGGTCGTGTGTGACAACGGCCGTAACCTGGTGGCGGCTCTGCAGCTCGGCAGCCCGACGCACGTGCCATGCCTGGCCCACGTCTTTAATTTGGTGGTTCAGCGCTTTCTGAAAAGCTACCCACGCTTGTCAGACCTGCTCGTAAAGGCGCGCCGGCTCTGTGCACATTTTCGCAAGTCCCACACGGACGCTGCCACCCTGCGCACCCTGCAACATCACTTTAAGCTGCCAGTGCACCGACTGCTGTGCGACGTGCCCACACGGTGGAACTTTACGCTCCACATGTTGGCCAGGCTCTATGAACAACGTAGAGCTATAGTCGAATACCAACTCCAACATGGGCGGCACAGTGGGAGTCAGCCTCCTCAATTCCTTTCAGAAGAGTGGGCCTGGTTGGCAGACATCTGCCATGTCCTTGGTAATTTTGAGGAGTCTACCCAGGTGGTAAGCGGCGATGCTACAATCATTAGCGTCACCATTCCTCTGCTATGCATCTTGAGAAATTCCCTGCAAACCATAAAGGCAGCTGCTTTGCGCTCGGAAATGGGGGCGGGGGAAGACAGTATGCCGCTGGATAGTCAGGGCACCCTCCTGTCTATTTCTCAGCGCGTACAGGAGGAGGAGGAGCATGAGGAGGATGAGGAGGAGGGGGAAGAGACAGCTTGGGCCGCTGCTGACGGTACACCGGCTGATTGCCTGTCATCCTTTCAGCGTGTATGGCCTGAGGAGGAGGAGGAGGAGGAGGAGGAGGATCCTGAAAGTGATCTTCCTAGTGACGACAGCCATGTGTTGCGTACAGGTACCCTGGCACACATGGCTGACTTCATGTTAGGATGCCTTTCTCGTGACCCTCGCGTTGCACGCATTCTGGCCACGACGGATTACTGGGTGTACACACTGCTCGATCCACAGTATAAGGAGAACCTGCCCACTCTGATTCCCGAAGAGGAAAGGGGTTCGAGAGTGTTGCTATACCACAGGACCCTTGCGGACAAGCTGATGGTAAAATTCCCAGCCGACAGCGCTAGTGGCAGAAGGCGCAGTACCGAGGGCAAGGTAGCAGGGGATGTGCGTAGATCGAGCAGCATGTACATCCCAGGCAGTGCAACAGTCTTTAAGGGCCTGGCCAGCTTTATGGCTCCCCACCAAGACTGTGTCACCGCTCCCCAGTCACGGCTGAGTCGGCGGGAGCACTGTAAAAGGATGGTGAGGGAGTACGTAGCGGATCGCACGACCATCCTTGGTGACGCCTCTGCCCCCTACAACTACTGGGTGTCGAAGCTGGACACGTGGCCTGAACTAGCGCTGTATGCCCTGGAGGTGCTTGCTTGTCCTGCGGCTAGCGTCTTGTCGGAGAGGGTGTTTAGTGCGGCTGGGGGAATCATCACAGATAAGCGTACCCGCCTGTCAACCGACAGTGCCGACAGGCTAACACTCATCAAGATGAACAAAGCCTGGATTTCGCCAGACTTCTGTTCTCCACCAGCAGACAGCAGCGATACGTAAGCAATACGTAGGCTGCACCCGCGGATGGAAGCTACGTTCTCTCTCACCATCCAAAACGGGGACATTTCTGCTTCATCAATCTGTGTCTAATATTCCTCCTCCTCCTCCTGCTCCTCCTCCTGAAACCTCACATAATCACGCTGAACGGGCAATTTTTCTTAGGGCCACAAGGCTCACTCAAATAATTTTTCTGAACAATTTTTATAAGTTTCAATGCGCTTAAAAGCGTTGGAACTTTAACTTGAACCAATTTTTCGTTACACTGGGATGCCTCCAGGCCTAGTTACCACTTAAGCCACATTAACCAAAGCGGTTAATGGGTTTCACCTGCCCTCTTGGCTGGCCATGGCCAATTTTTGGGATGTACATTAGTACTGTTGATACAGCAATTTTTGTGGGCCCTCGCCTACAGTGTAATCAAATTAATTTTTAGCCCACCTGCATTACAGCTGACGTTACCTCAGCTGTGTTGGGCAATGCAATGGGATATTTTTATGTACCGCCGGTGGGTTCCAGGGAGCCACCCATGCTGTAGGTGCACACGGAGTTTTTAATACATGTGTCCACTTCTAAAGAACCCCAGTCTGACTGGGGCATGCAGTGTTGGCCGAAGCCCACCTGTATTACGCACGACATTACTACCTCAGCTGTGTTGGGCAATGCAATGGGATATTTCTATGTACCGCCGGTGGCTTCCTGGCACCCACCCATGCTGTAGGTGCACACGGAGTTTTTACTACATCTGTACACTTATAAAGAACCCCAGTCAGACTGGGGCATGCAGTGTGGGCCGAAGCCCACCTGCATTAAGCACGACATTACTACCTCAGCTGTGTTGGGCAATGCAATGGGATATTTCTGTGTACCGCCGGTGGGTTCCAGGGAGCCACCCATGCTGTGGGTCGACAGGGACTTCACAATAGGGAGTTGTACCTGCCTGTGTCTATGAATTAAAAAGCCCGGTCTGACTGGGGCATGCAGACACCTTGACAGAATGAATAGTGTGTGGCACATAGGTTCCCCATTGCTATGCCCACGTGTGCAGCTCCTGATGGCGGTGGCACAGGATTCTATTTCTCATTGCTTCTGTACAGCATTGTGGGCTATCGCTCCGCCACTTTTAAAGAGGGTCGCTGCCTAGCCGTGCCAACCTCTGCAGTGTGTGCCTGCGGTCCCTCGTCATGGCAGACGCAATTCTAAATAGACATGAGCGTGGTGTGGCATGAGGGCAGCTGAAGGCTGCCCAGGGACACTTTGGTGTGCGCTGTGGGGGGGAGGGGGTGCGGTTGGGCAGCATGTAACCCAGGAGAAGTGTCAGTGGAGTGTCATGCAGGCAGTGATTGTGCTTTGTTGGAGGTAGTGTGGTGCTTAGCAAAGGTATGCCATGCTAATGAGGGCTTTTCAGAAGTAAAAGTTGTTGGGAGGGGGGGGGGGGGGCACTCTTGCCGGTATTGTGGCTTAATAGTGGGACCTGTGAACTTGAGATGCAGCCCAACATGTAGCCCCTCGCCTGCCCTATCCGTTTCTGTGTCATTCCCATCACTTTCTTGAATTGCCCAGATTTTCACACATGAAAACCTTAGCGATCATCGGCGAAATACAAAAATGCTCTGGTCGCCCATTGACTTCAATGGGGTTCGTTGTTCGAAACGAACCCTCGAGCATCGCGGGAAGTTCGTTCCGAATAACGAACACCCGAACATTTTGGTGTTCGCTCATCTCTATTTATTACACTTTTTTTTAATAAGCCTTTAAATTGATGGCAAAAATAGCAAAAGCATGGCATGTTACATTCAAAATACCTTTTCCAGTTCAACAGGATAGACTAGCAATAAAGCTAGCACAACCCCCAGGATATTGTAGAATAATTCAGACTATTCAAGTACAAAATATATAACCTTAAAGACGACGCCTTCACAACCCAACCTAAAATCAATCAAATCAATGGGTTCCTAGAGAAAATAAACTTCACTTCCATTACAGAGAAACAGACTGGAGCCCCCTACTTCAAAAAAGACAGACGGCAGCTGCTTTAGTGCACAACAACAGTAGCTCAACTTCTCCCCAGTATAAGGGGACAAGCAGGTGAGCCTGGAAGATCCCCCAGAGGAACTGATTAGGTCTCCCTTGAGAAGAGAGCCTGATGAGTTTGTGGTGTGGAGGCTCTGGGAGAAAGTGCAGAAGTCTACCCCTGCTTCTGGCAGCCAAGTGGGGGATTGTCAGAAAAACAAAGTGGGGCACAGGCTGCAGCAGAGAAGAGGAACCTGTGGGTGTGCTCTATTGCTGCAGCAAACAAATCTCTCGCTTATTGCTGTGCATATAGGAGAGGAGCCATTGGAAGCCTGCAGGACTGGGAGAAAGTGTATGTATAGAAAAAAATAATTTTTTTGCAATCTTATTGTGTCTCCCTGTCAGCCTCTGCTGTCACCTGCTGTCTATTCTTGATAGGACAGGTCCTCAGCTCTACAGCTCGTATATTAAATCTCCTTTAAGACGTTTAGAAGTCTGCGGGTTGCTTCAGTTACTACAAATCTACCTTGCTCTCCCCTGGAGTTTTGCTGCTACCTACTGTCAAATCAGGGAATAGCAGTAGTCTAGATTTTCTATTAACAACATAGGCCCTCTTAAGGCGCTTGTGCAGAGCGGTACACGTTGGAGAATGTGTCCCTAACCTCTGCTCCACCTGGACGCAGGCAGTCTGTTATGATATAATATTATATTCAATACGACTCAGCACCTTTTGGCTTGTTCTCAATATCTACAAAAATTATGACTAAGACCAAAGGCAAATTACCAAAGACCCCATCTACAGGCACTCTGCTGGATATGTTCATATCCCAATCTCAAGCAGACCCTCCCTCGCCGATGGCTTCCCAGAGCCCATCAGAACCTGAGGTCCGGAACAAGACCTTCAATGCGGGACATATTACTACTGACCATTCAGCTCTGCTGGAGCAGATGAAGCAGAGCTTTAAAACTGAACTGTCCACAGCAGTGAGAGAATTCTCTGACCAGATCCAAGATCTGGGCCAGAGAACGGTCAAGTTGGAAAAAAGAGCAGATGACATCATGGATACTATGGAGGCAGATCTTACTCATGTGGCAGGTCTGGAGGCTAAAATTGAGTTGTTAGAGGCCAAATATGAGGACTGGGAGAATAGGTCTCGACGCTCCAATATTCGTATACAAGGACTTCCAAAATCAATTACAGCCTTGAAAGAGACAGCAATTAATCTATTCTCAGCACTTCTTCTGCAGATTCACTAGGCCTCTATGCGGATTGACGGGATACACAGAGCACTAGCTTGTCCCCCGAATCCAGACATCCCCAGGAACGTAGTCCTAAAGTTGCACTACAGCGAGGTCAGAGACCAGCTACTGAGGGCAGCCAGAAATCTCTTGCCATTACTGGGACTGCCATCCGCGGTTCAGTTATATGCAAATCTAGCTTCAACAACGCTGGCGAAATGGAGGGCCTTCTATCCGATTACGCAGGCGCTGGGCTCTGCTAATATTAGATATAAATGGGGTTTCCCATTTGCCCTCCTTTTCCAGCACCATGGACAGTCATGTTCTGTAAGATCGTTGGAGGAGGCATTTGGGGCTCTGAAAAGGGCACAGATTCAGGTAGAAAGGCTCCAAGATGCAGGGCCCTCACATCCATGTCCTTGCCTGGGACGGGCCTGGATCACTACCGGTTCCCGGCGGAGTAGGATCGGATCCTTTGCTCGGGACTCAGGAGCTGAACAGTCCGATTTAGCTTAAATGACGTTGATACGCAGCCCTTCTCAGGTACAGAAAAGGGAGTTTGAACAAGGAAGGAAGCCGATTAGAGATGAGCGAGCACGCTCGTTTAAGGCAGATACTTGAGCGACCATCGGTCTTCTCGAGTAACTGATTATTCGTTCGAGCAAATGCGGGGAGGAATGGGGGAGAGCGGGGGGGGGGGGGGAGTGAGAGATCTCTCTCCCCCCTGCTCACCCCGGCCCCCCCCCCCCCCCCGAATTTGCTGGGATAAGTAATCAGTTACTCGAGAAGACCGATGGTCGCTCGAGTATCTGCCTTAAACGAGCATGCTCGCTCATCTCTTAAGCCGATAGATGGTGGATTCTCATGGCTTCTAACTTTTTTGCTGATGAATTTAAACAGATATGGTGTTGTGGTGCGCCCTATAGAGTAATCTGTGGAGGAACGCCATAATGCCATTTACAAATGTTTAAAAAAGTTTACTAATGTGATATCAATTGCTAGTCCAATGGTAGATTGATAGCTGCCGAAAAAGTTCAACGTTGGTCGGTTCTCTGATAGGGAGGATCAATTTTACACTTGATCGCAAAGGTCTTAGGACCGTGTTTTACAATGGTTCTAGTTTTGGATGCACTATCTCCTTGAACTAGGCGGAGGGGAGGTGCACCATTTTTTTGTTTGTATGCTGTTTTTTTTTGCTAAGGTTTCAGGTAACCGGTCATATAATAGGTCAGCGCACAGGACCATTACGAGTAGGGATGAAGGTCTGGGGAGGACAGGCTTAAACACACCTAAGCCAGGATTTATCATGGTATGTCTAATCTCACACAATGTAAGGGGGTTTAACTCCCCAAGTAAAAAAAGGAGGGCCTTTATGATATACTTAAAGGGGTTGTCCCGCGCCAAAACGGTTTTTTGTTTTTTTTCAACCCCCCCCCCTCCCCCGTTCGGCGCGAGACAAACCCGATGCAGGGGTTAAAAAAGTACACCGGAGAGCGCTTACCTTAATCCCCGCGCTCCGGTGACTTCTTACTTACCCGGTGAAGATGGCCGCCGGGATCTTTTACCTCCGTGGACCGCAGGGCTTCTGTGCGGTCCATTGCCGATTCCAGCCTCCTGATTGGCTGGAATCGGCACGTGACTGGGCAGAGCTACACGGAGCTACACCGAGCCCCATTGAGAAGAGAAGAAGACCCGGACTGCGCAAGCGCGTCTAATTTGGCTATTAGACGGCGAAAATTAGACGGCAACCATGGAGACGAGGACGCCAGCAACGGAGCAGGTAAGTGAAAAACTTTTTATAACTTCTGTATGGCTCATAATTAATGCACAATGTACATTACAAAGTGCATTAATATGGCCATACAGAAGTGTATACCCCCACTTGCTGCCGCGGGACAACCCCTTTAAAACATAAACCAGATGTGATTTGTATACAGGAAACCCATTTCTCTCATAACTCTGCCCCTAGATATTTCAATCAACAATATGCTAGGCACTTCATGGCGACAGACTCCAAAAAACATAGAGACGTTTTAATATTGCTGCACAATTTGTTCCCCTTCCAAGCTAAACAGATAGAAAGTGATCAAGAAAGAAGATTCTGTATTATTTTGGGTAAAATACAGGATCAGCCTATGGCCATAATTAATATGTATGCTCCCTCGGAGAATTCCTGGCCCACTATGCATGCGGTTACCAGAAAGTTGATGCAATACTCTCAATATAAGATGTTGTGGGTGAGACATTTTAATTTTCCCTTCAGCCCAACCCTGGATAGATCAAACAACCCAGACAGATTTTCTGTGTCACAATGGAGGGAGTGGGAAAACAGGCTGTCCCTATTGATGTTAGCTGATAACTGGAGAGAGATACACGGAAACGAGAGGGGATATACCTTCTTCTCACCAGTACGCCAGGTATATTCAAGACTTGATTATGTATTGAGATCTACATCCCTTTTACCCCAACTAACGACCACCAGACTCTACCCCTGTGTTTGGTCAGACCATGACCTTGTATTTTGATCGTGTTATGGTCCCTAGAAGATTTATAGACCCATTTCGCTGTTAAACATAAACTACAAAATTTTTATATCCATTCTGACAGCTCGCATAAATCAGTTTCTTCCTAACTGGTCCACAAGGACCAGGTGGGGTTTATTCCACATAGACAAGCCCCAGATAATATTAGAAAGGTTCTAAATATCATTGACCGAGCACAGAAGAGTAACACTCCCCTGACTCTCTTAGCCCTAGATATAGAGAAGGCCTTTGACTTCTTATCATGGGATTAATTGTTCTTTGTACAGCAGCATATGGGGTTCAGGGGGCGTTCATACAAGCCCTCAGGTCTCTCTATTCCACTCCTTCCACTCTTTTAAAACTCTCCAGCAACAAAGAAATTCCCATTTCAATTAGAAGGGGTACACGCCAGGGGTGTCCTATCTCACCAGCACTTTTCGCACTAGCAATTGAACCCCTAGCCTAACATAAAACGTGTTAGTCTGGGGGAAGAGGAATATAAATTAAAGGGGTTGTCCCGCGCCGAAACGGGTTTTTTTTTTTTTCAACCCCCCCCCCCGTTCGGCGCGAGACAACCCCGATGCAGGGACCTAAAGAAAAATCCACACAGCGCTTACCTGAATCCCCGCGCTCCAGTGACTTCTATACTTACCGGTGAAGATGGCCGCCGGGATCCTCTTCCTCCGTGGACCGCAGCTCTTCTGTGCGGTCCATTGCCGATTCCAGCCTCCTGATTGGCTGGAATCGGCACGTGACGGGGCGGAGCTACACGGAGCCGGCATCCTGCACGAGAGGCTTCATTGAAGAAAGCAGAAGACCCGGACTGCGCAAGCGCGTCTAATTTGGCCATTAGACGGCGAAAATTAGACGGCAACCATGGAGACGAGGACGCCAGCAACGGAGCAGGTAAGTAAAAAACTTTTTATAACTTCTGTATGGCTCATAATTAATGCACAATGTACATTACAAAGTGCATTAATATGGCCATACAGAAGTGTATAGACCCACTTGCTGCCGCGGGACAACCCCTTTAAGCTTATTCGCAGACTATCTTATGCTCACACTTACTCATCTGTTAATGTCTTTGCCAAATCTAATGGGATTGCTGGATAAGTGGACGGTCCTCATGGGATTGAAGCTGAATTCTGATTAAAGCAAAATAGCCTATGTTACTACACCTCCCCCTTAATAAAAATTAGTGGATTTGAATTTTGGCTTTCAACAACGAGCCCATTATATTCCTTACTTGGGAGTTAATCTGACCACTTCCTTGTCCACTCTTTATAAATGGAATTATCCCCCCTTAATTAAGAACCTTTCTTCAGAGTTACTAAAATGGGAAGACCCGCTACTGTGGTAGATGGGAAGGATTCATGCGGTGAAAATGAACCTGCTCCCACGTATATTATATCTTTTCCGTACTCTACCTATCCCAATCCCCAGGGGTGTCCTAATTAATTTTCAGAGACTCATTTTCCAATTTATTTGGACCAACAAACACCCAAGAATTAAAAATAGCAGTCCCAAATTTAATAAAATATTAAACGGCTGCTAGAACTGCCCAATGGATTGAGACTCTGGGGAGAGTTGACGCTCCATGATGGGTGGTATTGCAGGCATCAAGAATAGCTCCACTCTCATTTCCAGATCTGATGTGGTTTAATAGCCCAATGGTTTCCAATCTGTGTAATTCTAGTCTTTTTACCTATTACTCATTGCGAATCTGGAGAAATGTCCGCTTTAAAAACAATCTTTCAGCTAAGCCCTCTAGGCTACTACCCCTTGTACTTAATGTAAAATTCTCCCCTAGTCTGGACCTAGTTTATTTCCAGTGGTGAAAAATTAATGAAGTCCATCATTTGGTAGAGGATTCCCACCTACTAACAATGGCTCAATTTCAAGCCAAATTTAATCCTCCTCTATCTGAGAACTATCGTGTCAATCAAATATTTCATTTTCTACACTCACTGAAACTACCCTTGGTACTTCTGGATATGACAAAGTTTCAGAGACTTTGTCTGCGAGATCCCATGACAAAAGGCACCCTTTCATTAATCTATAGTATTTTGAATCACCCAACATCACAAGGCAAATTGCCGTCTATGTCTGAATCCTCTAGCTGCTGCTCCTCCTTCCTCCCAGCCTCCTCACTCCATGAAAATGACATATTCTGAGCAGGCAGACTCCCAGGAACTGTTCTCGGGTCCCTACCATGTGTGGGAAAAAATGGTTCCTCTCTCACCTGAGGAGTTTGTCATGACCGATGCCAAACCTTTGGAAAGTTCCCGGAGTCCGGGTGATGAGGCTGGGGGCTTCCGGCAACTGTCTCAAGAGCTTTTTGTGGATGAGGATGATGAGACACAGTTGTCTGTCAGTGAGGTAGTAGTAAGGGCAGTAAGTCTGAGGGAGGAGCGCACAGAGGATTCGGGCGAAGAGCAGCTGGACGATGAGGTAGCTGACCCCACCTGGTTTGCTAAGCCTACTGAGGACAGGGCTTCAAAGGGGGAGGCAGGTGCAGCAGCAGGACAGGTTGGAAGAGGCAGTGGAGTGGCCAGGGGTAGAGGCAAGGCCAGAGCCAAGAATCCCCCAACTGTTTCCCAAAGCACCCCCTCGTGGCAACCCTTCGTGCAGAGGGCTAGGTGTTCAAAGGTGTGGATGTTTTTTAGTCAGAGCGCGGACGAACGAAGAACAGTGGTGTGCAACCTGTGTCGCACCAAGATCAGCCGGGGAGCCACCGGGAAGCCACCACTACCACTACCAGCCTCACCACCACTAGCATGCGCACCTACAAGGTGGGACGAAGGCCACTCACCGCCTACAGGTCACACTACTGCCTCTTCCCCTGTGCCCCAACCTGCCACACAGATCCAATCCCCCTCCCAGGACACAGGCACGAGCACCTCCCGGCCTGCACCCACACCCCCACTTCCACCGTCCTCCACTCCATCCAGCAATGTCTCTCAGCGCAGCGTTCAGCTGTCGCTAACACAAGCGTTGGAGCGAAAGCGCAAATATGCTGCCACCTACCCGCATGCACAAGCTTTAAACATGCACATTGCCAAATTAATCAGCCTGGAGATGCTGCCATACAGGCTTGTGGAAACGGAGGCTTTCAAAAACATGATGGCGGCGGCGGTCCCGCGCTACTCAGACCCCAGTCGCCACTATTTTTCCCGGTGTGCCGTCCCAGCCCTACACCAGCACATCTCCCGCAACATAAATCGTGCCCTCACCAACGTGGTTACTGGGAAGGTCCACTTAACCACAGACATGTGGACAAGTACTGGTGGGCAGGGCCACTATATCTCCCTGACGGCACATTGGGTGAATTTGGTGGAGGCTGGGACAGAGTCAGAGCCTGGGACCGCTCACGTCCTACCCACATCCAGAATAGTGGGTCCTACCTTGGTGCTGGTATATGTGGCGTTTTATGCCACCTCCTCCAATCCCCCCCCCCCCCTCCTCCTCTACCTCTCAATTAAGAAGTGTGAGCACGTCGCCAGCAGTCGGTAGCGCGTGGCGCGACAGCACAGTGGTGGGCAAGCGTCAGCAAGCCGTGCTGAAACTAATCAGCTTAGGTGACAAGTGACACACAGCCTCCAAGCTGCTGCAGAGCAGACCGACCTCTGGCTTTTGCCGCTGAGCCTCCAACCGGGCATGGTCGTGTGTGACAATGGCAGTAACCTGGTGATGGCTCTGCAGCTTGGCAACCTCACACACATGCCATGCCTGGCCCACATCTTCAATCTGGTGGTTCAGCGGTTTCTTGAAAACTACCCCCACCTGTCTGACCTGCTCGGCAAGGTGCGCCGCATCTGCGCACATTTCCGCAAGTCCACCACGGACGCTGCCACCCTGAGAACCCTGCAACGTTGGTTTCAGCTGCCAGAGCACCGACTGCTGTGCGACGTGCCCACACGCTGGAATTCTACGCTGCACATGTTTGCCAGGCTGTACGAGCAGCGTAGAGCAATAGTGGAATACCAGCTGCACATGGGCGGCGGAGTGGTAGTCAGTCTCCGCAATTCTTTACTGGGGAGTGGGAATGGATGGCAGATATTTGGCAGGTCCTCGGAAACTTTGAGGAGTCTACCCAGATGGTGAGCGGCGATGCGGTAATTATTAGAGTTACCATCCCGCTACTTTGCCTGCTGAGAAGTTCGCTGCTAAGCATAAAGACTGACGCTTTGCGGTTGGAACAGGAGACGGGGGATGTCGCTTGATAGCCAGACAACCCTCATGTGTATATCTCAGCGCGTTTTGGAGGAGGAGGAGGAGGGGAAAGAGACAGCTGACCACACTGCAGAGGGTACCCATGCTGCCTCTCATCTGTTCAGCATGTATGGGCTGAAGAGGAGGAGGAGGTGTAGAAGGATCCTGAAAGTCATCTTCTTAGTGAGGACAGCGATGTGTTGCGTACTGGGACTCTGGCACACATGGCTGACTTCATGTTAGGCTGCCTTTCCCGTGACCCTCGCGTTAGACGCATTCTGGCCAACACGGATTGCTGGGTGTACACCCTTCTTGACCCACGGTATAAGGAGAACCTTTCGACTCTCATTCCCAAAGAGAAAAGGGGTACGAGAGTGATGCAATACCACAGGGCCCTGGTGGAAAAAGTGATGCTAAACTTCCCATCTGACAGCACTACTGGCAGAAGACGCAGTTCTGAGGGCCAAGTAGCAGGGAAGGAGCGGGGATCAGGCAGCATGTCAAGCGCAGGCAGGGGAACACTCTCCAAGGACTTTGCAAGCTTTATGGCTCCCCAGCAAGACTGTGTCACCACTCCCCAGTCAAGGCTGAGTCGGTGGGAGCACTGTAAAAAGATAGTGAGGGAGTACGTAGCCGATCGTACCACCGTCCTCCGTGATGCCTCAGCTCCATACAACTATTGGGTGTCAAAGCTGCACATGTGACATGAACTTGCGCTGGAGGTGCTGGTCTGCCCTGCCGCTAGCATCTTGTCAGAGAGGGTGTTTAGTGAAGCTGGGGAAATCATCACAGATAAGCGTACCCGCCTGTCAACTGCCAGTGCCGACATGCTTACACTCATAAAGATGAAGAAAGGCTGGATTTCCCCAGACTTCTCTGCTCCACCGTTGGAAAGAAGCGGAACCTAATGATTCTTTTCACTGCAACAGAGAAAATTGCATCCTCTATCACCACAAAAAAAGAGGGAATTAGCTTTGTCAGTCACTCTCAGATATTATTACTCCTCCTCCTCCTAAAACAGCATGTCATCACGCTTAACTGCCAATTTTTCTGAGGCCCAATAGGCTCTGTTTTAAAGGTTTTTACAATTTTTCAAAGTTTCAAAAGTATTGATACTTTAACAGAAACCAATTTTTTTAACAGGGCTGCCTCCAGGCTCTGTTACAAATTAAGCAACAGCGAGCTGTATCTTTAAAAAATGTTTATGGGTTTCACCTGCCCTCGCGGTTGAGCAACTTTTCAGGGGTGCACTTGTACTTTTTGTACACCAATTTTTCTGGCCCTCGCCTATACTGTTATCTAACTAATTTTTCCGGCCTTCGACTACACTCTTGGTAATCAAATTTTTTCAGGTGTTCGTCTATACTCTTGCTACAGAAATGTTACTGGGGTCTGCCTATGCAGTTTCTACTGAATGGTGTGAGGAGTTTGCCTATACTTTTGCTACAGAAATGTTACTGAGGTCTGACAATAATCTTGCTACAGAAATGTTACAGGGGTTTGCCTATACTTTTGCTACAGAAATGTTACTGGGGTCCGCCTATGCAGTTTCTACTGAATGGTTTGAGGGGTTCACCTATACTTTTGCTACAGAAATGTTACTGGGGTCCGCCTATACATTTTCTACTGAATGGTTTGAAGGGTCCGCCTATACTCTTGCTTCAGAAATGTTACTGTGGTCTGCCTATACTCTTGCTACAGAAATTTTACTGGGGTCTGCCTATACTATTGCTACAGAAATGTTACTGGGGTCCACCTATACTATTGCTACAGAAATTTTACTGGGGTCTGCCTATACCTTTTCTACTGAATGGTTTGAGGAGTCCGCCTATACTCTTGCTTCAGAAATGTTACTGTGGTCTGCCTATACTCTTGCTACAGAAATTTTACTGGGGTCTGCCTATACTATTGCTACAGAAATGTTACTGGGGTCCGCCTATACCTTTTCTACTGAATGGTTTGAGGAGTCCACCTATACTCTTGCTACAGAAATGTTACTAGGGTCTGCCTGTACTTTTGCTACCGAAATGTTACTGGGGTCTGCCTATACTTTTGCTACAGAAATGTTACTGGGTCCGCCTATACTTTTGCTACAGAAATGTTACTGGGGTCTGCCTATACCTTTTCTACTAAATGGTTTGAAGGGTTCGGCTATACTCTCGCTACGGAAATGCTACAGGGGTTCGCCTATACTTTTGCTACAGAAATGTTACTCGGGTCCGCCTATACTCTTGCAATAGAAATGTTACTGGGGTCCGCCTATGCAGTTTCTACTGAATACTTTGAGGGGTTCGCCTATACTTTTGCTACAGAAATGTTACTGCGGTCCGTCTATACTCTTGCTACAGAAATGTTACTGGGGTCTGCCTATACTTTTGCTACAGAAATGCTACTGGGTCCGCCTATATTCTTGCTACAGAAATGTTACTGGGGTCTGCCTATACCTTTTCTAGTAAATGGTTTGAGGGGTTCGCCTATACTCTCGCTACGGAAATGTTACTGGGGTTCGCCTATACTTTTGCTACAGAAATGTTACTGGGGTCCGACTATACTCTTGCAATAGAAATGTTACTGGGGTCCGCTTATGCAGTTTCTACTGAATAGTTTGAGGGGTTCGCCTATACTTTTGCTACAGAAATGTTACTGCGGTCCACCTAAAACTCTTGCAACAGAAAAGTTACTGGGGTCTGCCTATATGTTTGCTACAGAAATGTTACTGGGGTCCGCCTATACTCTTGCTACAGAAATGTTACTGGGGTCTGCCTATACCTTTTCTACTGAATGGTTTGAGGGGTTCACCTATACTCTTGCTACAGAAATGTTACTGGGGTATGCCTATACTCTTGCTTTAGAAATGTTACTGGGGTCCGCCTATACTCTTGCTACAGAAATGTTACAAGGGTCTGCCTATACTTTTGCTACAGAAATGTTACTGGTGTGCGCCTATACTCTTGTTTTAGAAATGTTACTGGGGTCCGTCTTTACTCTTGCTACAGAAATGTTACAGGGGTCTGCCTATACTTTTGCTACAGAAATGTTACAGGGGTCTGCCTATACTTTTGCTACAGAAGTGTTACTGGGGTCAGCCTGTACTCTTGCTGCAGAAATGTTACTGGGGTCTGCCTATACTTTTGCTACAGAAATGTTACTGGGGTCCGCCTATACTCTTGCTATAAGAAATGTTACTGGGGACCGCCTATACTCTTGCTACAGAAATGTTACTGGGGTCTGCCTATACTGTTCGTGCACAAAGACTTCCCATCGCGGTGTTTTACCTGTCTGGCAGAAATACACTGACTGACTTGGGCAGAAATGTGGGCCAAGGCTGAGGTCGTAGGCGGGGTGAAACTCTGCCATGTTTGGGCACTTTGATTTCTTCCTGTGTAATACCATTTTTGTGCACCCACAACATAGGCGAGCCCAAGGAACTCAAAGACTTCCCATTGCGGTGTTGAGCTATCTGAAACCTACATAGAATGAAGTGTGTGGGGACACATGGATTTCCCATAGCTATTTAACTCATGGCACCTTGGGTCACACAAAGTGAAGGCTGGGACCGAGCCTGACCCAGGGCCCGCTCACCTAATTCCCACACAGAGTATTGCGGGTCCTACCTTGGTCATTGTTTCTCTGCCTTATTATGCCACCTCCTCCCCCTGCTTGGGGTCTGGGGTTCAGCACTGGGCAACATGTGTTTTCTCTTGTGTTACCACAGTTATCTGAGACAGTGGTTTGGGCCAAACAAAAGGAGCGTTACTGCATTTATGAGATGTTCACAGCTGTACTAGCATCCGAGTCTGCTTTGTGCCCACGATTAATGAGGGTGTGAGCCGAGGCCGAGGTGCTTGGCAGGGTGAAACTGCCATGTTTGAGCGCTCTGATTTCTTTATGTGTAATACTTTCCTTGGGTTCCAGGGGTTCGTCTATGCTGTGGGTGCACAAAGACTTCCAATAGCGGTGTTTTACCTGTCTGGCACAAATACACTGACTTACTAGGGTAGAAATGTGGGCCGAGGTCCTTGGCGGGGTGAAACTCTGGCATGTTTGGGCATTCTGTTTTCCTCATGTGTAATACCATCTTTAAGGTCCTTGGGCTTGCCTATGCTGTGGGTGCACAAAGACTTCCCATTGCGGTGTTTTACCTGTCTGACACAAATACACTGACTGACTAGGGTAGAAATGTGGGCCGAGGTCCTTGATGGAGTGAAACTCTGCCGTGTTTGGGTGCTCTGATTTCTTCCTGTGTAATACCATCTTTGTGCACCAACAGCATAGGCGAGCCCAAGGAACTCAAAGACTTCCCATTGCGGTGTTGAGCTATCTGACACCTACACAGAATGAAGTGTGTGGTGACACATTGATTTCCCATTGCTATGTAACTCGCGGCACCTTAGGTCACACAAGGTGGAGGCTGGGAGCGAGCCTGACCCAGGGCCCACTCACGTGCTTCCCACACTGAGTATTGCTGCATTGTGGAGATGTGTAGAAGTGCTGGCACCTGAGTCCCCTTTATGCCCACATTTCCGGCTCCTGACAATTTTGTGTTGGAGGTGGCACGGGATTGGAATGATGATCGTATGTTAATTTATCATCCATTCTCCACAGCATTGTGGGCTATCGCCCACACTTTCAAAGAGCGTCGCTGCCAACCCTCTGCAGTGTGTGCCTCCGGTTCCTCCTCATCCAGCACGCACTTATAAATAGACCTGAGGGTGGTGTGGCTATGAAGCGAGCGTGTGGCATGAGGGCAGCTGAACACTGCGCAGGGAAAATTTTGTGTGCGCTGTGGACGCAGGGTCGTGCTGGGGGGTTGGACAGCAATGCCAGCATGTAACCCAGGAGAAGAGGCAGCGGTGTCACCCACAGGCAGTGATTGTCAATGGTTGAAGGTAGTGAGGTGTTTAGCTAAGATGTGCCAGTGCGTGTGCCTTGCTAATGAGAGTTTGTCCAAAGTAAATTGTTAGGGGGGTGACGCCAGACTCTTGCCCCCATTTTGGCTTAATAGTGGGACCTGGGAGCCTCAGATGCAGCCATGCATGCTGCCCCTGCCCTTCCCTATCCATTTCTGTGGTGTTTCCATGGCTTTCTGATGTTTTCTGGTGCTTGACAAGTCATCACCTATGCGGAGCATTGGTCCCATACAAAAATGCTTGAGTCGCCCATTGACTTCAATGGGGTTCGTTACTCGAAACGAGCTCTCGAGCATTACGAAAAGTTCAACTTGATCAACAAGCACCCGAGCATTTTGGTGCTCGCTAATCTCTAGTCTCCAGACATTCCACAGTAATATCATTGTAGAGATACTGCTTAGAATGAACCAACCTTCAATAAGTTAATACAGTGATCATCTATATAAAAGGAGGCTGCAAAGAACCAACTTCTCCTAAAGATAGTTTTCTTTATGTTTTTGCATAAAAAAAACCTCAATGTTATGTGGTCAAAAGCTATGATTTAGTAAAGTAAGACCTGACCAAACTTTATCTCATAAAAGGATCGACGCCTGGTAAATTCTTGAAACAAAGTTGCCATAAAGCAGCAAGAATTATCTGGAAAGCTCCATTTATCATAAAACCTAACTTATATTTTCTAGTAAGCATAAAATGAAGCTCCTATTAATTAAAAAAGAACCAACATAAGTGATTCAGCCGCTACGAGGCCACCATATATCACCTTCACCAGCCTGCATACAACTTTATCATATGTATATACATTATACAGGAGTTTGGGAGGCTGTAGGATGTGATCAGCATAACAGTTGTGAATATCCCATATATAAAGGGGTCCTGGAATATTAAAAAAAAAATCCCAATTCAAATATTTCAAAAATAGCAAACAACCACATAAATACATACATTGTTAACAGTATAATCAGGCAGATGATCACATGGCAAAAACATCCTTATAGAATCTGGCTTGTGTTATCACGAACAGAAGATGGTCATAAAACTATACATTGCTTTCTTTGAGTTGTTTCCAGGTCTAATTTAAAAAAAAAGAAAAATGCATAGTTCTGTAAATGATCTGCAATATAGTGCTTTAAAATGTTACATTTCAGCCTTTGGAATTGAACCATCAAAAATAAGCAATATCGTTACTTACAAAGTGCTGCTAAGATAAATGTACCGATGTAACAGAGCAGAATTTGACTGTTTAATCCGCAGATTTTCATAGGGCTATAGGTAAACTTAGCACAGCTGGAAAGCAATACCACAACTACACAAGCAAAATAGTTACACATCAGTTTAAGCACCGCTACATCTAAGTAAAAAACAATTGGCAATCACAAAAAACGCTTCATTTACCTTGTGGAGTATGATGCGAATGAACTTTTTGAACTGGAGCAGAAGTACTGTGTAAAGTACAAGTAAAAGAATAGTTTGATCATTTATGTTTATATCTTGGTTCCATTTGGAAAGTGTGTTGAAAAGTTATACATGGGAACCTGACAGGTGGATGAGAGGATCAATTATCGGGAATGACTGTGAGCCACTTGTTCAGTTGGTAGAGAAAGACGCCATACTTTTCTGGGGTGGTATTTCTTTATTCACATATTCTCATCATGTTCTTTTCTGCTGTTTTTCTTCTCATATAAAGAATAGAGATGAGCGAGCACCAAAATGCTCGGGTGCTCTTTACTCGGGACGAAATTTTCGCGATGCTCGAGGGTTCGTTTCGAGTAACGAACCCCATTGAAGTCAACGGGTGACTCGAGCATTTTTGTATATCGCCGATGCTCGCTAAGGTTTCCATTTGTGAAAATCGGGGCAATTCAAGAAAGTGATGGGAACGACACAGCAACGGATAGGGCAGGCGAGGGGCTACATGTTGGGCTGCATCTCAAGTTCACAGGTCCCACTATTAAGCCACAATAGCGGCAAGAGTGGGCCCCCCCCCCAACAACTTTTACTCCTGAAAAGCCCTCATTAGCAATGCATACCTTAGCTAAGCACCACACTACCTCCAACAAAGCACAATCACTGCCTGCATGACACTTCGCTGCCACTTCTCCTGGGTAACATGCTGCCCAACCCCCCCTCCCCCCCTGCACGACCCAGTGTCCACAGCGCACACCAAATTGTCCCTGCGCAGCCTTCAGCTGCACTCATGCCACACCACACTCATGTCTATTTATAAGTGCGTCTGCCATGAGGAGGAACCGCAGGCACACACTGCAGAGGGTTGGCACGGCTAGGCAGCGACCCTCTTTAAAAGGGGCGGGGCGATAGCCCACAATGCTGTACAGAAGCAATGAGAAATATAATCCTGTGCCACCGCCATCAGGAGCTGCACACGTGGGCATAGCAATGGGGAACCTATGTGCCACACACTATTCATTCTGTCAAGGTGTCTGCATGCCCCCGTCAGACCGCAGTTTTTTATAAATAGTCACAGGCAGGTACAACTCCGCAAGGGGAATTCCGTGTGCACCCACAGCATGGGTGGCTCCCTGGAACCCACCGGCTGTACATAAATGTATCCCATTGCAGTGCCCATCACAGCTGAGGTAACGTCCGATTAAATGCAGGTGGGCTTCGGCCCACACTGCATGCCCCAGTCAGACTGGGGTTCTTTAGAAGTGGACACATGCAGTTACAACTCCGTGTGGACCGACAGCATGGGTGGGTGCCAGGAAGCCACCGGCGGTACATAAATATATCCCATTGCATTGCCCATCACAGCTGAGGTAATGTCATGTTTAATGCAGGTGGGCTTCGGCCCACACTGCATGCCCCAGTCAGACTGGGGTTCTTTAGAAGTGGACACATGCAGTTACAACTCCGTGTGGACCCACGGCTTGGGTGGCTCCCTGGAACCCACCGGCAGTACATAAATATATCCCATTGCAGTGCCCAACACAGCTGATGTAACGTCAGCTGTAATGCAGGTGGGCTAAAAATTAATTGGATTAGACTGTAGACGAGGGCCCCAAAATTGGTGTACCAACAGTACTAATGTACCTCAGAAAAATTGCCCATGCCCAACCAAGAGGGCAGGTGAAACCCATTAATCGCTTTGGTTAATGTGGCTTAATTGGTAACTAGGCCTGGAGGCAGCCCAGTTAAAATAAAAATTGGTTGAGGTGAAAGTTTCAACGCTTTAATGAGCATTGAAACGTATAAAAATTGTTTACAAAAATTATATGACTGAGCCTTGTGGGCCTAAGAAAAATTGCCCGTTCGGCGTGATTACGTGAGGTTTCAGGAGGAGGAGCAGGAGGAGGAGGATGAATATAATACACAGATTGATGAAGCTAAAAGGTCCCCGTTTTTGATGGTGATAGAGAACGATGCTTCCATCCGCAGATGCAGCCTACGTATTGCTTAGGTATCGCTGCTGTCCGCTGGTGAAGAAGAGAAGTTTGGGGAAATCCAGGCTTTGTTCATCTTGATGAGTGTAAGCCTGTCGGCACTGTCGGTTGACAGGCGGGTACGCTTATCCGTGATGATTCCCCCAACCGCACTAAACACCCTCTCTGGCAAGACGCTAGCCGCAGGACAAGCAAGCACCTCCAGGGCATACAGCGCGAGTTCAGGCCACGTGTCCAGCTTCGACACCCAGTAGTTGTAGGGAGCAGAGGCGTCACCGAGGACGGTCGTGCGATCGGCTACGTACTCCCTCACCATCCTTTCACAGTGCTCCCACCAACTCAGCCTTGACTGGGGACCGGTGACACAGTCTTGCTGGGGAGCCATAAAGCTGGCAAAGGCCTTGGAGAATGGTCCCCTGCCTGCGCTGTACATGCTGCCTGATCTCTGCGCCTCCCCTGCTACCTGGCCCTCGGAACTGCGCCTTCTGCCACTAGTGCTGTCGGATGGGAAGTTTACCATCAGTTTGTCCACCAGCGCCCTGTGGTATAGCATCATTCTGGAACCCCTTTCCTCTTCGGGAATGAGAGTGAAAAGATTCTCCTTATACCGTGGGTCGAGCAATGTGTACACCCAGTAATCCGTAGTGGCCAGAATGCGTGTAACGCGAGGGTCACAAGAAAGACATCCTAACATGAAGTCAGCCATGTGTGCCAGGGTACCTGTACGCAACACATGGCTGTCCTCACTAGGAAGATCACTTTCAGGATCCTCCTCCTCCTCCTCCTCCTCCTCCTCCTCTGGCCATACACGCTGAAAGGATGACAGGCAAGCAGCATGTGTACCCTCAGCAGTGGGCCAAGCTGTCTCTTCCCCGTCGTCCTCATGCTCCTCCCCCTCCTTCTCCTCCTCAACGCGCTGAGATATAGACATGAGGGTGCTCTGACTATCCAGCGACATACTGTCTTCCCACGCCTCCGTTTCCGAGTGCAAAGCGTCTGCCTTTATGCTTTGCAGGGAACTTCTCAAGAGGCATAGCAGAGGAATGGTGACGCTAATGATTGCAGCATCCCCGCTCACCATCTGGGTAGACTCCTCAAAGTTTCCAAGGACCTGGCAGATGTCTGCCAACCAGGCCCACTCTTCTGTAAAGAATTGAGGAGGCTGACTCCCACTACGCCGCCCATGTTTGAGTTGGTATTCGACAATAGCTCTACGCTGCTCATAGAGCCTGGCCAACATGTGGAGCGTAGAGTTCCACCGTGTGGGCACGTCGTACAGCAGTCAGTGCACTGGCAGATTAAACCGATGTTGCATGGTCCGCAGGGTGGCAGCGTCCGTCTTGGAGTTGCGGAAATGTGCGCACCTTTCCGAGCAGGTATGACAAGTGTGGGTAGCTTTTCAGAAAGCGCTGAACCACCAAATTAAAGACATGGGCCAGGCATGGCACGTGCGTGAGGCTGCCGAGCTGCAGAGCCTCCACCAGGTTACGGCCGTTGTCACACACGACCATGCCCGGTTGGAGGCTCAGCGGCGCAAGCCAGCGGTCGGTCTGCTCTGTCAGACCCTGCAGCAGTTCGTGGGCCGTGTGCCTCTTCTCTCCTAAGCTGAGTAGTTTCAGCACGGCCTGCTGACGCTTGCCCACCGCTGTGCTGCCGTGCCTCGCGACACCGACTGCTGGCGACGTGCTGCTGCTGACACATCTTGATTGCGAGACAGAGGTTGCGTAGGAGGAGGAGGAGGGTGGTTTAGTGGAGGAAGCATACACCGCCGCAGATACCACCACCGAGCTGGGGCCCGCAATTCTGGGGGTGGGTAGGACGTGAGCGGTCCCAGGCTCTGACTCTGTCCCAGCCTCCACTAAATTCACCCAATGTGCCGTCAGGGAGATATAGTGGCCCTGCCCGCCTGTGCTTGTCCACATGTCTGTTGTTAAGTGGACCTTGGCAGTAAACGCGTTGGTGAGGGCGCGTACAATGTTGCGGGAGATGTGGTCGTGCAGGGCTGGGACGGCACATCGGGAAAAGTAGTGGCAACTGGGAACCAAGTAGCGCGAGGCCGCCGCCGCCATCATGCTTTTGAAAGCCTCTGTTTCCACAAGCCTATACGGCAGCATCTCCAGGCTGATCAATTTGGCAATGTGCACGTTTAACGCTTGAGCGTGCGGGTGCGTGGGGGCGTACTTGCGCTTGCGCTTAAACAGTGGCGCTAGCGACATCTGGATGCTGCGCTGAGAGACATTGCTGGATGGGGCCGAGGACAGCGGAGGTGAGGGTGTGGGTGCAGGCCAGGAGACGGTAGTGCCTGTGCCCTGAGAGGGAGGTTGGATCTCAGTGGCAGGTTGGGGCACAGGGGGAGAGGCAGCGGTGCAAACCGGAGGCGGTGAACGGCCTTCGTCCCACCTTGTGGGGTGCTTGGCCATCATATGTCTGCGCATGCTGGTGGTGGTGAGCCTGGTGGTGGTGGCTCCCCGGCTGATCTTGGCGCGACAAAGGTTGCACACCACTGTTCGTCGGTCGTCTGCACTCTCAGTGAAAAACTGCCAGACCTTTGAGCACCTCGGCCTCTGCAGGGTGGCATGGTGCGAGGGGGCGCTTTGGGAAACAGTTGGTGGATTATTCGGTCTGGCCCTGCCTCTACCCTTGGCCACCGCACTGCCTCTTGCAACCTGCCCTGCTGCTGCCCTTGCTTCCCCCTCTGAAGACCTGTCCTCAGTAGGCGTAGAAAACCAGGTGGGGTCAGTCACCTCATCGTCCTGCTGCTCTTCCTCCGAATCCTCTGTGCGCTCCTCCCTCGGACTTACTCCAATTACTACTACCTGAGTGATAGACAACTGTGTCTCATCGTCATCGGCCTCCTCACCCACTGAAAGGTCTTGAGACAGTTGCCGGAAGTCCCCAGCCTCATTCCCCGGACCCCGGGAACTTTCCAATGGTTGGGCATCAGTCACGATAAACTCCTCTGGTGGGAGAGGAACCACTGCTGCCCAATCTGAGCAGGGGCCCGAGAACAGTTCCTGGGAGTCTGCCCGCTCCTCAGAATGTGTCATTGTAATGGAGTGAGGAGGCTGGGAGGAAGGAGGAGCAGCAGCCAGAGGATTCTGAGTTGCAACAGTGGACGGCGCAGAACTGTGGGTAGACGATAGATTGCTGGATGCACTTTCTGCCATCCACGACAGGACCTGCTCACACTGCTCATTTTTTAATAAAGGTCTACCGCGTGGACCCATTAATTGTGCGATGAATGTGGGGAAGCCAGAAACGTGCCTCTCTCCTAATCCCGCAGCAGTCGGCTGCGATACACCTGGATCAGGAGCTCGGCCTGTGCCCACACCCTGACTTGGGCCTCCGCGTCCTCGGCCGTGTCCACGTCCTCTAGGCCTACCCCTACCCCTCAGCATGCTGTATTACCAGTAATGCAGAAACAGAACGCTGTAATTAAATGTGACGCTTATTGGCCTGTGGTTGGAGGCTGACTTCGCTTACGGAATGCCAGGAACTAATTTTGTGCAAGACTGCTGTAACACTTAGCTGGCTGCGTATGATTTTGGAGAACTACTACACCCAGCACAGACCCAGAACACTGAGGACAGTCACAGGCAGCCCAAATAGATTTTTTTCCCCAAATTTTTTTGCAAAGGCCCACTGCCTATATTCAATCAATATGTCTTCTGTCCCTGCCTAAGCGCTTCTGTCCCTGGAGTATTACTGCAGGGCGCAATGCTCTGCACGGCCAATATACCAAAAAAAAAAAATGTGCAACACTGCAAAAAGCAGCCTCCACAGCACTGCACACGGTTAGATGTGGCCCTAAGAAGGACCGTTGGGGTTCTTGAAGCCTAAAATACTCCTAACACTCTCCCTATAACAGCTCCACCAAGATACCACTTTCCCTCCTCTATGTCAGAACGCATCTGTGGCGAGCCGCGGGAGGGGCCGATTTTTATACTCGGGTGACACCTGATCTCGCCAGCCACACACTGCAGGGGGAAGTTGTAATGCCTTCCCTGTCTTTCTATTGGCCAGAAAAGCGCGCTAACGTCTCAGAGATGAAAGTGAAAGTAACCCGAACATCGCGTGGTACTCGTTACGAGTAACGAGCATCTGGAACACGCTAATACTCGAACGAGTATCAAGCTCGGACGAGTACTTTCGCTCATCTCTATTTATTACCCTTATTAATGTTTTTATTATCCCTCTTATTTTATTAGTGCCGGTGAAAACATTTATTCCAGCGAGCATCGTTCCTGCAAGTGCTCCCACAGAACTACATTGTACAGAAATCACATTAGCGTAGCTCACCTTACATGCGCACGCCTGACACCCTTACACCTATATGTGTGCGGACGCCATCTGCCATCTAGGGAAAGACAAGGCTCTGTAGGTCAGAGACATGGGGCTGTCCTTATCAGGACATTTGCTCTGCTTTTAGGCAAGGGCCCACCAAGTCCTGATTCGTTTAACGAAAGAATTACACATCCTGTGTCTGTTCAGTCTGTCTTTGTCCTGTTTGGTGAAACCATGCAGGCACTGTGGTTTTACCCCATGTGATATAAAGACTGGTTGGCCGTCAGCCATTTTGTGTGCTATCCATTTTGTATGTAGTTAGATGGCATTTGTAGTTTTCAGTTGACTTTTCACCTATTTACTCACTCCTGCCTGTTGATTTTCGCTTTTAGAAAGGCAACTGCTCTCACTTTACCTTGTATCAGAACTGTGATGTAAATAACCCCCTTCCTTTCTTTTCTCCACTTGGCTGTTTGGTTTAGAATTAGTGTGAGGAAACTCCAACTGTGTAACCAATTTCTTCTTAATAAGGTCTAAGGAAAATCATTCACCTAGGGCTAGGTTCTTGCAGACATGCTGGCTTCGACATTCAAATTAAGGAAAAAATCTTGGTTGTGTAAAGGTCCTAGCCGGATATGAAGTATATTTTCCCAATTGGGAGGGCCAGCTGAACAAAGCACATCTAAACTCATTGGGGTGCGGAAACCAGAACACCCCCAAATGGCATATCAGTGTACCTGGTTATAATCTTCATGTCATATTTTGTATCGCTGAGTAGATAAAATCAGGACTGGAAATATGCCATGCATATATTGCTGATTAGAAGATCTCCTGCAGAGATATGGCTGAAAAGGGAAATTATGTTTTTCTACAGGAATGTACTCTGCCCCTCTCTGAATCACCTCAGAGCGGTTGAGGGGAAGTATGTTCTGGTAAATCTTTAAAACTAGGGGCTCAGAGAGACTGGGTGTCAGACCTTCAGAGATACACCAGAGTGTAAGGACTTTCCCGTTGCTTCCCGTCACTCCCCACAAAACATTGGGCTGAACATCCCAAATCTGGTACCTTCTTTATTTCTTCCTTGTTTTATTTTAAATACTGTCTGTTGAGTATACCTGTAAACCGTATCTCCACTGTAACATCTTTTTCTTTAAATTTTTGTATATATCAATATTTAGCACTGCTAGTCTTTTTTAGAATAAATCTGCAATTTATCAGTCAAACCTTGTCCGTTTAAAACGAACAATAACTCCGAAAATTGTGCTCATAATTTATAAGTCTGGGTTCCAGCTTACCTATGATATAAAAGCTGGTGGTGGCAGCAAGTGTGTGTGGATATTGTAGAGTGCTGGAGCCGTTAGACCGGATCAAGTGGTGATTTGAGGTTCCGCTTTGTATGCGTGCAGAAGTCTGGGACAGCTGGGTACAAATCCGCTTGTATTCTAAGCTCTGCCATGACAAGTATTTGCAGTGGTGAGAGTGCTCAGAGTAGTCGATCTGTGACAATTGGTAACAGTGGTGGGACCTGTAGGGTCTCCCCTCTCCTATCTATGACACCCTGCACAAACTTACAACTTGTTCCTGCAGCACCCAACAAGAGATTGAATCCGATTTATCTATGAGATGCTTCTAGCACCACCCATACACCCTGATTGACAGTTTTCTAGCTAATACACTGCATACTTATTATTATTGTTATTTACATTTCTTTTTTGTCCATTTCCTTAGAATGTTGTTAATTGACCAAAAAAACTATGGACACTTCTAGTTTTGAAAACATTCTTACTTTGCCGCATTTTTTCCACACTTGCTTAAAACGTTTATACAGTATTGTACACTAGACTACGCTATTCCATACAATGGTATCCAGGAAAAAACATTTACCATTCAGTATATTTTTATACTTTTTTCTTACCGTGGGACCCTATGGGTAACAGATGTCACTGTATGGAATCCGTTGGAGGGATCTGTTGTATGTATAAATTAAAAGGACGCCATAAACAAGCTGTGAAGTGAGCCTTACCACAAATGAACAGACTGTCATCACAAAAAGTTATTAGTCCAGAATCATCATTTAATAGCGGGAAAATGTATTCTAGAAAAACAATGTAACGCCGCAGATATTACACTATATGGACAAAAGTATTTGGACACTGCACGTTTTTCAGAAAAAATGCTTTATTATTCTATTTAGTAACGTATCCTCCTTTTGCTTGTATAAGAAAGGGGTCAGAATTGCGCCTTGTAAAACAATGTGCTAGAAAAACGTGGAAGGTGAAATGTGACTCATCTGGTGCACGGTGGGTTAACCCTGGATAGGAAAATCCCACGGCACCCTCTGTCCAGGTCGGCGTGTAGATAAACCCTTTGTCCACAATCCAGTGGGCCTGGAGAGACGTCTGGAGCAGGAAAAAAGCTATGGGATACTAGGAGCTTTCAATAGGAAGAACTAAGGAGATAAAAATAGTCCAGCGCTCTTTAGGGACCAAGGTGCACTCTTTACATAAAAATTATTATGGATCTCCGTAATGGGTTGAATCCATAGGTTTACTGCAACGCGTTTCGGCACTTAAAAAAAACAATGCCTTTCTCAAGCATAAAACAAAGCTTACATAGACAAATATATATACATTTAAAATAACTCACAATGGGGCGTCTATCATGGGTACTCCATGGTACATTGTGCCCTCATTATCAGGGAGGGACTCACCCTCTTAGACGTGATAAAACACACGACTTGATTTTGGAACGTGAGATCCATTCCAAAGTTAAAATAAACTTTATCAAACTCCAATCTGCAACTATTTAGAAAGATTGCGCTGTCATTTTAGAAAGGCAGCCCTCTTGACAATCGTTGCAGTTTGGAGGTTTACAGTAGTGTGCCATTTCTGTCCCTATGAAGCACGTTTGATAAAACATACAAAGAAGAGGAAGACGTTGTGCTTGGGGATTCTTAAGTATTTAACAATTATGAATATATATTTCACAGATGATCATGTGAATTCTCTAGAGTTTGACCACATTACAGTATCCCCACTTATAAGACTGGAAACAAGAGACATAACCTAAAGTGGTTGTCTTATGAATACAAGCTTTTTCCATATGCCCTATTAGATCATTTGAATGTTATAAAGCTAGGGTCTGGACCATCCTTCTATTAGGTACAAGGCCAAATTTATCCATGCCTTAGTGATACATAAGATGTTGTCTACATACCAAAATATAACGACGTGTTGGAGGTCACCACCTAAGACCCAAAACTTGATGGAGAGCAAAGAGTAAAACATTCCAAAGCAGAGCGGCTTTCCAGATTCCAATAATTTGCTGAAGACCACGTGTTTGTGCGGTGACTATCTTATATTGTATCAAGCAGGAAGGTCCAGACTTCTAAGCCAGCCTTAGCTATGTGTACACTAAATGGTCACTTTATCAGAGGTCCCATTCACAATTGGGGCTTTCCTGGATAGAAATTAGCACCGTGGCCCCGGAATGCATCATAGGATCACCTGACAAGTTTTCTGTGGATCAGTTTCAGTATAGATCCCCATCAGATGGGAAAATCCAGCGATTTGAGCGACTTCCAATGAGGCCTTGTCATCGGTGCTAGACTAACTGGGGCCACGGTTTCACTCCCAACCACGTGGGGTTTCTTCTATTGTCTGCAGGTTAGCAAGAAGAGCAAGCCCATGGAGTTGATCAAAGTTGGTTGTGAACTTTAGGCTCCATTCACACACGCGAGCGCTTGTCCACAAGCGTTTTTATTCAAAGATGCCTTGCATCACTTATGTGAAATTGTGATCGCAAGTCTTTGATGCAGATGTGGGCTCTGGTTGAACTTGAACTAATAACAACCTCTTGGTTTTGGGACAAAAATTTGTCCTGGAACAGGAGAGGGAGGGGGTACATTACCTGCAGTTCTTTTTTTCTGCTGCCCTTCTGACCCACTAGTTTCATACTGGTGTTTTTGGCCTCACCAATCTTCTAACTCCTTAATGCCCACTGTGCACTGCTCTCCGATTGGCCAGTGCTGTTCACATGAGCAGCTCTGACCAACGAGACAGCTGGTATAGTATTTGGGTAGTCTAATACTATCCATGCATTGTGGGGTTAGTAAATCTGAAGCTCGCGTCGGCCATCTTGGACTGCCAAACATGGGATACAGAACTAGCTATTCTGATTGACAGCAGAGAAGAACAATTGCAGGTAATATACACCCCTCCATACCACCTCCACTGGTCACAGGACACAATTTTGTCTTAAAACTGGAGGGTTACTTTAACGTCTCGATGCTACAACCAAACCACACTTTGAAATGCTCCTCCAAATGGTCATTGACTCTATTATAACCCTTAAACCATTGTTTATTACCACATATACATGTAATATATTAATGTATAATACATTTACATATTAAGTATTATATACATGACGTAACTAATCTGTATATACAATGTTCTCGGAATATTAAAATTTCTAACTCAAATCCATTATTCTTGACCCGCAGTTCCAGATATTAGCATTTAGACTTCTTGAACATGACTAGATCTTGCGTTGACATCCTGGACATCATTATCCTGTTATGCTGTGAAGTCCTGCGTTACCAAATTAAACACATTGCTTTCCAGTGAAGTTTGCCACTTGCCCCAGTGCCGCTGGATCTCGGCCTGTACCTGATGGACATGTAGACAGAAAATGGGATTGTTATAGAAAGAGGCTTTTACCAAAAACAGAAGACATATTGTGCTCATATGTCCCTGGGCTTTAACCCTTTCCAATCCAATGTTGGGCCTGCCCCGACATCATAATTTCCCTCCACAGCTCCGATGTCGGGGCAGGCCCGACACTGCAGTGCAGGAGTGCATCTGCACCCGATCATCAGACACATTGGGTGCAGATACACTCCTGCACTGGTCCTCATTGAGGAGCCCCGAGGAGAAGGCAGAAAGGGTTTTTAACCCTTTCTGCCTTCTCCTTTACACATTACATAGCACTCAATTAGCGCTATGTAATGCACGGAGATTCCGGCCGGCGATCATGTGACCGCCGGTATCACCTGACCCCCAGCGGTCACATGAACGCCGAGCCAGGAGCCTGCACCGTGGAGGGGGGGGGGGCTGCTTACCTGACCGGCATCTTCCGCAGTCTCCCTTCTGTCTCCCGGCTCGGCGATCATGTGACCCCCGGGTGCCACCTGACCCCAGCGGTCACATGATCGCCGAGCTGGGAGGCAGAAGGGAGAATGCGGAAGACGCCAGACAGGTAAGCAGGCCCCCCCCACAGTGCAGTGAGCACCTGCACCCTCCTGAACTCTGTCAGTTCAGGAGGGTGCAGGGAAATGTATTATTTCTCATCCATTCTCACCAGCTCCAATTTATTTGGAGCTGGGGAGAATGGCTGAGAAAAATAATTGCATTGGAAAGGGTAAATCACGGCCGAGAGTAGAAATATGCAGCAGTGCCACTTGTGCACCCAGTGAGCCACAGGGGTGAGCACTTCACTGTGTAGTGACATGCTGGTGCTTCCACACTCTTCCACGCCCGTCGGGCCAATGGTGCAACACACAGACGTCTCAGTGAGGAATACAACTAAATCCTCCCTTCTTCTCTCCCTTCTCCATACTGAGTCAATGAAGAGGTAAGTCATTAGGTTATCTATTTATACCCCGTACTGAGATGTGTCAGTTATGTTTCAGAAAGGTGTGAGAACACACTGAAACATGTTACCTGCCATTCCTGTATATTTTATGTTTGTTATTTTAATACTCTAGAGCCTTGTGTGGTGCAGAGTGCTAAGACAGCAGAAATGCAGTCCTAAGCTCTCACTCATGACCTGAAGGTTGCAAGTTCAATCCCCGCTTGGTACAGGTAGCCAGCTCAAGGTTGACTCAGCCATCCTTCCGAGGTCGGTAAAATGAGTACCCAGCTTGCTGGGGGGTAAAAGATGACTGGGGAAGGCAATGGCAAACCACCCCACAAAAACCAGTCTGGCAAGAAAACGTCACTCTAGTCACGACTCGGTGCTTGCACTAGGGGACTTTACCTTTTACCTATTTTTGATATTACTACATGGAATAAAGAATAGTTTTGGTCTGACTTATTGGAGCTACAAACGCATCTGGATCAAGGGGAGACCTGACAGACCTTAGGTCTCCTCTGTGAAGTACGTTTATTGTACTCACTTCTGGTCAAGCACACCTAGTAGCGCAGGAGTCTCTTATTTTTTTCTATGATCATAGAAATATGGCGTTTAGCATGGAATTTAAGCCCCTGCAATCTAACAAACAGATCAGGTGTTTGGCTGTTTTTAAACACTTTTACCTTCTCTTTCGCAAGTTACATAGCACTCAATGAAAGCTATGCAGAGAATAGAGGTAGCAACAGTGCCATTCCCTCTATTAGTGCCGACGATCACTTGATCGCTGGCTACACCCAAAATGGCAGAACTGCTGGTTGTTAGGCGACTAAGCTCAGCTCTGCCAGTGGCTAATGTCACTACAAGGGATATTTTCACCTGTAACTGGGGCTCCTATGGATGCTGCAGTTACAGTGGAAAACTGCTAAATGAAAATTACATTATAAATGTGCCCCAGAGGTCTTTTATAACATCATGAAGATCATGGATTAAAAAACAAAAAAATAGTTACAATAAAAAGTAAAAAGAAATTATAGAATAAAATGCAAATAGAATATATAATATAAGGGGCGTGGCCTGGCAACTGCAAGGAAGGACACATGGTGGATGGGCTCCGGAAGAATCCTGCATCTTTCCTCTTTTCCTGTACTCTAAAAAACTCCCTGTCGGCCTCCAGTGACTGCCCAGCACACTCAGGGAGGAGAGGTATGTGTGGGGTGTCTGCCAAGGTCCCGAGGCAGCGCCAGAACAACGCTACCTACTCACCACCAAAGGCTGCAGGCTCTTCTGAGATGCCTTGTAAGGGCTGTTGATCTGCAACCACTGTGTCAACCTACCTGGTAGGTTAAGATCTGATCCAGCATGGCTGACAGCCAACCCCAGTGTGAGAGGCAAGATACCAGATGAACAGCCCCATATATGGATGGAAACTAGGAAAGGTATCTTGCCCTGAACTAATAACCAGGAGAGGGAGACCCCTGCCTACAAGCGGAGCACTTGTCCCGATAAGGATGACCCCCATGGTCTTCCTCTAGGCGCTGACTTACCCTGGCAGGCCAGAACACCTATAGGACAAAAGATAGAACAACAATGGGGACTAAAGAAACAAAGAAGGAAGAAGCTGACAAGGATGAACAGAAAAGTGGACAACGGGAACAACAGACCACAGGCTACACGAACGAAGAACACAGAACACAAGCAGAACGCAAGGTAGTAAGGTAACTGCCAAAGCAGTGGCTGGACATGAAGTGAAGGGCACAAACTCTCATCAACACTGCAGCAAGATCTGAAAGGCAAAGGGCAGCTATATAGGACAGTGATTAGAAAAGGAGCATCAGCTGAACAGGAGACCAGAAGCTATTAACTCTAGGAGTTCTGGAAGAAAGTGAATATAAGCTCAGAGAACAGAGAAAATGGGACGACGCCCATATTTGCCAGACACAGAAGCAGAAGATTGTGTCTGAACAGTGCACCTAACACACCGGTCCCGGCGGGGCTCTACTTCCGTTTCCCTGTCAGAGTACTAGCGGTGCTTCCACCTGCCGCTGGTGAGTCAGAGTGCCCTGTCAGAGGCTCCAACAGCCGCTGTGCACATCCCTGTGCTCCAGCAGAGAGTCCAGATGCTGCAGTAGCCGCCATTCTTGTCATTCCTCACGGCGGGGAGAGACTCCACAGCAGAGCTTCCTGGCTGTGAGATCCAGCCTTTTGTGAGGGGAACTGAAAACCCCACAAATAAACCCGCTCTTGTTTGGAGAACTTCAGATGGGCCCTTGGAGAGTAATCCCACAAGCCTGCACACGCAGTGTTCCCACAGCCTGCAGCCCAAAGCTCCTTTACTGTGATCACACACTACATCTCTGCAGAAGAACATATCCAAGGAGTCTGTTAAGAAAGAAATTGATAAAGAACAGCTAAAAAACAAGTCATCTGCTAGGCTAAAGAGTCTGAAACTATTATTTGGTGCTATTGCAAAGTTTCCTAATTTTTGCAGGAGCAGCAGCTAGACTCGCAAACTCTGCTATATGCAACTCCACATCAATGACATCTAACTAATTGACTCTAGCACCACCTAGTGGCCAAAAGTGAAAATTGCTGTAACTCACTAAATACTGATTCTTTGTTCCTGATTGATAACTTGGTTCCAGACAGGACTTCGTCCCTATAACCTGGTCCAGCAGCAAAAGGTCATAATGTGTTTGTTAAATGTTGGCCCCACAAAGGCCAGTCGTATAAGTTTTGTGTTTTTTCTATTGTACGTTTTGAATTTTCCTGACAGTTCTGCTGATGCTGTTTACTCGAAAGGTACATCCCATCATAACCCCATTAATGGCTGATTTACATTTAGCTTCATTCAATGTAAAGGGCATTAATGTCCCACAAAAAAAGGTCCCAAATATTGCATTATCTAGAGAAACCTGGTCTGCATATAATTTTCTTTAAAAAAAAACTACACCCCTGTCACCAAAAATAAAGCCTTCACTAAATGGTGCAACACCTCTACACCATTGAAAAGGCATAATGGAGTAGCTATAGTTTTACATAAAAGGGTTCCATTTCAAATGTCAAACACTTTAGTCGACCCCAAGGGCAGGTACATCTTGGTTAAGGGTACAATTGGTGACAGAATGCTTAATTTGGCTAATGTGTACACCCTTAACTCCCATCAAGATGCTTTCTTCACTAAAGTCGTTAACCAACTGCAAGAATTTTCAGAGGGTGATCTTATCCTTGGCGTAGACCTTAATGTCCCGCTTAATCCCACCTTAGTTACTTCTAATGGCTTCTCAGCGGTCTGTTTTCTTAAATTAAAAAAAAAATTAAGAATTTGTTAGCAGATCTCCCCCTGGTGGACCCTTGGAGGGTTCTCAACTAGGGATGAGCGAACGTACTCGTTACGAGTACTTACGCACCCGAGCACCGCCATTTTCGAGTACAGCGGTACTCGCGCGTAAAGATTCGGGGGGCGCCGTGGCGGCACGGGGGGTAGCAGTGGGGAGTGGGGGGGAGAGGGAGAGAGAGAGGGCTCCCCCCTGTTCCCCGCTGCTACCCCCCGCACCGCCGCGCCTCTCCCCGCCCCCCGGCGCCCCCGAATCTTTACGCCCGAGTACTGAAGTACTCGAAAATGGCGGTTCTCGGGTGCGTAAGTACTCATTACGAGTACGTTCGCTCATCTCTATTCTCAACCCAAATATGAAGGACTTCACCTTTTACTCCCCAGTCCACAAAAAATATTCAAGAATAGACTATTCTTTTGTCATGCACTCTTTGTTAGACTCAATCTCCGAAACATTTTATGACCGCATCCTCTACTCAGATCATGCCCCTATTTTTATGAGGATGGCTATCTTCCCCAGAAGGAGATCTGCAACCAACTGGCTACTAAATGACAACCTGCTGAATAACAAGGAGGATGTTGAATATATACAAAAAGGCCTACAGCACTATTTCAAGGAGAACGCTCTAGAGCCATATAACCCTACAATTCTATGGGAGGCCCACAAGGCTGTAATAAGAGGCTTATTTATTAAACTGGGTGCTAGAAAGAAGAAAGAAAAGGAGAGAGAGATCTCTGCTCTCATTGAGCAGATCAAGAATATAGAAGCCTGTAATAAGAAAACTTTCTCACCCCAACATGAAAAACACCTGTTCAAACTGCGTACTAAATTAAAAGAGCTCCTCAATCAAAATTCTGAAAAATACTTCCTTTGCAAAATACAAACACTACATTTTCTCTGACAAATGCGGTAAAAAGTTCACAGCCCTAACTAAAACTCAGAATGCTAAGGCATTCATCCCTAAAATAAAAATGATAAAATACATCACACAACTGCAGATATCTCCAATATTTTTCATGCATTCTACACTGATCTATATAATATCTAAAATTCCAAGGAGTCGCTAACAGATAAATCTCAAAAGATTTGCAACTTCCTGGACTAAGTCAATCTTCCTAACGTACCCACAACTCTAATAAAATCTCTCCTTAAACTGATCTCTTCCCATGAAGGTATTAAGTCAGCCCCAAATGGGAAAAGCCCAGGTCCTGATGGCTTTGGGTCCCTATATTTTAAAATCTTTAAAGAAACTCTCACGCCATATTTGGTTCATTATTTTAACTCCATTAGCACGGGAAACCCATTCCAAAAGGAAGCGCTGACAGCACACATAACCTTAATCCCCAAAGAGGGAAAAGATGCTACTCTATGCAGTAGCTATAGACCCATATCTTTAATTAATAACGATATTACATTAAACACTAAAATCTTAGCTAACAGAATAAGGTTAATCCTGCCTTGTCTAATCAATCCAGAAGAAGTAGGCTTTATACCAAATAGGAAAGCAAAGGATAATACCTCAAAACTATTAAACCTGGTAAATCTAGCCCAACACTACAAATCCCCATTAGCCCTTCTTACCAGACGCCGAGAAGGCCTTTGATAGGGTTGATTGGTTATTTCTTAGGATGTCTCTTTAAAAATTTGTTTTTTCAAAAACTATTGATAGATAAGATTGTGGTGCTGTACTCCCTCCCCTCAGCTAGAATTAAAATTAACTTGGAACTATCCCCCACAGTCCATATTAGCAATGGCATCAGGCAAGTATGCCCCCTATTCCCCCTATTATTTGTTCTTACTATAGAAACTTTTCTGGGAAAAATCAGACAGAATGATAAAATTATAGGCATAAAATATAGTTCTAGGGAACACAAATCAGCCTCTTATACAGACAATATGTTGTTCTTTCTCACAGAACCTAAAACTTCAATTCCTCACATCCTACAAGAGTTTACGAACTTTGGCCAAATATCAAACTTTAAATTAAATCTTTCAAAATCAGAACTGTTGAATATAAATATAGAATCCGACCCATGGACAAAAAACTTAAAAATCTCACCATTTAAGAACTCAAGTGAGCAAATTACATATCTAGGGGCGAGAATAACCTGGAGCCTCACAGATCTTTATAATTTAAAGTTTTATCCCCCTACTCGAGAAAATTGAAAAGAATCTCACCTCCTGGAGCGCTTTGCCTATTTTCTGGTTTGGCAGAAAGAACCTAAATAAAATGGTCTGCCTACCAAAAATATTATATGTGCTCCAAACTCTGCCAATAGAGGTTCCACAGAGCTTCTTTGCAAAATTGAAAATTCCCATAGCAAAATTCATCTGGCAAGGTAAAGGACATAGGGTTAAACACGCAACTCTTATCAAAACAAAAGAAGGCGGTGGCATAGGACTCCTCGATTTTGAAGTGTATTGGATTGCGTCGCACCTGAACTGCATGGTGGACTTGACCCGCCAACAAATCCTAACCTTTGGGTGGAACTGGAACTTTTTTCCCTAACCAACAATCAGAAACGCTCAACATGGTCCACCTTGTACAATAAAACTAAATTAAAAGAGATCCAAAACCCTTTTACCCGGCTAACCTTGAACTTGTGGCATAAATCCAACGAAAAACTCAAACTGGTACCTCAGATTAGTGGCTTTACCCCATTCCTCTCATTAATTGACAACAAATTTAGAATAATCAAGCAGAAAATTGTAAAAGATGTCCGCTTATCCTCATTGTAATCCAGTCACTTCATAATAGATGATTCTGTACCACAGAATTTCCAGTTCTTAAACCAACTGGGAGATACTATATTTACTGAAGAAGATTTACGCATCATCAGGGATACACTTTTGACCCATTCCGCAAATATTGTCGATACAGATCAGAATCTGTTATTACCCGTGGGGATGGAGAAATCCTCTGCCATAGCTGTGACAGCTGTGGCAGAAGTCCCCAATGTACTCCCTATGTTTTCAATGGGGCCAGCGCTGCTACCACCGGCCCCATTGAAAACAATGAGCGATATCACAGCGTTTTCTCTGCGCTGCGAGGCACTCGATCTCACATAACTAGAAAAAATATCACTAGTGGGTAGGCAGCCTTAAAGGGTTTTTTAGTGCTATTATGGCATATATTGATCTTATTGAAAGTGGTGGTGGGGGTCTTCCACTTTGGATATCCCCAGTTAGCCAGCATGCAGGGCTGCTATATAATAGCAGATCCTGGCCTATCCATGCATTGCATGCTTGCCCATTACTTTACATGGTCACCATGTAATACCACATTTTCCCTACAGTGGGCACTACAGCAGAAATGCATGGCCTAGATATGTCTACCTGGTGGTAAGAGCTCAATAGCTCCACTGCCTTCTCTTTAAAAAGGCTGACACCTCTTAATGTGACAACCCCTCTTCCAACAATTTTACAACTCTCGCCTGATGAACATACTATTACACAGCACTACCTCTTCTGATTTTGGATGTTATGAAAATGGAACAAATCATTCCTTGAAATACTAATATCTAAAATGTTCAGAACATGTCATTGTCACACAATTATAATAAATGATAAACTTAGCAGTGCCAATTCTTACCTCTCCATTGAGAAAGCAGTACAATAAGGCCACAATGAAGCCCTAGTGGGAAAATCGATAATATAATTACTTAGATGTGAAAATAAGTACATTTCCATCAAGTTCTGCATGTCTCAAACCCAGCTGCAGCCCAATTGTAGCTTTAAGGGGTTTTCCGGGAATTTACTATTGATGACCTCTCCTTAGGATGGGTCATCAAGACTTGATCAGTCAGAGTCCCCAACTCAGGATCCCCACAGATCAGCTGATCCTCCAAGTCTACTACAGTGCAGCCAAGCAGAACACCCACATTGGTGGTCACAGCCGGAAGTATAATAGAAAGGCTTCTTTCCTGTATGCAGCGTAGATATTGAGTGAAGAGTTCAATGGTCATAGAGTCAGGACTGGAGCTGATGGCTGGGTGAGTTGAATGCCTGTAGGGATACTGGTCGGCCAGAGGCCAATAGGGTCGGGCACTATTACTATTTAGACTATTATATGGGTCACTTATTATTAGTGGGGACAATATAGGGGATACTGTTACTACTGGAGCCACTATGAGGGGCATCATTACTACTGGGGCCACCAGTATAGGTGACACTTACTACTGGAATCACTATGGGGGTCACTATTACCACTGGAGCCACTAGGGGAGAGCATATTACTACTGGGGCCACTCTGGGGGGGGGGGCACTATTATTACTCGGTGTCTATGGGGGTTAGTATTACTATTATGGCCACAATGGGGAACCTTATTACTACTGGGGCCACTATGGGAGTCTCTATTATTACTGGGGTCACTGTGCTGGGTCACTATACAGTCTTATTGTTAATAATCCACCCTTTGAAGGCAACCATAATGGGCTGATGTGGCCATTGGTGAAAATGAGTTTGACACCACTGGTCTAAGGCATAATAGCTTATGTCTTAGACTGAAAACTTTTTAAAATGTGCACTCATATCAAGACGACATTTTGGAAATTAAAAACTGGAAAACACCAAATGCTAAGAATGTTTAGTAAACCCACAGACTATAAGCATCTGATTATAGGCTCTAATCACCATAATAATCATAGTAAAAAATAAATCACCTGATTTGATCCAAGAACAAGCTCGAAATATAATCTGGCCCAGACACCAATGTGTTCAGGAAACAAGGCAAAAATGACATAATGAATTCCAAACAATGGGATCAGGAGAAGGGTGGACTTAGCGAGTCTCCTAAGAAAGGAAAAACAAAAAAAAAGAACAAAAATTGTCATAGTCATTATGAGTATTGGATTGAAAGAGCAACTGAGACCAGATAGATAAAGGGCCTTAATAATACCCTTTGTGTATAGTCGGTGCTCTGTATTGACAACACCCCCCTGCCGATCAAGGCATTGGGCTTGGTGCAAGTAAACTTTGCTATGTTGAAGTGACCATGCGGTCACAACTGGAGGGGAATATATTATCTCATGCCCTCCTTTATTGCCGCACATCCATTGGTTCCTGGAGCCCCACTCCTGTGATTTCAAATGGCCTCTACCCAATGAATACTGCGTATCCGTAATCAACCACTTCATGCTTACTGATTGGCCAGGGTCGCTACCATGAGCATTGGTGGGCAATCCAAGCAATGTGATATAAAAGTGACATCTTTGAAAATTTTCCTTGGCACCATTTCGCTGATGGACAAATTTTCTATTTCTGAGAAATGTCTGCTGAATATAAGACCGTGAAGACAGAAGTACAAATCTATACGCCCCTAAAAAAAACATTGGGACTGGCTTTATGGTACATATGGGCTGCTTAATAATAAATGTGAAGCATCCCTGGCTGTCCCATATGCCAGAAAGTCAAATCTACCCCAGAGATAAACTAGCATAGATTTCCATTATAATTTATGCCAGTTTTTGGTGTAAATTATAGTACATTTGTTAGTCCTTTGGTGCCCCTGCTTCTTTATGCTAATTTCTACCCACTAGGAAAGTGCTGAGAGTGGTGAAAAATTGCTTTAAAAAATGCACATTTTTCTCAAAATTCAGCTTTTGAATAAAAATACAGGGTGCATTTCACAGAATATTCGGCAAGACGCTGCAGAATACTTAGACATGTGGATTTTGGTGTGGATTTTTCCACATGGCAAACATGGATTTTGACATGGATTTGAAAATGGCTTAATTCTGTTAGCAATTCCGTGTAAATATCTGCATTTACAGATGTGGAGTGTGCTGTGGATTTTGACAACAGAATATTCCACAGCATCTTGCAGAATATTCTGTTACATGTGAGAGCACCCTAAGGGCTCAGTCAGAAAAGCAATTTTTGTGTGCGCCTATGTGCACAAACAAAATGCACTCTATGCATGTTGAAAATGCACATGACCGCTGCACTGTGCCCATTGCCTTCAACTACTGCAGTGATTTTTGGGGAAGGGCTTGAAATATAAGCCCTTCCCTGAAAACCATCCCAAGCTGCTGTAGAAAATAAAAAATATATATACATCACCTCTCAATGAATGGCTGAGCGCTGCCTCTGATTGGCTGAACGCTATGACCAATCACAGGCAGTACTCAACTGTCATTCAATGAATGGCTGAGCGCTGCCTGTCAGACCCAGCATGTTAGGGAGGCAGAGATTTTTAAATCCCCAGCCAGGAGAAAGTGCTTCAGAGCAGTGCCAGGGAGCCAGTGAGAAGACACGCCGGAGCCCCGACAGCAGCAGAGAGTTGATGTATATATTTTTTTTTCTAAACCAGCTAAGGCTTATTTTCAGTGAAGGGCTTAGATGTCAAGCCCTTCCCCAAAAATTACTGTGGGGGTTGCCCGCACCCCATTGCCTCCAATGGGGCGGCAGCAGCACCAGCCAATTTAAAGCAATTGGATAGCATCGCGGTCCTCTGTGACAGCTGTGGAAGGGGATTCTTTTGTCCCCGCTGCAGACCCCTTGTCACCCGATACTGTGACAGTGCTGCTGCAGTGTTCAGTGATGAGGGGACTTCCCACGGGGATTGCCGGAACCCTCTGGGAGTCCCCTGTCACCTCTGTAACATCACACAATCTCGTTATGCACAGCATGGACCTTACCAGCGTGTATTATAGGCACAAATGTCCTATCTTTTGCAGGTGCAAGCATTTTGCACCTCTAAAAAACGGACATGTGAACACTTCATAGGAAACCAATAAATCTAATAGACGCATTTTTTTTTTGCGCACATGGGCGCACAAAAAAAAAAATCGCTGGTCTGACGGCGGCCTTATGCTGCATTTTTTAGTGCAGATCCGTGGGCAGAATTTGCCCTGTCAATGGGCAAAATCAGCATGCAGAATTCTGATGTGAAAGTCAGAATTTGTAAAAACACAATTTTCTGCATTGGAATTCTGCTCAAATTTATTAGACATACAGACAGACAGACAGAATATTGTCTCACATGTATTGCTGCTTGTAGTTTTTACTTATATCTGGACATCGGATTTTCTGCAGGAGAATTCTGATCACATTTAGAAAAATGATGAAATTCAGCTGAAAGATAAGAAAACACTGAGAAATAAGAAGTTTTTAGATTTTTCTTTCTTACTCTCTTAGAATGGAAGTACTGAGCTTCCTTTATTTAGAATTTGGAAATGATGTCACGGGTCTAACTCCTCCCACCGGCTCCCACATGCAGTTGATCTCTGGCAAGGTAGGAGCTGTTTATTGTATACTATATATATGTTCACCTCTTTTTTTTCTGTATTGCTTAAAAAAGGCTTGATAGCCGAAACGCATAGCATGATATTAAAGACGGGACTTTTATACTTTATTCTCGTCAATCCCTGAATTTTATATCCTGGATCCTGTGAGCGCTATAGCCAGTTTTTTGTTGTTATGGTTTATGCTTAAGTGAAGACTTCTCGCTGTGAGGAATCTTGGTGGATGTTAGCTTGCTCTCCAGTGATCGGCAGGATTGCAGATGGGGCTTTTGATTATATGTCTGCCTGGAGAATAGGTGCTAGTGGGTCCCCTTTAGTTTAAAGGTGTGTCCCACTTAGCACCAGGTGATTTGATTGCTTTCTTTCTCACCTATTTATTAACTGCCTATAATGGAGTGCTGTTTTAATTCTAAGATGGTCAAGCAGTATCTCAAGGTCTAACATGTGTAAAGAGGAAGACAACTGATAAGAAACTGCTATGTATTAAGAAACTGCTATGTATGCATATTAATAGTATTTGGGGTAAAGCCACTCGCATTGTAAAATCCTATAAAGAATGAGCATATAGCATAATAAACTAGAATGCTACACACGTAACACCATCTCTGTGTGTCTCTGCGTTCTCATGACCGGTCATACCACTTTAATTTGGAGCCCGACAGCATATCACGAAACCATTGAATCTCCCTAACAGTATTCTAGTCCTCTCATTCCGTTTATTAGTTTAGTTGCCCTTCTTTGAACTCCCTCAAGCACTGCAACATCTTTCCTGAGCACCGGTGTCCCGAAATGTACACAGTATTCCATGTGAGGCCTGACAAGTGCCTTATGTAGTGGAAGAATAATGTTTTCGTCCCTTGCCCCTATGCCTCTTTTAATGCACCCTCAATGAGTGCTATGTACTAAGAACTGAAAGTGGAAATATAACTTCCACTACGCAAGCCGACAGTCACAGCTACAGGGTCCCAGCACATTCTGATCAGCTCTGCCAGTGGCTATTATCTCCACAGGGGATGTTTTTCCTGTAACTGGGGCTCCTATGGATGCCCCAGAAAAGTGGAAAAGTGTCAAAAAAAAACCCAAAACATGTGAATGTCTCTCAGAGATCTTATGGGGGACATAGATAGTTTAAAAAATTATATATATAAGTAAAACAAAATTACAGAATAAAATAAAAATATATACATAAAAAAAGAAAATAACCCAAACCCGACGCCAACCCAAATCGTCGCCGTATGCGCCCTGTAATACAAAACCATACATATTGCATATCAAAATGTCCAAAACAAAATAAGGAACCCATTCCCATACTTAATTTCAACGTAAATATACTAATATTAAAAAAATAATAACTATAAATGTTAAGAAAAACCTTTTTTAAGCTTTTTACCCCCAATAAAACTAAAAAAACTGAAAAAAAAATTGTGAAAAAGATATTTAAAAAATACCCCTACATGTCACATAAAAAGACTGGAGCAAAAATTATTTGGGTAGCTAAAGTAAAAAAAATAGGATAGTTAAACCACCACATGGGTAAAATCCCAAAAAAGTGGTGCTTAAGGTACAAAACAGCCTGGTCCTTAAAGGGTTAAAGTTTTTAAATGCGTTGTATGGTAAGTTAAATAGTACCACTGGAAAACATCACTTGTTTCACAAACAGCAAACCCTCATGTGACAGAAAAAAAGTTATGATTTTATTGAAAGTGGATCGGAAAAAACAAACAAAATAGCTATGACACAAGAGATTAAAGTTTACTGCAACCATACTTGAACCATCTAGTGTTCAATACTGGCTCTAAGCATCCTCTGCACTAATTACATTAAAGGGGTTGTCTCAATTCCCAGTTTTACCTGCAAACACTCTACCACATCTCATCCCAAAGTGAATAGTAGCTGATGGCTGTGCATACGAACCATGGCTACATTGACTTCAATGGGAACTACTTGGGTACCTCCAGTGGCCCCATTAAAGTGAATGGAGCTGTAGTGCGCATGCTTAACCTGCAATTGTCATTCACTTTAGGACAAGCCACTGGTGGGAAGTCTGCATGACAGGTAAAAGCTGAGACAACTATTTTTTGGAAAGTGAGTCAAAAAGTATTCGCACTCCAATTATGTTAATACTTTTGTAACTAATCTTATCAATGCTTTCCATTGTAGATCTCCATCTCCCCAGTCTTTGCTGCCCCACTTGTGATTTGCATGAAAGAAGAGCAGCGTACAGCGATTTATTTTTCGTGCTGTCTGAGGGGGTGTCTGCTGCCGATATTTATTGGATATTTATCTATTGAAGACTTTGTGCACAGTATGGAGAAAGTATTTTATCACGAAGAAGTGTGTCAGAATGAATGTGCCATCGCATAATAACATGCATACTGTTGCCACGCTTCAAAAATTTTGTTTGGAGGTGTTAAAGCATCCTCCCTATTAATGTTGAGCAATTAGTAAAATATTCAGGTTGGGACTGCCTGATGTGACTTTTCAAAAGTCACCGTGAATCATAACAGGCCATTCCGACGTTGTTAGCACTGTTGCCTTTTAGTGCTGAGGTCCTATGTTCAAATCCCAACAAGGATAACAGCTGCATGGACTTAAAAAAAACTCCATCCAGATGTTGCCCTTGGTCAGACTTGAATCTACAACTCTAGCACTGACAAGTGTGGTGGCTTAGTTGTTAGCACTGATGTATTGCAGTGCTGGAGTTGTAGGTTCGAATCTGACCATGGGCAACATCTGGATGGAGTTTTTCAAAGTCTATGCAGTGGTTATCCTTGTTGAGATTTGAACGTAGGTCCTGTCTTAAATATTTTACGCAACACTAATAGGGAGGATGCTTTTACACCTCAAAACAAATTTTTTGGAGTGTGTCAACGGTACGGGCAGCGATGTGTGGAGTTTGCAAAAATCGCCACTATCACAAGAAGCAACACTACTCCCTATAGTCCTGATCTTGCCCCAACTGTTTGGTCCCCTGAAAGAAGCCTTAAAGAGGTTTTGTCATTAAAAGAAAAATTATCTAAATGTACCTATTCCTTCCCTGTCAGTCTCCTTATCACATCTTCTCCTGGTTGAGCTTCTCCAGTGCCCCAGGTCAGCTCACTACAGGCTGGGCCCAGCTTGTTATAAAGGCTGCTCATCACAAACTCCTTCCTGCTGGGTCAGTAAAGGTCACATCCCTGTGCTGTAGCTTCACTGCCTAGGAAGTAATTGTAATCTATTTCTGAGACAGCTCCCATGAGCAATCTCTGAAGAAGATAGGCAGTCCTCCTGCTGGCCTGTGAGCTGTGACATAAGGTACATTGGCAGACTGCCAACCTAATGTAGGTAACCTCACAGGAAGGAGCAGAATCAGGCAAGTGGAGGTGAAGTGAGCCCCTGGACTGCAGGAGACAGGAGAAGATAAGGGAGGTGAAGATCTAGTAAGTAGACTGATGGGGGAGGAATAGATAAGTATAGCATTTATCTTTTTTAGTGACATAACCCCTTTAACCCCTTGAGTGGCACGCCCGGAAATTTTCCGGGACGAGCTCCACTGCTCATAGTGACATAGCCCGGAAGATTTCCGGGCTATGTATCACTATGGGAGCTGCAGAGCACAATGCCACAAGGTGTGGCAGGGTGCTCTGCCTGCACAGACCCACATAGAGCAGTGCAAGGGCTTTGAAAAACCAGCAGAAGATATTGCAGATATGTCGGCAATCTCCTGCACTGGTTTGTTTACAGGTTGCCATAGAGACCATCGGCTTGCAGGAAGCAAGCCGATGGTCTCTGTGGCAGGGAGAGCTTGCTGCTTGGCTGTCAGAGGACAGCTAGGTACCAGCTCTTACAGCAGAGATCAGAGAAAACCTCCGATCTCTGCTGTGTTAACCCTTTACATGCTGCAGTCTATGTGACTGCAGCATATAAAGGGCTGTCACTGCAGCATGTAAAGGGCTGTCACCATCGTACCCGGAATGTGATCAGGGGGTCCTGATGGGTCCCTGTGGAAGTCCCCTAAAGGGACAAAAAATTAAAATTTAAAAAAAATAAAAAAAAGTTAAAAAATTACAAAAAAAATAATAAAAACACTTGTCTCCCTTTACTTTGTAAAAAATCAAAAATACAATCACACATGTGGTATCCATGCGTCGTAATGACCCAGAGAAGGAAGTTAATACATTATTTAACCCCTTGATGACATGGCCCCTTTTTTTATTTTTTCCCCCATTTCTTTTTTTCCTCCCCCGTTTAAAAAAATCACAACTTGTCCCGCAAAAAACAAGCCCTTATATGGCCATGTCAATGGAAAAATGAAAAAGTTATGGCTCTTAAGACGCAACTGCAAAATTAGTTGAAATTCAATGATTAGACCATTTTAAAAAACCTGCCCTGGTGGGCACGACAGGGTGGTAGGAAACCCGCCACTCAAGGGGTTAAGAGGATGAAGATTCACGTCCTAGGAAAAAGTGAAGACAGCGGTGCAATCATGGCTCAAAGCTCAGTCTAAAACATTTTTTAACAAGGGTGTATGAAAGCTTACTGACAGATGGACAAATTGTATTGGAAAGCAGGGAGATTATGTTAAAAAATAATGTATTTGCCTTCTCTGAAAGTTGAATAAAATAAATTCTACAGTCAGAGTGTGGATAGTTTTTAGTTCACCGTTGTATTTACCATAGACACCAATACTAATTTACACATTACACACCATCTCTTATTGATCTGTACTTACAAATATTGCCACTAGGATTGGGGTCTTGATTATCCACCAGTAAATGTTTTCATAATCATCCCAGCATCTATAGCAAACATCAATACAGAGAAATGTTATATACGCAAGAACAAGGATGCAGTGCATTAATAATTCAGCTGTATGTGATGCACCAGAAGGGCGTCAATGAATGTAATGACCTTTTGGTAAATTCCTACGTTATGCAGCATTCCTTTAAGGTCAGGTTCACACAGACTGCCTTCTACTGGGATCCACTGCTCTTTATTAGAAAGTCATTTAACCGTTCCCCTAGTGAATCCCTAAAAAATAAGGTATTTCCACATTCACCAGCAGATGGCACCATTACATTTGTCATGGTCAGCATGATTTCATGTAGTGGTTTTATAATAAATCAGTTTATTCTAAACTTATATATAACTTATTTTGAAATGCCCAGGAGACTCCATGAAAAAGGGGAGACATCCAGACTGCTGGAAGCGCAGGGGCCTTGCATCCGCTTTAAAATATAGTACAATGCCACTGCAGTGCCACCTATGAGAACGCAGCTTCCCTGCAGGTCATTACAAAAGAAAAAGAGGCAGCAGCACTTCCATGTAAAACACCGCTGGTGCGAGGTAGATTAATATGCAGAGCCTAAAAGAGGAACCAGACTCCTAAGGTTCCAAATCACAGCCGTAAATAATATAGAGGCTGGGCAGCATCAAATATTGAAAAATCTTCTTTAATCGTTCATAATAGAGGAGAGTATACAAGCCTTGTATACCCTCCTCTATTATGGACGATTAATCCTTTGCAATCCAATTTTGGATTCGGGGTTTCCTAGGGGGCTTTCTCTTTCTGTCATTATACAATGGCGCTGTCTGCTGGCTAGAGCCAGTACTGCGGTATGGGCCATGCTGGAGAGAGCCCCCGACAACAGAGCGGCCAGTAATCTACAGTAAGAATACCCTACTGGACGTCTTCCGGCATCGGAGCTGTACAGCCTTCAATCAGAATGTCTTCAGACATCAGACAGTGGATTGGAAAGGGTTAAAGAAGAGTTTTCAGTATTTGATGCTGCCCAGTCTCTATATTCCCTACAGGTCATTGTCTGACCTTTTAATAGGCCTTCTAACATAATTAGGAATATAAGATAGCACCAAAATCTTCACCTTTAGCTCATATTCACAGTCATGTTACAAGGCCTAGTAGAAGGCATTGTACCATCTCTCATTTGCATACCAAATTTCCCAGAGGAGCATTGCAAGGTCTTTTAAAGAGTTTTGACATACAGGTGCAACATATCAAAAGTTTTGATCAGTGGGGATTCCGGTGCCAAGACCCCTCCTCCAAATGCTGTGCCCCTGTAATGGTTGCTTCTCAGCTCTTCTTGGTAGCTGAAGATGGACACATATATGTCTATAGAAGTCTATTTGTCTGTCTTCAGCTGCCAAGAGGAGCTGAAAAGCAGCGATGACAAACGAAATGGCACAGCGCTTGGGTGAGCATTGCAACTCCTTCATTTGAGCTATCAGCGGGGGTCACAACACCCAGACCACCACTGATCGAAACTTTTGTCATATGTTGCTTTAAAGTATCAAAACTTTTTTTTTAGGAGGGGCGTGGCTTGGAGAGGCACCGGAACGGCAGCAAATCTTTAGGCTCCGTTTGGAAACAGGCACTTCTAGCCATAAAAAGCACTGTTGGAGGTGGAAAACCGCAAAAGCAGATAAACGAACCTACCAGGACAGCATGTCAGCAAGAAGGAGAGGCTTGAAACCAGTGCCGACAAAGCTGGAGTCCTTCTTTGTGGCACGTGGGTCCCCCTCTGCAATGGCCGCACAGGAGATCCTGCCAGCAGCCCGCAGGGACCGGGAGCAAGTGACTGACAGCCGCTCTGCACTAGAAACCACAGCGGAGGAGACTGCATCTGACAGCTCTGCCGGAGCGACCGGAGGCTCTCAGCACACATCAGCTATACCGAAAGGCACAAGAGAAAGGTCAGTGAATGGGGGGAAAAACATTGCCAAGGGACCCCCTGCACCCAAAATGGCGCTGACCACGTTGCCACACATAATGAGAACCCCCACAAGCAGCCCAGAAAAGCAGAAGCTGAGAATATCTCAGACTGCTGAGAGTGATCCGGAGGCTGAACACTTATATGTGATAGCGGAGGAGAGAGAAACAGATAACCCTGCGGGAGGCTCACAGTATAACACAGCCACAATGGGAGGCTCAAAAGACAGAGCAGTGAATGGGGGGAAAAACAATGCCAAGGGGGCTCTTACACACACACTAAGAACCCCCACAAGCAGCCCAGAAAAACAGAGGCAGAAGATGTCTCAAAATGCTGAAAGTGTTTCAGGAGCTGATTATCTCCATGAAAAAGGAGACCACAAAGAATTAGATAACCTCACTGCATCAAACAAACCAGTGACTGAGCTGTATATAAAGGAAATAGTGTTGGCGCTGAGAAACACCATACAAGCAGACATTTCAATGTTAACCTCGACAGTAAACTCCTCCATTCGGGACATTAACAACAAAATAGAAAAACATGATAAAAAACTGGAGGAAGTGGTGGGCTCGCATAACTCATTAATCGACTCCCACTACGATCTAGAAGAAAAAGTTAACAAACTGCAACTCAAACTATCCGATTTAGAGGATAGAAATCGACGCAACAACGTCAAAATAAGAGGGATACCCGAAAATGTCTCCAATGCGGAAATCGTAAACTACATTACACGATTTATGCAGACCATGCTTCCCAACACGCCAATGCAAGAATTCAAGATAGATAGGGCCCACAGATTACCGCGCCCAAAATTCCTTAAAGAGGAATACCCCAGAGACGTTATAGCTCGAATTCATTATTTTGGCGCAAAAGAAGCCCTAATGAACGCAACAAGAAAGCTCCAACCCCTGCCAAACCCATACTCTGAATTGCGAATATTCGCTGACCTATCGCAATCCACCTTGGAAGCGAGGAGAAGCTTCGCAGCGATCACTGCCTCCTTAAGAAAAGCCAATATCCAGTACAAATGGGGATTTCCCACAAAAATTATAGTTACAAAAGAAGGAAGGACCCATATCCTCCAAGACCCTAAATCTGCGACAGACACCCTAAACTCTTGGGGAATTACACTGCAAAATTTATCCTATACAAACGCCAACACAGAAAAAAACAGACGCCAGCATCACACCAGCCGGAGCTCCTCACCCCCGCAATGATTCAGAAGACCTCACCTCCAATAGATACTAAACAACGTCTCATGAAGTGCCTGCTCAAGATAGCTGAACTTTTTCTCCCCCCACCGAAAAATGCAAGTTCTAACTTGCCCTGTATTTGTCAGTTTAATCCTCAACATTCTGACTTTCACGCCAAACGCATCCGTGTGTTCTGGCCCTATACAAAATGAGGATATTGTTTGGTTCTCTTTTTTTTGTTATTTTGTTTCCTCAGGCATTCGCGCATCACAGGAATTCCCAAGTCTCCAACTTTGCCGCCACCCACCATCCACATGGCGGTGAAAGTCCTATCGCTTAACGCCAACGGCTTGAACTCGCCATTCAAGAGAAGATCTGCGTGGAAAGAGGCAATTATGCAAAATGTTGACATTATGTGTATCCAGGAGACCCACTTGTTAGAAGTAGATAAAAGCAGAATGTCCCATAGAATGTTTCCGCAGGTCTTATTTGCTTGTGCCCCAAAAAAACAGGCGGGTGTGATGGTGGCATTCCGAGACAGAGCTCCGTTCACCATCGATAAACAGATTGGTGACCCGAAGGGTCGCTATTTAATCTTAGTAGGTTCCCTTAGGAATACAAAAATAACCTTAGTAAACACATATGTAACAAATTCAAAGCAAATTAATTTTCTTAACAAACTCAAAAAAAAAATTAACCAAGTAGCGGAAGGTCCAATAATGATAAATGGTGACTTCAACCTAGTACCTGATAGAGAACTCGACACTACAAACCCAAAACTTAAAAGAAATGCCACCCTGGGAGAATGGCTACACAAAAATGCGCTTTATGATACGTTCCGGTGCTCCAACGCCTCTGCAAAAGAATACTCACACTATTCAAATAGACACAGATCCTTCTCGCGCATAGACTTATGTCTAGTTGAGAGGAAACTCTTAGCATCAATACAAAAAGCGGAGGTTGGGACGGCTACTTGGTCCGACCACGCACCAATCATAACAACACTGAATGTAAGGGGCCTTGGAGCACCGACTAAATCATGGAGGAATAACACTTATTTAATGAGCATTCCCAAATACAGGGAAAAAATACAAGAAGCATTAACTGAATACTTTAAATTCAATGCCATCCCACAAACAGACCCAGCAATGGTGTGGACCGCCCATAAGGCATACATAAGAGGAATTTTAATAAAACTAGGCTCCAAATACAAAAGAGATAAAACAAAAAAAACAGATGAAATTCTAACCCAAATACAACTGAAGGAATCCCTTTTAAAAGTTTTCCCAGACCAAAACACACATACCGAATTACATAAATTGAGACTGGCCCTACGGAAAACATTACTAGGGGATTTTGACAGAGAAATTACTGCTCAGCGAGCGGACAGCTATTCAGCAATTAATAGGCCATCCAAATGGATGGCAAATCTGATTAAAAGAAAAACAATAAAAGCAAATATCCCCTACATTTGGAATTTCCAGGACAAAAAACAAAAACTATCGAACCCCAAACATATTGCAGACAATTTTTGCTCTTTCTACAGCAAACTTTATAACTTAAAAAATGATCCCCAAACAAAACAACCAGACAAGGAATCAATCAATGCTTTCTTGCAAAAGGTTAACCTACCGAAGCTATCATCCTTACAAACGGACCTCTTGGACGCCCCGTTCTCTGTCTCGGAAATAATAGACACCATAGCATCCCTAAAGAACCAGAAAGCCCCTGGGCCGGACGGGTATTCAGCAGAGTACTATAAAAACTTCTTACCTCAACTTTCAACCCATATCACTAACACATTTAACAAGATCAAAGAAAGAGGCTTCTTCCCACAAGAGATGCTGCAGGCCACAATTGTAGTCCTACCAAAACCTGGAAAGGAACCAAATACACCAACTAACTTCCGTCCTATATCATTACTTAATACCGATACTAAGATCTACGCTAAAACGTTGGCCCGTAGAATGGTGGACATACTCCCAGACATAATACACTCTGACCAAATGGGGTTTGTAAAGGGGAGACAGGCCTCGGACGGCACACGGAAAATTCTAAATCTAATACATTCAATAGAAACATCTAAGGTGCCGTCAATAATGCTGGCCCTGGACGCCGAAAAGGCATTTGACCGAGTCCATTGGGAGTACATCTTTGAGACAATGAAAAAATTTGGTTTTGGAGAAAACACGATAAGTGCCGTCCGGGCCCTGTATTCAGCTCCCACAGCCACTGTTTTGGTGGATGGTACCCTGTCGGTCCCCCTATCAATCTCGAATGGCACAAGGCAGGGTTGCCCATTGTCTCCTATTTTGTACGTGCTGGCTATAGAGCCACTAGCAGAACTAATTCGCACCTCCTCTGAAATAAAGGGAATCCCAATAAATCACAGACAATACAAAATAGGATTATTCGCTGACGATGTCATTTTGACACTGACCCGCCCCCTAGAATCTTTAAGAATGGCATGTAAAATAATCAACCAATTTAGTAATGTATCTCTATACAAGTTGAATATAGACAAGTCTCTTATTCTAGGTCTGGGGGTATCTACAAACCTAGAAAATGCAATACGGGCGGAATTTCCCTTTGAGTGGAAAAAAAAAGGCATACCCTACTTGGGAATAACGTTGACACCATCCACCAGAGACATAGAACTAGAAAATTACCCCAAACTGCTTAACTCCACCCAGAAAGTAATTGACCATTTATCAGGTTTAAAACTGTCGTGGATGGGCAAGATCACATCCTACAAAATGAAAGTCCTCCCACTAGTCCTGTACCATTTTAGAACCTTACCACTTATTATCTCCAAGCTTACAATTTCTAAACTCCAAAAACAACTAAACAACTTTTTATGGAGTGGAAAGAAACCACGTTTAGCCCTGTCAATATTAGCACTCCACCGGAAAAAGGGAGGAGCGGGAGTACCAAATCTAATGGCATACTACGAAGCTAATATACTAAACCAAACTAGACAATTAATCAGGACCAACAACACAGTAGGCTGGCCCAATGTAGAAAAAAGCTATATAAATGATCTACCTGGACAGGCACTAATGCTTGCTACTTCAATAGACGGTTTAATATTCCCAAAAAGCATAGACACCCAACTTAAAAACATTCCCCCTACATTACAAGCCGCGATCCAAACATGGAAAGAACTCACTAAAAAAATAAGCATATCCGATGAAACGGAATTTCCCCGCATACCTATCGAGACACTCAATCTATTTTTACCTAACTGTGATATGAAACCGTGGAGCGTTAGAGGAGTCAGATACGTAGAGGACTTAACATCCAAGAGAGAAATTAAAAGCTTTACAGAAATAAGTACTGTCTATGGCCTCCCGCAGAGCGAAAAATTTACATACTTTAGAATCTGCTCTCTCTTAAGAGAGAAACCCTTACACAAAGTAAAACTCCCGACCACAATCATTAAGAAAATTCTCACAAACCCTCTCGAAGGTAAATCGGAGACAAGAGACTATTATGACATACTAACCAACAACAAAGCAATAGCAAAAAAAACATACATGTCGAACTGGGAACTAGAACTCAAAGAAAAGATACCTCTGGATCAATGGTCCAGCTCGAATACGTTAATGACAAAATCCACTATGGGACTTAACATACTAGAAGTACAAACCAAAATTAACCTAAGATGGTACTACAACCCATCACTTTTATACAATAGATCGAACCTGGGAGATGGTTTGTGCTGGAGAGGCTGCGGCCAAAAAGGCACATTATCACATATTTTTTGGTCCTGCCCAACACTAAAAGTATATTGGGAAAACATAACCATGTTCTTACAAAGCACATTGAAGTGCTACATACCTAAAGACGCCAAAATGTATATATTGCTGATGGGCTTGGAAACGTTTCCTAAACAGATAAGATATGTACTTGCTCACTCCCTAATGACCGCCAAATCCATAATAGCAAGACACTGGAAAAATCCATTACCCCCAGACATAGAAGAATTTAAAAGACGTATGGACGAACAATATATTTTTGAAAAATGGTTGGCGTTCCGGAATAAGAACACCAAAAAATTTAATGACACCTGGGAGACTTGGAGAATATCCTTAAAAAAGTAACAGTTGAATCATACAGATGCGTGAAGCCTTGTTACTGAGTTTGTTCATATGTTATATGTTCGTTGCAAAATATGTGTGGAATACAGGTTGTTAGAGGAACACAACGATTACGCTAAGTGTAAGTTATAGAAAATAGTACATGACTATACCATAACCACAATATAAGAATGTGCAATAAAATCTCAATAGAGTACTATCCTATATAGCACAGAGTGGTTACCATACCAGTTACATATTTTGATTGTAAAGTTGTGGAATGTTACCAATTGTTGTAGTAAAGTAACTTAATCAAAATACTAACACAAATAGCACAGTCTGAATGTGATACTAAATATTCGTTGATTATGTGCAAATCTCTTATGCTACTATGTACCAATGACTTGTATGTTTGTTAAAATTAATAAAAAAATCTAATGTTTAAAAAAAAAAACAAAAAAAAAAAAAAAAAAACTTTTTTTTAGAAGTGCAGCTACTCTTTACGCCTACATGGAGGTCTCCACAAGCAGAAACTGTACTTGTTCCGGCATTTAAAATATAGTTACCTCACCTCATTCCTGCAGCTTGTGCTGCACTTTCCTCCTAGACGGTGCTGCAGACAACATCCTGACAGGTCAATGTCAGGACGTTGTCAGCCGTGGTGCCCGAGAGAAGAGGATTGCAAGCTGCAGGAATGAGGAGAGGTGAGTATCTGCAGAGACTGGTCTAATGTCTGCATAACTTTAGGGGATTTCATTTGAGGTCTGTATTACTTTAGGAGGTTTTGCCTAATCCCTGGTTTGGGTTCTGTGTGACCTTAGGATATCTAGGGTCTTTAAACGCTTAACCCTTTCCAATCCACTGTCTGATGTCTAAAGACATTCTGATTGAAGGCTGTACAGCTCTGATGTCGGAAGACGTCTTGCAGGATATTCTTACTGTATATCACTGGCCGCTCGGTTGTCGGCAGCCTCTTCAGCATGTCCCATACCGCAGTACTGGCTCTAGCCAGCAGATGGCGCTATTGTATAATGGCAGAAAGAGAAAAACCCCTAGGTAATCCTGAATCCAAAATTGTATTGCAAAGGGTTAAGAACTCGGCCTACATTGGACCTAAGGACACCACAATTTTGGGGTTTTTAATTTTGACCCTCTAAAAGCCATAACTTTATCCGTCTCCATAGCCATATGAGAGCTTGCTCTTTGCGTGGAGAGCTTAATTTTTTATTGGTTACCATTTACAGTCCCTATCATGTATTGTATAACTTTTATAACTTTTTTGAGAGGGCAGGTGAAAAAACACCCCAATTCTCCCTTTTTTATGGCGTTCACAATGAGGAGTAAATTACATAACTTTTTTCAGCAGGTCAGTATATTTTTAGCTTTTTTTCCACTTTTGCACAATATAAACCTTTTTTTGTAAAATACCTTTTTTATTTGCATTGCTTCATTCAAAAACCCAGAACTTCAACAGAGCTGTGTAAGGGCTGTTTTTTGTGTTATAAGCTGTAGTTTTTATTGGTTACATTTGGGGGGAACATGACTTTATCACTTTTGATGCATTTTCTGCGAGGCAAAATGAACATGAAAAGCATTACGGCTCTGTTTTTTGCTTTTTTTTATAGTGTTTGCTGTGAGTGATAAAAATTCTGTTCAATTTATTGTACAGGAAGTTTTAATTCACTTTTTTTCAAGAGTGAACAGGTAAAATTGCACAAAAAAGGGTTTTAACGTGTTACTTGAGCATTTTAATTTTTTTATGTCCCTGTAGGGGACTTGAACCTGTGATCTGTTGATCACCTTTATAAAAGAAAAGCAGTTATTGGCTGGCATGGTCACATTGTTCAGAGAAGAGTCCCCAGGGAAAGGAAGGAAGAAGATGTGTGCGTCTGAGGCTTGAGCATGGTAGCAGTCAGAAGCTCCGACAGTAAAAGGGAGGTGACACAGCAGAACAAAACACAGAGACAGACACAAGTGAACAGCAGCAGTGTGTTGACTTACTCTGCATGTACGACCGCAGTGTCAGGAACCATTGCCGGGAGAGACATAAAGGGGCTACGGTTGAGACTGCTAGAGAGAGGGGCACGGTTCTGCAACTTTTTGCATTAATCATCTCTGTCAGATTTCAAGAGACTTCTCTTCCCTCTGTGGTACCAAGAATGCCTTGAGAACTGTAAGTTGAGGTCGGTCCTCGATAACAAAAAAACCCTTGCGTGCACACCACTTGACTCCAGGTAATACGCAGGCCTGCCAGTTACAATATACGTGCTCGGCACTAAAAATGCAGAAGCGTGACTGCAGACGAGCCGGGATCTCACAGACTGCTATTACCGGAGTTCGCACCTGCCAGTCACTGGTTAATATTTAAGTTACATTAGGACTGTGCGTGGTAAACCACCATTTATTACTGGGTTCGTTCGGTGGTAATATCACCTGTTTTAAAATTAAAGTGTATTAAAGAGCTTTGTGATTAACGAGAAAAAATGTTTATATCATTCTGGTAACATTAAAGCTGTTCCTACTTTTAGTTAGAGCTAGTTAGGTTGTCCAATGTTTCCGTAGAAACTGCCTAACTTTTTGAAGTGGCAAAAACTTTCTTGCTAGTTCATTCTACAAGTTCATTTGTTAGAAGAAAAATACGTATTTTTGTAAGCCTGGTTCCTGGGTCGCCTGCCCCTACTGTGTCATTTACAGTGTCTTAATTGGGCTCTTTATTACCTAAGGGAGTCTGATTTAGGAGATATGGTGTATATGGTTTGGACTTTAGAGGGTTTAGTCTGTGGTCTATATTCATTTTGTGGTGTGCTGAAGGGGGTCGGGGGTCATAAGCACGACTTGTGATTCAAATGTAGCAGGTTGGGGACGTGTACTATATAAACAGGCAGGCGGGAAAAAGTGCAAGACTTTTCATATGGGAACCAGGGAAAAGGATAAAACGGGATCATGGTGCACCTCAAAAGAGAGGACCAAGGCCCGGAGATGTAGTGGAAGAAATCTATTCAGCAACGCATTTCAGTGCCGGAATTGCACCTTCCTCAGGCCAGTTACAATACCGCTACACTAGAGTTAGTGAGTGACTTTATCTAGTCACCTGATCATTCACCAGGACCAAGTGGCAAAACACAAATGATAAAAAGAAACAAACTTATACACTAAAATCCGTTAAAGGGGTTGTCCCGCGAAACAAAGTGGGGGTATACACTTCTGTATGGCCATATTAATGCACTTTGTAATGTACATCGTGCATTAATTATGAGCCATACAGAAGTTATTCACTTACCTGTTCCGTTGCTGGCGTCCCCGTCTCCATGGTGCCGTCTAATTTTCAGCGTCTAATCGCCCGATTAGACGCGCTTGCGCAGTCCGGTCTTCTCCGGGTTGAATGGGGCTGCTCGTGCTGGAGAGCTGCTCCTCGTAGCTCCGCCCCGTCACGTGTGCCGATTCCAGCCAATCAGGAGGCTGGAATCGGCAATGGACCGCACAGAAGACCTGCGGTCCACCAAGGGTGAAGATCCCGGCGGCCATCTTCGCAAGGTAAGTAAGAAGTCACCAGAGTGCGGGGATTCGGGTAAGTACTATCCGTTTTTTTTTTTCAACACATGCATCGGGTTTGTCTCGCGCCGAACGGGGGGGCTATTGAATAAAACAAAACCCCGTTTCGGCACGGGACAACCCCTTTAATTGATACATAAAAATAAACAAAAAAAACATTTTTTTTAAAGATTTAAAAATCTATTTGCATATGCAAATTATGTTGGCTCCTTTCTCAAGGCAGTTCTAAAAAGAAGAGCCGTGGATGGGAATGAAATCTTTAACTACAAGCAGTTACCAACGTCACCAACAATCCTCCCTTCACAGTACAATGATAACTCAAAAAATTATTAAAAGCACAAAAAGCGAGACCAAAAGTTTTGGCACAAATTATAGCCCAGAAGTAACACATGACAATTCAACAGATAAAATATAATTGTTTGATATATTAAATTTCTAAAGTATAGAAAAGCAATAATAGAAGTGTAGAATTCTTCAAATAATAATACAATTAATCAGTAAAAAGAGATCAAGAAAAACGAACATAAAAATAACATCAATACAACAGTATAACATAAATGAGCGAACTGACATGTAAAACAATGTATAAAACAGAGCTGATAAGTATAAATAGGATAAATACCAGGACTAATAAGTAATGATTAATAATTAATTTGTACAGATGATGACAAAATGGGAACTGGATTACCCCAGGGAGCTAATAAAGATTATCAAAGGAGGAAAACTTGGTGGACAAAATTTTTTTTTAATTACAACACAATCTGAGTGCCAGCAGAAAAGGACAAAAAATGAGGAAAAAGGGGAGAACATTAGGATAATCACACCGCTTCAGTACATTACTGATATACGTCACGGACTGGCTGCTGCTGTTGTGACAAGCTCATATACGTGTTGTGCTGCTGCACATCTTCAGGAGGTATCAAGATTCCCTATATGTGATTAGTCTTTTCTATTTGGATCCCTCTGCCTTATGGCGCGCTGCTTCTGTTCATTTTTCAAGACTTTCATGTGTCACTTTACTGCATCTTCTTGATGTCCCTTTTCAAAAGTTACAAAGCATGAACTCGTGTAATGAGAAAAATCTCATCTCTGAGATGCTTCGATTAAACATCAGGATCAGATCTACGTAGGAGCGTGTTTGCCAGAAAATTTCAAAACCGTGGGGAACCTCAAATAGCCTCGGAGCTAATGGACACTGAGCTAATGATGGATGTACGAGTCATAGAAAACATTAATAATGATCCAGGCCCAGTGCAAGGTGTAGAATAATTCACTAAAATGCATACTATATACAGGGAGTGGGCAAAATAGGGAAACACCGTACAAAATGCATGCTTTAAGTTACATGGAATCATAAATCGTATTTCAATAAGACATGTAGAGACCAATTTTAAGTGGAGGTAATATGTTTCGGACACTGCTGGGCAGAAGTGAACATCTGTCTGAGCAACAAGGTTCCATTGGTCAGGGGTTTGTGCCCCTCAGCTGTTGTTACCAGCTGGCTCCCAAAACCACCCAGAGCAGGGCAAGAGGTGAAGTAAACACAAATTCCCCGGTAAAGCTCTCAGCCAAGCAGGGGTCAAAAGGGCAGCTCAGTGATAATAATTAAAATGCCATGCATTTCTTATGGTGTTTCCGTATTTTTGTTCACCCCTTGTAGGTAGCCCATGTGTCTGCTATGGGACTCTTGAGGAAAATGGTTCAACACTGGATGGTCTCATCTCCTTTGCTATTGAGTGGTATAAAACTGTGCAGGGCTTCCCTCTTCAGAAGAACTGCATTATTTGGCTTTGGGAAAATGGCTTTATGCGGTCTTACTTTTCTATGTGTACCAGTGGTACCAAGTCTTAAAGGGAACCTGTCATATGCAGTCCGATCTGCAAGCAGAGTGTTAAATAGCAGGAGGAGCTGAGAAGTCTGATATACAGTTTTGTGGGAAAAGAATCAGTATAACTTTTAATTTATTGATCTAAACCTCTGCTTATTTTGAGCTCAGAAGTCCAGTGGGCGGTCTTATCAATGACAACTATCTCTATATACACAGTCATACAGTGAAAGATGTCAATCTCTGATAGAACCACCCACTGGACTCTTAAGACCAGAATAAGCAGTTTAGATCAATAAACTACAATTTCTACTAAATATTTTCCCACAAAACTATATATCATTCTGCTCAGCTTCTCCTGCTATAACATGCTGCTTGCACATCAGATTTTTAATGTGACAGGTGCCTTTTAAATGGAAGACCGAAGTCATGGCAAAAAGCTGAAATATAAAATCGAGACAATTGTCTCGAGGCCCATTTTGGCTTTTGTAACTCGGATCTATTTTTTGTGATTGGATGAAGCTAAAATGCAAAAAGATGCGCCAGAGCTGAAGTTTGCAATACTATAAGTGGAGGCAGCACATGACTGGGTTAACGGGGAGGGAAGGGGTTAACTAGTGGGAAGGGTTGATCAGAAAAGGGGGTTAGAAAAGGAGAGAGAAAGTGCGGGAAGAAGAATGGAGGAGCCACTTCGGGAGCAAGCAGAAGAGGAAGAAGCAGGAAGAACAGCGTGGACAGTGAAGAAGTCCCACCTGTCCGCCCTTATAAAAACGAATGGCTTGATGGAGGCAACGGAGTCCAGGAATTGTGTTTTGTCATGGCAGCAGTCAAGGGAATGTCCTTGCTGTTAGCAGAAAAGTGGGATAAGGTGAAGGCAAGGGCTAGATAGCTACCATCCCCCCTTTTATTGAGTATTTGGTGGGTCTGCGCCTCTTGCCTTTGACAGGGTAGAGCCCCTGCAGAGACGTTGGGAGTAGCTAGCCTTTGGATGGCTAGTGGGTCTCTGAGTCAGGAGGTAGGTGACTGGAGGCAAATGGGCAAGTTTAGGTCTCCGGGGTCAGGTGGCTTGCGCGAGAGCATTGGTTGGGAAATCAGGTCTACCATTCGGTGGTGTGTGGCGAGAGGCCACAAAAGACATTCCTAGTTGGTGAGGCAACAGAATTGTTTGGGGCTCCAAGGACCTCCCCTTTTTCAGGGGGATGTCTTTTGATAATGTTGAGTTTTTTAGGACAGTGTTAATTTTAATAAAATGGCTGCTGTGGCCAATTTATCCAAAGCTTGAAGTGTGGTGTGGTTAATGTCGTCGGGAAAAGGAGGTGTTCTAGGATACAGCAGGACAAATCCGTTATACCCGGGTCATGTAAAATGACTCTTACCCTGTATTATCAAAGCTGATCCTGGTCTTTATCCACACTGCAATGGTAAGCACTGGAAGACCTGAAGAAAAGAAAAAAATACTGAAGAAGTTCTCCATATAACTATGCCAAACATCTCACTATAAATGTATGTGTGCTGCTTAGTGTGGGGGATCATTAATAAACCCCAAAATCAATATAGTGAAACATTTCATATAAACTATTCAATAAAACGTAATGGGACACCTGAAAAAGAATCAGAAGTAGTATTTATTTCCATATGTTAATACTTAGTAGGGCTCCTGTGGCTTTAATGACATCGGATACTCTCCGGTATACTTTCTATTAACGTCTTATAAACTTCAGCTGGTATTTCCCTCCATTCATCCTGCAAATATCTGGCGAGTTCTCTCACAGGAGATGGAGGCTGTTCCTATTTCCTGACCCGACAATCCAGTTCATCCCAAAGATGTACAACAGGATTCAGGTCAGGGCTCTGTGTAGACCAGGCTAATAGTGGAACGTCCACATCCTCAAACCAATGTAAACCGTGTTGGATTTGTGACAAAGCGCGTTGCTTTGTTGGAAGTATTGCTGACTGTTTGAAGAGTATTGCCACATTGTGAACAGCCTATTATTCTCTAGAATGTCAAGGTATACCTCTGTGTTCATGGTTCTTGTCACGACAATCAACGGACTGAGACTATGCCATGTTAAACACCCCTAGACCATAACAGAACCTCCGCCGTACTTAACTGTTGGCACAACACACTCAGGTAAAAGGCATTCGCCAATCATCCTCCACTCCCAGGTACATCCATCTGATTTGTAGTTGGAGTAGCGTGATTCATAACTCCATAGAACATTCTTCCATTGCTCAATTGTCCAATGACGACACTTCTTGCACTATTGTAGATGGGGGGGGGGGGGGCGATGCATTGCACTCCATGATGGTCAGCTTGTTCAGCGGCATAACCGTACATCCAATTGCATGCAGTTCCTGTCACAAACTATGGCTGGCCCTCCAAGGGTCCGCATCTTATGTAGCATGACATGCTAATTAATACATAAGACATGATCCATTCTACTGATAGAGGTGTCGAAATACTTTCGGTTGGATAGTATATACTAATAGGGCTCCAAAACGTTTAACATGATCTCTCCAGTGTTAATGCTGCCCCTAGTGGTGGAAGCTGCACCTTTAAAGTTAACGGCAGATAGAATTAAACACCAACTAGTCAATCTGCATTGTTAAATGGAACTAACCCTATCTTATTCTCAATATTGGTGGTCTTGGTGGTCTGACCCCCATGCTCAATATTATCCTATTGATAAGTCATATATATATACTTGTAGGAAAATCCTTCTGATCAGGACAATCCCTTTTCAGATGCAAGCTAGTCCACAGATCAGCTGATCGACATGGACCTGGCTTCAGATACCGATCAGCTGTTTCTGCCAATGGAAGACATAGGCAATCATTCATTTACCCTGCTACTACTCCTGTGGAGTAAGTGAAATATTACACCCTGTAGTATATGGAAGCAACGGATCCACTAGAGTGAGAGACATTCTTGGTTGGACGCTTTCCATGCTGGCTATTAGAATGTGGGCCCCCCATCATATCACGTTTGTATGCCACAATCTCCTCTTATGCACACTAGTATAGTTGAAGGTACGCAATTCTTCCAAATTCTATGCTTTGCTGTTGAGATTTTGGAAAACTTTTGAGATAACTGGGGGGTGGAGCCCTTTGGTAACTACCCCTAATGCTTTGTCCTTTGTATGAGCGAGAACTCACCCCAGCCGATGACGATATACCACCAAAAATACCGCTTCTGCGAGGTAAATGTGAGGGTGAGCAGAGTGTGTAGATACATCCCCTCCACCAGAAGCCAGGAAAAATTTGCAAGGATGGAGTACTGGAAGAAAACCACAGCTGCCTTACAGCTTACCTGGAATGAGAAAGAGAACATATTGAGCAAGTTCTAATCCTTATGAAGGATAAGATGTCTTCCATTTAAAAAAAAAAAAACATGGCCAACTTCCTGCAAACGCAGCACCACAACTGTGCAGAGGTCAAGTGTGGTACTGCAGCTCAGTCCCATTCGCTTCAATGGAGCTCAGCTGCAATACCAGACACAATTCATGGATAGGGGTGGCACTACTTTGGATGTGAACTCGAATGTATTCTAACCTAATATCCATTTTGGCAATCCCTTTTTCTTAGAAGATCACTTAATGCCCTGCTGCAAAAACCACCAGTGATCACTATTATATATATATATATATATATATATATATATATATATATATATAATTTTTCCACTTGTTTGCTTGTATTATGTACTGCAATACTATGGTATTGCTGTACATAGTATTTTTTAAATGTTGCCTATTAAGCTCTGCCTAGGCTCCATTCACAACTGTGTTAAGGCTTCAGTCATAATTCTGTTCCTCTGCTCCATTTTTGAATTAAAACAAACTGATCAGTCTTTTTTACCCTTTCGATTTCAATGGGGCTTTTATAACATGGAAAACAAACTGAAAGTTTTGTCTTTGCATCCATTCCGTCTGGTTGCCGTTTTGTTAACTGAACAGATAGCACAGCCTGCAGCACTATATGTGTTCATATAAAGTGGCTGCAATTATGCATCAAGTCTGCTACATAGTGAAAATAAAGCATACTTGACTCCGCGTTGCCAAGGTTTTTGTAGATTGTAAGCCCCCGCAGACAGGTTCTTCTTTCCCTCTATATCAATTTGCGTATTGTTTCTGTCATTTCCATATGTAATGTAAACCCCTGTTCTTCTATGTAAAACGCCCGGAAATTAACAGCACTTTAAAATAAACAATAATAACTAGCGAGTCAGTATTGTCAGATACTACAGATTACATTGCCAATGTCTTTCAAACAGTTATACAGCATTCCGAAACTGTGTGCTAAGTTAAAATGACCGTACCGCTAATTCAGCCAAGTATTCTTCTGGTTACAGAGCAGCAGGTGCGCCGTGTCTTATCTGTCCCGCGCATGGGGGAACCGCACATAATTACTGTACAGCGTTCCTTCAGATGGTTTTGTGAGGATAATGAGATGTATATGTATGCATAGCGAGCCTTAGTCATGACTCATACATATTTTTACCGTAGACATAGTGCAATGATCAATATCTTCATCCGCAAAAAGAATGGCGTCTTTGATGAAGACAGCAGCTCCACGTATGATGAAAGATACAAAGAGGTTCATGTGGATATAATTTCTGGGGCAATGAAGTTTCCTGTGGGAAAAAGAAGCAAAGCAATGAAAATCAATCTATATCAATATCTATCTATCTACCTATCTATCCATCCATCCATCTATCTATCACATATCTATCTATCTATCTATCCATCCATCTATCTATCTATATCAATATCTATCTATCTACCTATCTATCTATCTATCTATCTATCTATCTATCTATCCATCCATCTATCTATCACATATCTATCTATCTATCCATCTATCTCATATCTATCTTACTATACAGAAGTGTATAACCCCACTTTGTTTCGCGGGACAACCCCTTTAACATCTATCTATCTATCTATCTATCTATCTCATATCTATCTATCTATCTATCTATCTATCTATCTATCTATCTATCCATCTATCTATCCATCTATCTATCTATCTATGTGGTTCGCAAGGGATCCCTTCTCTATGACACCCATATGCCCCAAAAGCACCAAGGGAGATGTTGTCTTAAAGGGGTATTCCCAAAATTAACATCTATCTATCTATCTATCTATCTATCTATCTCATATCTATCTATCTATCTATCTACCCATCCATCCATCTATCTATCTCATATCTATCCCTCTCATATCTATCTATCTATCTATCTATCTATCTATCTATCTATCTATCTATCTATCTATCTATCTATCTATGGGGTTAGCAAGGGATCCCTTGTCTATGACACCCATATGCCCCAAAAGCACCAAGGGAGAGGTTGTCTTAAAGGGGTATTCCCAAAATTAACATCTATCTATCTCATATCTATCTATCTATCTATCTATCTATCTATCTATCTATCTATCTATCTATCTATCTATCTATCTATCTATATATCTATCTATCTACCCATCCATCCATCTATCTATCTATCTCATATCTATCCCTCTCATATCTATCTATCCAACTATCTATCTATCTATCTATCTATCTTTCTATCCATCCATCCATCCATCCATCCATCCATCTATCTATCTCCTATCTATCTATCTATCTATCTATCTATCTATCTATCTATCTATCTATCTATCTATCTATCTATCTATCTATCTATGGGGTTCGCAAGGGATCCCTTGTCTATGACACCCATATGTCCCAAAAGCACCAAGGGAGAGGTTGTCTTAAAGGGGTATTCCCAAAATTAACATCTATTTATCTAATCTTTCAGAGCTTACTAAGTGGTTTTCTTCTCATTCGGTGAGATACAAAGCAAAGGATCCCTTCTCTATGACATACATATGCCCTAAAAGTATCAAGGGAGAGGTTGTCAAAGGGGTATTCCTAAAATTGACAAATCTATCTATCCAATATCTTTCTATCTCTCTACATGTTCATTCCAAGTAGAGCTAAGCCATCTTAACTTATGTTCTTTCCTTATTTTGTTGAGCTTAGTGAATACCGATGCTTCTAACTTTCTAGCTTTTCTAACTTTCTACCAATTCCTTCTGGTTATCAACTATTCAGCTCATTAACAGTTCTAATTCATATTCTACATAAGTTTCATACTGCAGACTCTCTCTGTGCTCATTTATCTATGTCTAAAGTTTCACATTTCAGCAGCAAATAAGTTCAACAAATTTACATAGGAAAACGGCTTTTGCTGTCTCTGGTGATAAACACGCTTCCAGGATATATAATATACAGATAGCATAGCATTATGGAAAGTAAAAACCTGAGGAGACATTTTGAGACCAAGGAGAAACATTATTCTGGTATAAAGAGAACATATTGTTCAGGTACCAACACTCAAGGATAATAGATGGAGTTATAATTTGGGCTAAATGTAAGGTCATTCCAAATGTCCAGGATATAAGAATAATAATATACCCTGGATGGCACTGTATTATGCATACTTATCTAGTAGTGCCTTGGGCCTCCTTTGTCCATCGGAAATGCTGCATTTCGTCATGGCATAGATTCTACTAGGTTTTAATATTATTCTGCAGCAATATCGGCCCCTGCGGACAGGAAGCGTCTTGTAGTTCTTGCAAATAAATTAGCAGTACTGAGATGTTCTGACCAGCTGACAGGAAGGGGTCATCAATTCATGCTTCTTGTGCCAAATTCTGACCTCCCATCAGCATGGGGCAACAGAAATCTGGATTCATCTGTCCAGGTGATGTTTATCCACTGCTCAGTGATTAGATTTTTGTGCTCTTTTTCATACTGGGTCTTGCCTGTTTCTCTTAGCAATGGTGCTGGAACTGGTCTTCTGCTGTTATACTCAACCGTGCTTAGGAATAGTAAGTTGTGCATTTGGACACTTTAGTTAAAACACCAGTGTTGTAGTTGACTGCAATTTCCTGACTCTACAGTGCCTGTTCATCAGAACGATTCTTGACATCCTCCACTGACCCCTTTCATCAACAAGCTGCTTACAGTGGATGCTTTTATTCGATCACACCATTTTCCATATACTTTCCAAATTGTTGCACAAGGTGGCCCCGGCTAGTCTAGCACCGATGTATAAGCCTTGTTAGAAGCTGCTCAATTGTTGGATTTTCTCTTTCTAATGTGGATTTACAACAAAACTGGGCCACGGAAAACTTGTCCCGTGATTTTATGCTGCACTCCGGGGTCACAGATCTAATTTCCATACAGGGAAGCTCCAATCGTGAAAGGCCTGGTATCTCTAATAAGATGGCCATCCAGCATATACTGTAATATGGACAGTCTTGGAGTTATAAAGCAAATAAAGACAGAGATGGAGATCATATTTCCTGTTTCCTGATTGGCATTTTGAAGGTCATTTTGTAATAACAAATATTACATTGTACCAATATCTTAATTTAAAGGAACTATCTCATGAAGACCACACCTTTTTATTTTAAAGCCAACTTGATGATCCGCTGCTCACCAAAAGTCAAGCTTCATAAAATCCTGGCGTTCAGATACTATTGTTTGGAAAAGCTGCAGTGGCCACTACAGGAGACATTTAGTATTACATGTCAGGCATTCAAATCAATGAGTGACCGCATAACACATGGATGGGCAACGTCCTCCAGTGGTTCTCTCCTCTGGCTGATTCAGTGAGATACAAAGCAAGGGATCCCTTCTCTATGACATCCTTATGCCCTAAGAGAGAGGTTGTCTTAATAAAGGACCAAGTTGTTTTCTACCTTATGGACAAGACTGTTACGTTCATGTGGGCAAATAAGCACCAGGCCCACATGGACGTGAGCAAAGAACAGAGAATTGGAACAACTAATATACCGACAGACTGAGGAAAATGACAGAACTGGCATACAAAACACGGAAGGGGAAACTGACCCTGTGCTGAAGGGAAGATGGCAAGGCCCTACCTAACAAGCAGAGGGATCACCTCAATAAAGGCAGCCCCACGCTGGAACCTCGGCCATGGCTCTCCCAGATTAGGTGGTACATGGAACCAGGACAAGTACAGACAAACCAAATGCACAAACTGGTAAACGACAGATGGTAAACACACTTACCACACAACCTCGCATACTAAAGCAGATGGTAAAACTGAATACAAAAGCGAGGGATTAGTTCATACATTGGCCAATGAACTTAAGCTGCGATCAAGGCTCTTCATGTCTTGCGGTCCCTACTCTAGCAAGACACAAAACATGCAGCACAGGACACCAAACACCCAGCAAGCTGCAAGCTGCCATGACACAATCACAGGCAGACAAGACTGAGGAGATAACGCTTCCTCTTGCAGACGGGCTGGGGTATATATCTACCCCCAAACCCAGGGAATTGGCTGGCCAGAACCACCACACCTACCCAGCTCAATTAACCCTCACCTGTGCAGATGTGCTCCTGGAACCCAGAGTACTACAAGTCCCAGAAGCACAACCTAACACAGACACCTTTTAGGGATTTTACCCATGTAGTGATTTAACTGCCCTGTTTTTTTCCTTCAGCTACCAAAATTATTTTTGCTGCATATTTTTTTCCGTGACCTATAGGGCTATTTTTTTTACAACTTTTTGTTAAAAAATTTGTTTTACTTATTTATGCAATTTTTTTTTACTATCTATGTCCCCCATGATGTCATATAAGACCTTTGGGGGACATTCACATGGTCTGTTTTGTTTTTTATTTGACATTTTTTCACTGTAGCTGGAGCATCCATAGGAGCCCCAGGGAAAACATCCCCCTGTAGTGACAATAGTCACTGGCATTGCTGATCAGGATCTGCTAGGACCCTGTAGCTCTGCTGTGCAAGGGGATCCTGGCGGTCACGTAAATTTACTGTGCTTGGTCCTTAATCGGTTAATGGGTTAAAGGGGTATTCCCAAATTTACTTTTATCACTTATCTATACGATCGGTGATAAATGCCTGGTTCGTTGGTTCTCAGTGTTGAGACCCCCACTAATCCCAAGAATAGGGGTCCCATGTCCACCTCTCATTCGCACCGCTGGCCTACTGTATCCCCCTGAGTGATGTCGAGATTGAATTGAGTGGCGGACAGGCATACACGGTACCAGTCTATTCATTGCAATCGGGCTGATAGAAATAGCTGAGCACAAGTACTTGTCTATCTCTGGCAGTCCCATTGAAGATGAATGGAACAGCAGAGCACATGCTCGATCATCATGCAGGGAGCCCATACTGTGCAGAAGATGGGGACATGGAACTCCTGTCCTTGAGATTGGTGGAAGTCTCAGTGGTGAGACCCTCACCGATCAGACTTTTATCACCTATCCTATAGATAGGTGATAAAAGTCAATTTTGGAATATCTCTTTACTAAGACAATCCTTTTAAATGTAGTGTTATACCACCCAAAATGGGTCCGTCCTGTATAGGCCAATTGAGTTCTGGTAGGAAGTAGAAAGAGGTATATCAGGATTTTATAGATACATGAAACTAAATACATGATGTAAAAAAACATGTGTTGGCCATTGTAGGAAATGGTCATATCGATATCTTTTCTCTTTGGTATGACCTATATTAGCCAGAGACACCAGTGCCATATACTGTAATTCAATACCTGATTCTTATAGTCTCATTATCTCAGAAAATAGCGACTTTATATTGAATAAGTTTAATGGTAAAACCTCTGCGAGGATTAGATGCAACCACTAGATCCCAGACCAGTAGCGCTGGCTGTAGACCGAGGCTAATAATGTGGTTGTCAAGTCATTCCTAATCCAGAGGCATTAGGCAGGATAAGAATAGTAACCAATGAATAACACATGACTCCGGAGTTCATTTCCCCTCTGTTGAGGCTTAACCGCTTTATTATCACTTATATTCCTGTTCTGTCCACCAAGTACAAGAATTAAGGTTTTGACTCTATTTGCATTTAAAGAGATGTCGGTGATCATTATACACCTCCAGAAGAGGGACAAGGTTGCGCCTCTGATTCCTTGAAGGTTATACCAAAGGAAGGCAAGGTTATAAACCACGAGAGAGGCTCAGTTAGGCTGTAACATTAAAATAATAATAATAAACTTTATTTTTATAGCGCCAACGTATTCCGCAGCGCTTACATAGACAGAGGGAATACAGAAGGACAAAAGTACAAACATTACAGAACCACGGTTACATAGTAATCAGTTGATGGAAACAATAGGGGTGCGGGTCCTGCTCCAACGAGCTTACATACTACAAGTAATGGGGTGATACAGAAGGTAAAGTGGCTGGAGATGTGCACGGTATGGCGAGGTGGAGAGTGAGGGGTGCTATACACATAGACAATGGTCAGACATTTAGCCGTGTGATGGCAGAAACAGTATGACCGCAGGAGCGGTTTATGATGGCTAGCAGGGATTGCAGTCAACAGGTCAGGGAGCATGTTATCAGGCGGAGTACAGAGGGGTTTGTTTAGGGAATGAGGTATGCCTCCCTGAAGAAGTGCTCGGGTAGCCTTTGGTAGTGCGTTCCAGAGGACCAGTGCTGCTCTGGAGAAGTCTTGGAGGCGGGAATGAGAAGTTCGAATTAAAGGCGCGCTCAGTCTGGTTTCGTTAGCAGAGCGGAGAGCCCGGGCTGGGTGATGGATTGAGATGAGGGAGCCGATATAGGCGGGCGTTGCGCTGTGGAGGGCTTTGTGGATGAAGGTAGCGAGTTTAAATTGAATTCTGTATTTAACGGAAATATGTTCTCATGAAGGAACGGCTCTCAAGATGAACAAATCTAAGTCATGAATACTCTTTTATTAGATCTTCTCTTTCTCCACTTATTAAAAAGCTTCTTATGGAAAAAGGTTCCTCATAAATAGTTCTCGGCAGACAACCCTGTTCTTCTACTTAATCTTCGTAGCACAATTCATAAACAGATCAGTTGGCTTCTACTGATGCCAGGTGCCTACTGGGACATAACAATGTATGTTGACTGATTGGCTCCTGATTGAAATGACTGGTAGTCACAAGGACAATACGACTTGGTCTGGATTATAAATGAGATGCTTATCTTATCTGAGGACATTCAATTCGACCAGAATTTAAATTCCATTATGATATGTAGATGCAGTTGAGAATATATACAGTGAATAATTACGGTAAAAGGTGCCCTTATTCATAAGAGTGAAGTTGGCTAAGGACATGCCACCTATTTTAGGCTTATGGGGATGTGCTGACTCTGACAGATGATGTTGGGGAATAAGAGAATACTGAATTTCAAAATGCCCAATACTTCGTTCTTATGAGAGATAACCCACCACCAGAGATGTCTGGCAGCAGCTTATTTCACTCGGCCATTGAGAACACATGCATGCTCAGTTGAACCAAGTGCATGTGTTAGGGGGAGTTGGAAACAATAGTTGGCAGCAACAGCTACTGAAAATGTACGGCTGCCTGAAGGGCTAATTGATGCAAGCCCGCGCCCATATTAATCATGCACAGAAAAATATAGAAGAGCACACGGACACTGCCCAATGTTTACGGGTGCCCAACATTACATGAGTTATTCTTATCCACGAAAATTGACCAAAAATAGTACACGTTACGATTATTTTCACATGGGCTACCAGTCTGTATGAAAAATTACTTGTATAAATAGTGTCATTGACTATTGAGGGTCCATACAGTGTCCGTTGAATAACCCTAAGAAAGATTGGACCAGTAGCCTGTGACCCAGGTTGAAAACTAAATACTATGGTGCTCAAGAAAAGGCTTTTTTTTTTTCGGTGCCCAAAAATTATACTGGGACTCTCATTCTGGACTTGTCCTATCATGCATTGCACAGACAACCAATTTAGTTGAATGGACACTTGCGTAATGCTTAATTTCCCATGTGGAGGTGCTGCAGGTACATTTTTCATTAGCAAAATATGAATCATCAGAGTAACTATAGTACAAAAGGTGATCATGTTGATCTCCACAAAAACAAAAAAAAGCCAGCATGGTCAACTCAGGCAATTTAGCCTGTTGTAGGTAGCTGCTTCAACTTACCAAAGTTTGTTCGTTAGGGATGGATTCCTTGAAGGAACACTAAGCCTAGAAATAATGACTGCACTCACTGCTTGCCAGCCTGCAGCATTTTCTGCATGGTTGCTTGAGAAAGGGGACCAGAGTTCCTGAAACATGTTGCTGCTTGCACTTATCTTCAAATAAAGTAATCCTCGACCCTATTTGGATCCTGCACTTCTTGGACTTTAGGAAGGATTTGGCTACGTACGTAGAGAGATTCTCCATTACAACAGCGGTTTCTGAGGATTCAATTGTAATATCATGCTTATAACATAACTGCAAGTGGTAATACTTGATTTTACTCACAATCTTTTGTTGGGATGTACTTACCCTATGCGGCAATATTCTCTCCTTCTTTCATAAGCAATTTGGACAACAGATACCTCTGCAAGAGAATACTCTCTAATCCCTATACCCAAAACCGCAATCCCATGGGGGATCCCTCCTAATAGCCCAGGTTTCCCCCACTCAGCTTGCTCTTGTTCTGACCCACCACCCCACTCATATCTTTTCCCAGCATCCTACACCTATCCACAGCCTACTTGTGCTGCACTGGTAGACATCCTACTTACTGACGCTGTCTAGTTCTGGACCTCATTGCCTGGCATCTCTCACTGCTTTCCTGCTGGGACCTCTATTATTGTGACTCCTGGCTCCTTAAAAGGCCAAAGTCCTCTTATTCCAGCCAATGCCCAGCCACCTCAGCTTCTTAAGGGCTGTTGCCCCAATGATCAGTGCCTGAATGTTAAGACAGATGATATAACTTCGTTATAAAAATAGGTCCTCTGTGTGAAAAAAATAATAAAGAGCTTAAACTAACCTCTCCTCACTCCCTGCAAGTCCTCTGCCGGTGGCTACAGGTCTCCTCACTGATGCATTGATTACAGGCTGCAGCAGCTTGTTTACAGGATGTCACAAGCTGCCGCAGCCTGTAAAAGCATATGTCAGAGGTGAGCTGCTGATGGGGGACTTTTAGGGAGCAAGGAGAGGTGGGATCTGTTTTTACAAAGAAGTTTTATCTTGGGCAACCCCTTTTAGGTATCTGTTAACTACAAAGTTATTCATCTGATTTGTATTCCTTGCTATTGTCTGGACTTCTATTCTGACCTTATATGCCTGTTTGCTGCCCATCCTGACTTTCTGTCTGTGTAATGTATTGTTTTAACGCTGCCTGTCCTGACCTCGATCTGTTTACCGCTGTAAATGTACTCTGCCTGCTCTGACTTCAGCTCATCTGGTCCAATGAAACAATGTCTCCAGTCCATCCAGATATCAGATGTTGCTAATGGAGCTTACTCCGAAGGTAGCAACCTAGAGTTCCCAGTGGGAAATTCCATACCTCCTTGCAGGTTTCTAGTGTGAAAAACTCACAATCTCCTAGACTCCACTCCCCTAATTTAACCCAACACCAAATTTGTATAAAACAAGTGGCTCCAAATCAGCTCCGATAAGCCTCATGATAGTCATCATAGGCAGATTTGTGGATATCTTCTATATGGGTCAGTCTTTAAACATTCGCAATACAACATTAATCATTAGCAATGCAAAACATTTCATGTAAGTCATACCCACCTAAAGATTGAGAAGATGCCGATGGCGCTCACCAATGCTAGTAAAGAGGCAGCATATCCACATGTGTAGAGGACCTTCACTGTGTAGAAATGGTCCTCCTGGAATACAAACTCACAGACTGAAACATTTCCTTCCAGGATTCAAGTACAACAGGGATTCTCAATTTCTTATTTTTATTTTTTTGTGGGGTGGGTCTGAAGTACACAGCATCAAGAATAGAGATGTAACTTGAAGCTGCAGGCCCCCAACATTACAAGGTTGTCACACTTCTAGCTGTTTTGCTACAGGAAGCAGTCATCTCCATTACACAGTGGCCCGGGTTGGCTGAGTCCTACTGAAGTGAATGGACTTGGCCTGCAGTAACAACCCGGGCCACTGTACAATGTACAGAGCTGTTTGCTTCCTGCAGCAAAACAGCTGGAAGTGACACAAGTCCTTTAATGCTTCCTTTATAGTAACAAAAACAACTAAATGGCCACGTTAGGGTCCAGGGCCCCAGGTGGGGCCGCATCTTTTGCACCCATCATAGTTGAGTTCAAATGAATGTACTGCTGATTCCGCTTAAGTGACTGCACTGCTATTCAACTGCCAAGTAAAGTTTATTGTTCGCCTTGTTATTCATGCGCCATTACTTATTCCACCTGCACGTGGTCGGACCTCACATATGTCTATGTTTATTTGCTCACTCCGTTGGTTTCTGCTAAATGTGGTAGATCACCTTTTGCCTTGTGTACAACCTAAAGTGCCAACACAGACATGAGAGTCGCATTCAATCACTCAATAGTGCTTCAATTAAGCAGGCAATGCTTTTATGCCCCCTCCAGTTTGCATCTCTTAGATCCATTATGTAGTGTACCACAATATACTTCCATCAGTGGGTATACAGGATGAATGTGCTGCATCAATATACTTAATTTGGATAATTATCAGTTACTATGGAAACAACGATAACATTCTGTAAGACATTTCCCTCAACTGTGCATATAACATATGAGGTGCACAGTACGCACATAGTATTACAGCGCAGCGGCTGTAATGCACTTTACTTTTATTGAGAAGCAAGTTAGGCTGATAGAAATAAAATGTATCACCTGCAGCTAAAGCAGTGCTTTACTCGTATTTTACCATAAAGCAACGTTAAATAAAATGTAAATATATATGAAATAAAATGGAATTAATTAGAACATGGTAACAAATTAACCTCTTAAAAATAATGAAATAAAAAATCTATATAATAAAATAAATGCAATAAAACGGACAGATGGACAGGCAGACGGATGATCTCCATGAATACATAGCATACCCAATTAGATAAAGTGCATTAATGTATATTCACCCTACATGACATTTCAGTCCTTGAGGGTATATTCACAACTGGCTGAGTGATCGTACTCAACGACTGGTCATAAATGGCTGCACATCCAAGTGGAAGAATGTGTCAAGTGGGGTACCACAAGGCTCTGCCCTGGGCCCAGTGTTGTTTAATATTTTTAAAAATAATCTAGATGAGGGAATTGAGGGGAAACTGGTCACATTTGCTGATGATACAAAGGTAGGAGGGATTATCACGGATGTGAGACCCGATAGATCCCACCTCTATCATCGATTTGTCATGGATTGACTATTCTGAGTGCTGTCAGCCCTGTGAACATTTGTCACGGCAGAGCCTTGATCAATTGCTCTAGTGGGATTGCAAATGCAAAGTCATTGGAATACAGGCGGATTTCTATCCATCTTCCCCAAGCTTTCACACGCATGCAAATCGAAAGCTAAAATCACCACCAGATCCGGTGTAACAGCTCCAGCACTCTATGATACCCATACACACTCATTGCCACCACCAGCTTTTGTTTCCACAGGTAAGTTGGAACTTATGAATTATTACCCCAATCTTTGAAGTTATGGTTCATTTCAAAACGGACAAGGCTTGACTAATAAATTTTTAGATTTATTCTTAAAAAGACTAGCAGTGCTAAATATTTACATATTTATACAAAATGATGTTACAGTGAAGATAATGTTTACAGGTATACAAAACAGCCAGTATTTAAAATAAAACAAGGAGAAAATAAAATAAAGATACCAGACTTGGGGTGCTCAGCCCAATGTTCTGATTGTGCAGAATCACGGGAAGCAAATGGGAAAGTCCTTATGCTGTGGCGTATCTCCGAAGGTCTGACCACTGGGTCTCTCTGAGCCCCTAGTTTTAAAAGTTTCCCCAGAACACATCTCCCCCCATCCCCTCTGCGGTCATTCAGAGAAGGGAAAGGTAAATGTGTATGTACCTGTGAAAAACCATAATTCCCCATTTCCGCCATATCTCCGCAGGAGATCATGCAATTGGGAATATATGCCTGACAAATTTCCGATCATGAATTTATCTATTCAGCAACACCAAATGTGACGCATAAATTATAACCAGTTACACAGGTACGCCATTTAGGGGTGTTCTAGGTCCCGCACTCCAATGAGTTTAAATGCATTTTGTACAGCTAACTCATCCAAATCTGAAAATAGATTTCATATTGGGCTAGGACCTTCACACAACCAATAATCCTTATTAAAAGATTTTTCCTTAATTTGAATGTCGGAGCCAGAACGTCTGCAAGAACCCAGCTCTCAAGTGAATGATTTTCCTTAGAATTCATTAACAAGAAAAAGGTCACACAATTTGGTATCCTCATCATAATTCTAAACTAAACAGACAGGTGGAGCCAAATAGAAGGGCTTATTCCCTCTTGTCCAGGGGAATGTCAGACAATTGCCTTTCTAAATGTGAATATTCAAAAGGCCACAGGCCTGAATGGTATTATACAGTAGATACTAAATAGAAGCTGAGATAGGTCTAAAGCCTGACTCACACAACAAAACGGCTGATGGCCTACCAGTCTCTATATCACAGGGATAGCTAGCACTAGGGTAGACAGAGAGAGAGATATAGACTAGCTCAAATAGTGGGCTGTGACTAACAGAATGATATTTAACAGGGAGAAATGCAAGGTCCTACATCTGGGCAAGAAAAATTTAAAAAGCACATACAGAATGGGAGGAATTGAGCTAAGCAGCAGCACATGTGAAAAAGACTTGGGTATACTAATAGATCATAGACTGAACATGAGTCAACAATGTGATGCAGCAGCCAAAGGGGCAAACACAATTCTGGAATGTATTAAGAGAAGCATAGAGTCTAGATCACATGAGGTAATTATCCCCCTCTACTATTCCTAAGGGTGAAATCACATGAACGTATATTGGCTCGGTTTTTACGCCGAGCCAAAATACGTTGTCCTCGTGTGCAGGGGGGGGGATGGAAGAGCCAGGAGAAGGAACTGAGCTCCCGTCCCCCTCTTCGCCCCTCTGCACTATTTGCAATGGGAAGAGGCGGGGCGGGGCTAAGTTCCAAGAATTAGCCCCGCCCCTGTCCCACCTCTCCCCATTGCAAATAGTGCAGAGGGGCGGAGAGGAGGCAGAGAGGGGGCGGGAGCTCAGTTCCTGCTCCTGGCTCTTCCATCCTCCCCCCCTGCACACAAGGACAACGTATATCGACTCGGCGTAAAAACCGAGCCGATATACGTTCATGTGACTTCACCCTTAGTCAGACCTCATCTGGAATACTAGGCAACAGGCTTGATAAAGACTCTATAGTCGAAACGTTGCCTGTCATTTTATTAACATGGAGCAATAAAGCATTTCTTTGTTTTTTAACACCTTTGATGCTGCCACTTTTTTGTTGCCTGGTGGACACTGGAAGGGACTGGAGGTCCATGGACCCAAAAGCAGTGGCTTTGCATAAGTCTGAAATTGTACCTCTGCTGAACTGCATACAAGTTGAGTGCTGCGGGATTGAGTGAATTATATCTTCTCTCATCTGGAATACTGTGTCCAGTTCTGGGCACCCCACTTTAAAAAAGACATAGACAAACTGGAGCAAGTTCAGAGAAGAGTTACCAGGATGGTGAGTGGTCTGCAAATCATATCCTATGAGGAACGGTTAAAGGGTCTGGGAATGTTTAGCTTGCAAAAAAGAAGGCTGATAGGAGACTTAATAGCTGTCTACAAATATCTGAAGGGCTGTCACAGTGCAGAGGGGTCAGCCCTTTTCTCATCGTACAAGGGAAGACTAGAAGCAATGGGATGAAACTGAAAGGAAGGAGTCCTGCATTGAGCAGGGGGTTGGACCCAATGACCCCGGAGGTCCAATTCTACCATTCAATGATCAATTGGACCATGCAATTTTTAAGTATTCTTTTTTTTTTTTTGCATTTCTGTAATTTTTCCATGCGATTTTCATCCAGTTTTTACACATGGAAAAGTACATGGTGGGCCAAATGCTGTAATTAAAAATTGTGCACACTTTTTTTATGGTTACCACAATGTGATAAAACACATTATTGTATTTTAAAACACACCCACAGACTTTTCTTTCAAAAATTGTACCAAAATCGGACATGCTGTGATCTTTTTGCTCAGAGTATTTGACCAAGTGAAAAAAACCCAGATTGAAAAATTGTAAATATATCCATACTAGTGACTTTTTTTTCCTAGTAAGAGGACTGAAATATCACATGGGGCGGATAAATACGAATTCACCTTATCTAACTGGGAATGCTGTGTATTCATGGACATTATGCGTAAACCCAGGATCAAGGTCTATAATGCTGCCACATCACTCCTTCCTTTCTATTACAGATAGAGATAGATAGATAGATATAGCTAGAGAGAGAGATAGATATGAGAGATAGATAGATAGATAGATAGATAGATAGATATGAGATAGATAGATAAATAGATAGATATGAGATAGATAGATAGATAGATAGATATGAGATAGATAGATAGATAGATAGATAGATAGATAGATAGATAGATAGATAGATAGATAGATAGATAGAGATAGCTAGAGAGAGAGAGATATGAGAGATAGATAGATATGAGAGAGATAGATATGAGAGATAGATAGATAGATAGATAGATAGATAGATAGATAGATAGATAGATATATCATGTATTATAACAATGCTGTTTCTTTGACTTGCCTTTTCATCTGCCTCGTTGCTGGTGTTAAAGAAGCAGGCCTTCAGATATGGAGGCGAATGAGAAGTCCAGCCATTTTCTGTGCAATTCCTAGTGATGGCGACTGCAGAAAGAAATTGCATTATTGGCTTTCCAACATGTAGCAATTTTTCTTACAATAATGTTCTAGCAAGAACAAGCTAAACTGAAGGATTTTTTTCAGAAATGCCAAATGTTCTAAAATCTCTAGAATTGCACAATGAAATTCTATTTAAAGGTTTTTGTAAATATTTAGATTTTTTGTGTCACTTAGACATTTGAGACGATTGATTAGTGTCAGTTTGGGGATGGGGCGTAATGTTTCTCCCTGTGAAGACAGTCTTATAAGTAATGGGGAAGTCCATCCTTTTACCCCAGAAATAGTCTTGGTTATGTGGCTGCTTATACAACTGAGACAGAATTACTGTGATGCAGTATAGGATGTTTTATACAGGGATGTACTTGTAATACAGAGCCAGGGTCAGGCAGAATACTTTCACAATGTATGTCAGGCCAAGGGTCAAGGCAGGCAGCAGACAAAAAAATCAAATAACAAGCTTCGGTCACGATTTGAAAAGGAAGGAAAGTTGGGAGGTTCAGGCACAGATCAAATACCAGTTGATCAGACAGAAACAAACTTGCTGCTTCCCACAGTATGGAGGCTGGCTGCTCAGGCACCAACTAGCAGAGGTAGGTGCCCAAATAGCCAGAGGCCTGATTGGATTGGCCGGAGGTGGGAAAACTGGGTGCACACACTAGCTCCTTAAGAGATGCGTCAGCAGTGCACACCCTATAGGGAGCAGGAAACTGGCAGTGCCTTTCACAGACCCCGTGGGGGAAATGGCGCTGGTCATGCCTGATAGCAGGAAGAAGTAAGAGATACTGCTGGCCATGACCGGTGATCATAACATTGAGCATTTGAGTCCTACCACAATAAATGTGAGCTTAGTGACTAGAGACTTGATGATGAAGATCTCAGAAGGTGCGCTTCTTTTGGAAATTCAGATTTGGACTGACCAACTAGAGCACGAGAGAACCCTCCATGGGTCAAGACTATGACACAGTAATGAGGCCCAAAGGTCCAGAAGAAGACAACCCCATTTAAAGATGACTTTGGAGCCAATCACTTGCCACTAGGGTCTAGATCGTTTGAGCAGAGTCACAAATAACCTATCAGACCTTACTAATCATATGGTAGAGGGGCTTGTGGACCCAGGTGTAACTACTACCTCTCCTTTCACTATAGCTATGCCCTGGGTATGAATAGTTAAACTACCTGGGTCTCCAAACAGCACAGAAATGAATTTTTTCGAATGAAACAAAGTTTAAACAACTACTTTTAAGATTTTTTTCACAATTTCAGAAGGTTATTGAAACTGCTCTGCGCTTCACACTCTCTCTGCCTTATCGGTGATGATGTTCTTAGATAACCTAAAAGATCAATGCTTTTCTCAGCTTGCTTTAATAAGAGCTGTGACATTTTCTCTGAAACTTTATGAGACACTCAAAAGAATAACTACACAATTTTGAGTCGTATGGAAAGGCTTCAAACGCTGGTATATTCTTCATGCAGTCATGTAGTAATTTCATTTGTACATAGTAAACTACATACATGCATAAAACATTGTTCCCAAAGGAACCTGAATGTCTCATTGAACGTCTCAACCACTAATCTTTGCCTCCAAACTGAAAGTTACTGGATAGAGATCTGAGGCATCAGTGATTGAAGGTAAGCAATAATGTGAGGCATGCACACATTGCTCAATCATTTGTCTTCCTGGACCCTATTGACTGTTTCAGTAGGGTATCATAGATAATACAGGATTCAGTGCGGTATCATAACTCTCTCATACAAAGAAAAAATCATGAACCAACATAATGTGCCTCAATGTTGCCCTTTTTCCTTCTTTAAAGGAAGGAATGGGGCAAGGGGCAATTTTTGTTGAAGCAAATTACATGACAACATCAGGAACAGAACATCTTGTGATTCAAAGGTGTCCAAATTTTGACGCTCCAACATATGTTCAATGGCTACTGTATTAGAGACCCCCATCTAGTTGTGTATTGGACTTCCTTTGGCCTTCAGAACTGCAGCAATTCATCGTGGCCTTCATACATAGGTGTCAGAGGATCCACTGTGTGCCAAAAAAACATTCCGCACAACATTACTCCACCACAGAGGAAGAGGTCATCAATTTGTGCTGATTGCACCAAATTCTAACTCTCCAATGGTGCAACAGAAATCTGAATTCATCTGAGCAGACAATATTTTTCCACACTCAGTGATACAATTTTTGTGCTCTTTTGCCTACTGGAATCTCATCTTTCTATTCTTCTTAACCCTTTCCAATCCACTTATTTTTTCTCATCCATTCTCCCCAGCTCCAAATAAATTGGAGCTGAGGAGAATGGATGAGAAAAAATACATTTTCCCTTCACCCTCCTGAACTGACAGAGTTCAGGAGGGTGGAAGTGCTCACTGCACCGTTTGGGGGAATGCGGAAGTAATACTTCTGCATTCTACCTTCTACCTCCCGACTGGGCAATCATGTGACCACTGGGGTCAGGTGGCACCCAGCGGTCACATGATCACCGGGCCGGGTGATCATGGCCAACGGTGCAGTCTTCCGGCTCGGCATTCATGTGACCGCTGGGGATCAGGTAAAACCGGCGGTCACATGATCGCCGTCCGGAATCTCTCTGCATTACATAGCGCTAATTGAGCGCTATGTAATGTGTAAAGGAGAAGGCAGAAAGGGTTAAAAACCCTTTCAGCCTTCTCCTCGGGGGTCCTTGATGAGAATCAGTGCAGGAGTGCATCTGCACCTGATGTGTCTGATGATCGGGTGCAGATGCACTCCTGCACTGCAGTGTCGGGCCTGTCCCGACATCGGAGCTGTGGAGGGAAATGATGATGTCGGGGCAGGCCCGACATTGGATTGGAAAGGGTTACACAACAATGGTGCTGGATCTGGTCGTCTGCTGTTTTAGTCCATTTGATGATGAGTTGTGCATTTAGACACATTACCAAGAGCATCAGCATTGTATTCAGCTGCAATCTGAATGATTATTGACCTTCTCTTCTGACCCAATTCATCGATGAGTTGTTTCCGTCCACAGGATCGCCTTCCTCTGGATATTTTTTCTCGATCACACCATTCTTGGTATACTTTCTACATCTCTACACAAGAAAACCCCACAAGGTTGGCAGTGAAATCCTGGCCCCAGCTAGTCTAGCACCGATGACCAGGCATCAATGGAAATCCCTCAGATCGCTGGATTTTCCTATCTAATGTGAAACTGATCCACAGAAAACTTGTCACTTGACTTCATGCTGCACTACGGGGTCACGGGGATAATTTGCATACAGAGAAGCTCCAATCATGAAAGGGCCATTCAGTGTACCTCCCCCTATATGATTTTGTCTCTTTAAGGTGAAACCAAAGATAGGACCCAAACTACTTTGCTACTTCAGGTAACACTTTACCCCATTTTGAACTACATCTCAGGGATTTAAAGGGATTATATCACCAATTTTTTAATTATTAGTAATTAAAACCATGTGGAGAAACGTTTTCTAATCAGGTTTTATTTTCTGCTTGTAGATTTTTTTTTTTATTCTATTGACTGTACTTGACTATGGGGGGCGGCCATCTTTCCCAAGCTGCAGTTAACAGTATTTAGAGGATTTAGAGATGTGCTTTACAGCAGCTTCATTCATAAAAGAAACAAGACGGGACCCATTAACCTCCATGGGAATGTGTTCTAAGCATGCTTTGTGAGCTGTGCGGGGGTCATTGTGCAGGGAGGGGAGTAAGTAGTCACAGTTTATACCTCTTGTGATTGGTGGATCTTGTGTTATCTACATATATGTGTTACCTCTCAGTGTAATCCCACCTGTGATGTTAGTGAGGTGACTGCTGCAAAGTTTTCTCTAAAGAACAGTGTATCAGCCTATTATTGGGCTCTGTGGTCAGAGTGAAAAATACAGGATTTTATATTTTCTTTTTGAAATAGACTGACTGAAACTATTAAAAAATCACCAAAAATTCTTAACCCCTTAAACACCAAGTGTGGTAGATATATGGCACTTGATCCTGAGCTTTAGTCTTGGCCAATAGCAAAACTACAGCACGGGTTTAAAGCTGCTGCTCCTGCAATCAAGCAGTAGCAGGTTGGGTCCTTGGCTGTCAGACGAGGACCCTGAGGAGAAGATCAAAGCGTTTTTTTAACTGCTTCTGCCTTCTCCTTTCCAGGCTACATAGCACTCACGTAACTGCTGGGTTAGCAGACCAATATCAGCTCTGCCAGTGACTATTGTCAATACAGGAGAATGGTTTCCCTTGTATAGTCGAAAAGTGAGAAATTAAAAAAAAGACAATGTGAATGACCTCCAGAGGTCTTATATGACATCATGGGGGATACAGATATTAAAAAAACAAATACAATTTTAAAAATGGAGAAAAAACTCAGTGAAAAAAGCTATTTAAAAAATAACCCTTTACGTCACAGAAAACAAAATGCAGCAAAAATAATTTTGGTAGCTGAAGAAAAAAGAAAAAGGGTACTAAAACGACCACATGGGTAAAATCCCTAAAACATATCTGGTCCTTTAGAGGTTAAAAAATATGTTTAACACAAAAATGTGTTGTTTTTTTTATAATAGGTCATTTTCTGTTGATACATTCCTTTTAAAATGACTAACAATGTCCATCAGGCTTATTAGAAGCTCAGCTACTGATGATCGATAGACTTCACCTATATCAGCTCCTGCATTGAATGTTCTGTTGCCCCCAGGCCATGTCCATATTGCCATAATTACGGGAAAAACCTGATGCCAGTACAAATGAACAGTCAAGAGGAAAATAAACATAGATGGTAATTCTGATTTGGACCTCCTACCTTTTGTCTTAAGAAATATCTGAAGACTTTCTGGACAATAGACAGACACGGTCTCTCCTAATGAAACTGCATTCCAACAATTAACACCGTCCCACTCAGTCGCACATCCTATGAGAGAAAAAGATAAATCATAGGGTTATGGCTATTAAGGGGGTTGTACAAAACTAAGAAAAAACAGGACTGAAAATATAGGACATCCGTTACGATTAGAGGAAAGTAGGTTTCATCACCAACATAGAAGGGGATTCTTTACTGTTAGAGCAGTTAGACTGTGGAACTCTCTGCCTGAGGACGTAGTGATGGCAAAATCCTTAGAGGAGTTTAAAAGGGGACTTGATGTCTTTCTGAAGAGGAAGGCTATTACAGGATATAAATCTTAGGTTAATTGTTAATCCGGGTATACAGGCAGGTAGGAACTATTAGGGGTTGATCCAGGGAACAGTCTGATTGCCATTAGGGAGTCGGGAAGGAATTTTTTCCCCAAAAGGGCTATCTGGCTTCTGCCCTTGGGGTTTTTTGCCTTCCTCTGGATCAACACAGGAGGATAGACAGGCTGGACTAGATGGACATTGTCTTCATTCAGCCTAACGAACTATGTTACTATGTTACTATGTTTAGCACCACACCAGTCTATGAGCTATTTATGCTATTGCAATATTGCAACTCAGCTCCATTGCAGTCAATGGGGCTAAACTGCAATACCACACACAACCTGTGAATGGATGTGGCGCTGTTTTTTGAAGAAAGAAGACATGTTTTCCTAATCCTGGATAACCTCTTTAATGCTGATGTTTTGTTTTGTTTTTGGAGGGGGGGGGGGGTCTTTAAGACTAGAGCCAGGACTTTCTAGTTTGGAGTCCAGTGCCTAATTACAGTTATGTGTAATCATAGGCAGCTATTTTTTTGCAAAAAAGATATTTCCTTCTAGGAAAACAGCAATATCCTCAAGATATCTGGAAAACAGATATTTATCTTTGCTTTGCATATAAAACATGGCATTCTGCTGTCCTAATAGATGTGGCCTGTTTATCAGCCATACATACGGCCCAGGATAGATATTCTAAAGTATGGGGAACTTTCTCAACCTCCAATTCTTATAAACATGCACAGAACTAAATGTTTGGTGTTCTATGTCCAATCTTCAGTATATATTCAACCCTCTAGCTATAAATACTGTATATTAGAATAGTGTGGGCTTCTGTTCACATGCCAGTCATGAACATAATAGCTTAGGTGAGGGTGGGAGGGGTAGAGAGTCATCTACGCTGGTGCTTAATAGATTCTGTCCTGAAGACTTGCTATTTGGTTATTTATGAGATATTTCCTCCGTAACTATATGTGAAACCCTCAATAGATGAGGGGGTTGTGTTCGGCTTAAATAGAAGTGGGATACCAGGTTTATATTATTGTGACCTTCTGGTAATTTCTTAAAATCAATCCATGGTGAGCAGATGGTTAGAAATTTATTTCTGGTGCCATTCTCCCAGCTGATGAGTTCCTCAAAGCGGTATATTTGGGTATTTTGTTTTCCCATTGTGTTAGGGAAAGGGGTTCTTTGTTCTGCCACATAAGAGGGATGATTAGCTTGGCTGTGGATAATAGGATTGTTCCAATATGGAACTATCCCTGAGCAATTCCACCAAATGTGGAGGAGGGTGCCCCCTTGGTGGCCACATCTCCTACAGCTATCAGAGGGTGTTAAATTCAGTTTAAATAGTTGATGGGGAATTTTGTACATCTCATATTAAGTTTAAAGGGGTTGTCCCGCGAAACAAAGTTGGGGTATACACTTCTGTATGGCCATATTAATGCACTTTGTAATGTACATCGTGGATTAATTATGAGCCATACAGAAGTTATTCACTTACCTGTTCCGTTGCTGGCGTCCCCGTCTCCATGGTGCCGTCTAATTTTCAGCGTCTAATCGCCCGATTAGACGCGCTTGCGCAGTCCGGTCTTCTCCCTTCTGAATGGGGCTGCTCGTGCTGGAGAGCGCTCCTCGTAGCTCCGCCCCGTCACGTGTGCCGATTCCAGCCAATCAGGAGGCTGGAATCGGCAATGGACCGCACAGAAGACCTGCGGTCCACCGAGGGTGAAGATCCCGGTGGCCATCTTCGCAAGGTAAGTAAGAAGTCACCGGAGCGCGGGGATTCGGGTAAGTACTACCCGTTTTTTTTTTTTTCAACACATGCTGTTGAAAAAAAAAAACCCGTTTCGGCGCGGGACAATCCCTTTAAAAGAATTTTCTTGAATGGGATAAGCTTCTAAGGCCTGTTTGGGGAGGTGTGCACCCATCATTAACGAACTGCAAAGGTTAACAAAATGTGGTAAGAGTATTTCTGGGAATTTTTTGTAAGAGTTCACGGGGAATCCATTTGGGCCTGGGCTTTTACCATTGCGAATGGATGCGACTACTTGGATTACTTCCTGAATTGTGAACGGTCTTAATAATTGTGACCTAACCTTGGTTCAAAGTGCGGGTAATTGCAGGGATTCTATAAATGAGGTTGTCAAGAAATTGTTTGATTGAGTAAGGTTTGTCTCGTCTTTTTTAATTAGGTTATGTAGAGTCTCATAGTATATTTTTTAATTCAGCGTTGATGTCTGATATTGAGGTCAGAATATTCCCAGTCGCTGTTTTAATTTTACGAATGAAGGTTTTTTTTCTCTGTGTTTCTTAATTAGTCTTGACATTGCTTTGGTACATTTGTCCCCGTGTGCATAAATTAGAAGAGAAGAGTATTTTTGCTGATTTTGTATTTAATAAGTCATTCAATTTGTTTCTGTTCTTAAGGTCCGCTAGCATATTGTCTTGTATAGATAGCTCATAAAGTTTTTCAATGCTGGTTATTTGGGCTAGTAGTGAGTCTATTTCTCTGTCCCTCCGTTTCTTAACTCTCGCTCCCAGTGTGATTAATTCTCCTCTCATAAATGCTTTATGACTTTCCCAAAGTATGGTAGAAGAGGTCTCAGAGGATTCCTTCAATTTGAAGAATTCTTTTAATTTGTTTAGCGGAAGGGAAGTGTGACTATTGTCTTCGAGAAGTGTATTGTTTAGGCGCCATGTGCATTCCCTAGTTGGGAGGCTTGTAATGGATTTTGTCAGGGTGATTGGAGCGTGGTCTGATACTGTAATTGAGCTGATCTCTACACCTACTAGTGCCTGGATGTGTTTGCCTGAAATAAGGAAATAGTCGAGTCTATGTAGTGCGGAGTAGACTTATGAGTGGAATGTAAAATCTTTTGTGTCAGGGTTAAGTGTTCTCCATGGGTCCCTGAGGTTCAGCTCCGCAAGTACATTCTTGAGTTTGCTTAGGCTGAAATCGAGGGGGCTTTTGAGGTGGTGTCTGGGAGTGGGTTAAGAATTATATTGAAGTCTCCACCTATTACTATTTACCCTTCTGCGAAGTCGGTGAATTTTTTAAGTGTGCTGATTAGCCAAGGAATTTATTTTTTATCGGGTGCGTAGAGACTTTCTAGTGAGATTTTAGTATTAGAGAGGGTACCTTTCTCGAATAGATAATGGCCTTCAGGGTCGGAGACCGATAGAGATGGTAGAAAAGGGAATATTTTCACCTATAGCAATTGAAGTGCCACTTTAGGCAGAAGTGTGAATGATGTGGAACCATTTGCTATATTTGTATAACGGGAGCTTGGGAACATAACTGTGTCTAAAGTGCGTTTCTTGAAGAAATAATATGTCTGGCTTAAGCTTTTTCAGAATGTTAAATATTTGGTATCTTTTTTGGGTAGTATTCATCCCTCTTGCATTGAGGGAGGTACATTTAATGTTGGCCATTATACTCGGAGGAGTGTGAATAACAAAATATTCTTGCTACAGATAGACCCAAGAGAGCTATAAGTGGTTGGGTGAGTGAGGGGGAGAACTTATACACAGAGTGGGCGAATGCCGACTTATAGTTTTAATAGTTGAGGTAACTGAGTAGGTGCAGGGTCTTTTAAAGAACCCTGAAGGAGTTTGAGGATTTTGTTGTGGGCTGGATCCCACTTTATGCAATCCCGATTTGCACCTAGCTGGTTTTAGTGGGGGGGTGGAGTGTGTGCCTTATTGCTCTTTCAACTGACATAAACCGTAGGGAATAGAGATGAGCGAGTATACTCGCTAAAGGCAATTGCTCGAGACGAAAGGTTCGGGTGGCGGCGCGGGGGAGCGTTGAGTAGCGGCAGTCAGCAGGAGGGAGCGGGGGGAGAGTGGGAGGGAGAGATTTCCCCTCCGTTCCTCCCCGCTCTCCCCCGCAGCTCCCTACCCGCCGCCGACACCCAAACCTTTTGTCTCGAGCGGGCAGGTACTCGCTAAAGGCAATGCTCGCTCGAGCAATTGCCTTTAGCGAGTATACTCACTCATCTCTAGTAGGGAACTAATACAGTAACATTAAATACTGAGTCGATAATACACTACAGGCAGGTTTTTATGGCCTCCCAAGACTTCCATGTGCATTCTTTTAAAGTTTTCCTCATGGATGAGACCGGGGTAAACCCCCAGAGCCATCCAATGCGACATCAATTGCTTCCTATTAGCATGTGCGCAAATCGCAGATTTGAGGGGTGTTATAAGCTAAAGTTTGGGTATTCAGCAATGATCATGGAGCACTATATCATTAGTGAGGCCAGGGGCATGTTGGAGATTCACCCGGGTCCCACTCCACCCCAGGCCAAGCCATTCACATTTATGCAAGCAGAGGAAGGACCCGGGCGGAACCCATAAGTTATACCAACATAGTTATAGTGTTGGGGTGAGATGAGCTTATGTCTTTGTGCAGGACAAGTTACATTCTTTAACTGTATAATGTATTGAAACTTTAAAAAATTTCTAAGTGGGGTAGAATATAAATAATGCAATTGTGCCCTTTTTGGGGGAGGGGTCTTGTTTTTAAGACATACATATTAACACTATTCTGTGAGTCAGCATGTCTACAGTGATACCAAATATGTGCTGTTTTTTGTTTGTTGTATTAATTTAAGAAAATTATTTCCATTTTCTGACCCCTCACCCTTAATTTTTGCTTTTTTTATCAATGGGCTTGTTTTTTGTATACCTCAAAATGATACCAATAAAGTCTACTCTGGTACAACTCTTTAAGCCCTGCCACAGGCACAGCTTAATATGCAAATATACAAAGCAGCACGGAGGGCCTTCACAAGGCTCCCGACAGACATGATACCCAAATGGCACCCATGATCTTGCTGCAGGCAAGCCACTTAAGTGGAAGAATGCGCTCCCCTCCATGCCACTGAACTATTTAAAGGGGCATTCCCATTTTGGCTTGTCATGGCCGAAAACCCAGAAGCTCTGTTCCAACTACCTGTCAGAAAGAGCCAAGCGCTGGTTCTGTAGATCTCATTGAAGTGAATAGGAGCTACGGAAACAGTGTAGAAAAGAGCGCTATGCTGTTTCCAGTATTCGGCGAGTGCCTGCAATACCACTGGGGTACTGCAGAATGTATGGAGCTGTCTGTTTCCTGCTTCATACACTGCAACAGCAACCTGGTGAGCAGCTAATCTACTGGGGTCCCAGACAGAAGACCCCCAAAGATTAGCTACTGATGACCTACCTTGAGAATAGGTCATCGATCCTCAGAGCTGGGCATCCCCTTTAAGCTACTCAACCTACCAATTATGTGGGTGTCTAACATTAAAGGATCACTAAAACTAAAGCAGAACATAGATAAATTTGTATTTACTTCTGTCTTACAGATATCTGGTGGAGAAAATTAGGGTCTCATGCTCTCCGTTTATGTTAATATGGTGACTAAGAACTGTCGCTGCGTATTGATAGTTCTGAGAAATTGCATAACTGTGCCTTAAAGGGTGCCTTCACACTTGCGATCGCGATATCGCTGTTTTGTTTAACGCAAATGTCAATAGGACTTTCTAATGTTAAAAATGCATCACACAAAAATCACAAGTTTGAGGTTTGCGATTTTTGTGCGATGCAATGCATTTTTAATATTAGAAAGTCCTATTGACATATACATTAAAAAAAACACAACAGCATTGTGATCATTGGTGTGAAGGCACCCTGTTTTAGGTACTGTACTGATGTCCAGACTTGAAGATGGATTGCTAAAGCAACCCATAATATAGTATAGAGCAATGATGGCAAACCTTTTAGAGACCGAGTGCCCAAACTGCAACCCAAAACCCACTTATTTATAGAAAAGTGCGGGGGCGGGGCTTATCACAATGTATGATTTTTACCTTCATCATTATAAAAAGGACAGAACCATTTCAAAATAGACAGGGAGGAACGCTGTGTGTTATTTTCCCTAGCTGGAGCATTGGAGTACCATTGGTGCGGATTTTGACTCAACCCGTAGCTGATTTCATACTATGCGACGCTGCCCTCAACTCCTCCATAGGCTTCCTGCTGTCAGCGCTTTCCAGCTTCCGGTTCCCAACGGCCTGTAGTGGCCACACCTGACCAACAGCGCCGCAACTGACCAGGCCGCAGTGAACCGGAAGCCAATAGGTGCTGACGGCAGGAAGCCTACGGAGGTGAGGGGGAGCGCTGCAGAGGATGAAATCATCAGCGTCTATGTGGTTGATTTCTAGTCAAAATTCGCACCAGTGGTGTGGATTTTGTCTGTTTTTAGATGTGGAAATGCTGTAGAATTTGCCACAGAAATTTCTGCTACGGACATTCCGCAGAATTTCCGTTCTGGGGTGCGTGCATTGTGTAGTGTGTGGTACGGTGACCACACAGGTGCAGGCGGCCCGCAGGTTTCTCCCTGTCCCTGGGCAGGTGCGGCCCCCAGACGTCTGATGTCCCATGTATGTGTCAGATGTGTGATGCCTGACACTGTTCCCTATGTCAGCACGGTAGCTGACTCTCTATTCCACTGCGTTGAGGACACTTGGACTACTATGGTTGTCCATCTGTATGCATGTGAGCTCTCGGTGGGGTTCCTTTTATATGTTGTATGCACAACCTGGTATGTTGGTGTGAACAGTGATGCATGTGGTATGTCCGTGCAGGTGGCCAGTCGTGCTTTATGTGCAGTCCTGTTCTGTGTTCAGTGTGTGTGTGAACAATGTGGTATTCTGTATGTTTTGTGCATGCTCCAGGTTCCTAATCAGAGATAGCTAGGTCCCAGATGAAGACAGTGGGGCCAAGCTTATCGGGACAAGCACACCATTTTTAGGCAGGGGTTCCCCCACTTCCCCTGGTTAGTAAGAGACAGAGGTCTTTTTCTATCTTAGCCTGGAGAGGGGCAATTTGTTAGTGCAAATGCTGAGTAAGTGTTTGCAGTTTTAAAAGGACACACATAACAGCTTTACTTAGCAATGGTCACCTACATCAGCCCGTTAAGGACCTCTCGTCGTGGCGTAGGGTCGCGGGTGGTATATGGGGAAGGCTTGAAAGCTGAGCCCACTCCGTAACCAGCAAGTGCCAGCTGTCTCTGACACATGATACCAGCCTGAAACTGCAGTGATCAGAGATAGCTCAAACTGGTGCCAGTAGCTTTTTAGATGCCCCTATCAAAGTTGACAGTGCATCTAAGCAACGAGCTGGAGAGGGAACCCCGATCAGCTTCCAGTCTGGAACACAATTGCGGGGTGCTGATGGGTTCACATGGCAGCCTCAGACCTAACCAAAGGCTACCAGAGTTGCAATGTATTGCAGTCTATTAAATGTTACCTTCGAACAGCGCCATAAACTAAGTTAGGGTGCTGTTCAGGGAGGTGACAGAAACCGTATAGAAACAACCTGCTCTCAAGTTATTCAGTTTGAAAGGAATTTAATAAAATTATATAAAATGTAATCACATAAAAATAAAATCAATATGATAAATAATGAATAAAGTAGACCAGTGTTGTACGCAATGTCTCAATTTGAAAGTATATTATACACTTGCAACCACAGGGCCCTCATGCTCAGAGTGATGCCTACATACTGTAATCAATTTGATTACACATTATAAAATATATCCAAAATGTATTTATTCCACTCTGTAGTCCAAATATATATGAAATTCACATTGTGTATTTTAAACCGTGTAGTGGAATTGATTACAGTATATAGGCATCTGTCTGACGGCCATGGACTCGCGGCTGCATGTGTATAGTACACTTTCAAATTGACACCTTGCTTAAAAAAGTGGTTTACCTTATTCATTTTATTGATTGTACACTCATTGTCAAACAAAATCCATCCCCTAGAAGAAGTTGTCTGAATCTAATTAAACTTTCTCTGTGTAATTGTATTGCTGATATAAGTAATTACAATATGAAATCAGAATGATCATTGATTGCAGAAAACTATACCCTTGAAGAGAGGCTCTAGTACCCTGTTGGGCCGCCTCTAGCTTGGATATAAGATGTGATACAGGTGGGCATGGAGGCTCTAGTACCCTGTTGGGCCGCCTCTAGCTTGGATATAAGATGTGATACAGGTGGGCATGGAGGCTCTAGTACCCTGTAGGGCCGCCTCTAGCTTGGATGTTGTTAAGGCTGCAGGCCTAAAAGATGATGTCTCTTTCTTTTGCTTGTCTGCTATAATACTTAACTACACATATATATTGTATGGTTTTCAACTTTCACCTAGAAATATGCTAGATTGCACTTTCAATAATCCACCTGGAAATACTAATTGGACCACCACAAAGTTTCCTGTCCTGTGTTCTTAACTTAAAGATATTTCTTGCCAAAACTTATTAACGAGCTTTACAGGATGTATCTCAAGGCTAACATCTGCAGAGAGAAGGACATATTCATAAGAAACTGATATGTATTAAACCACTATGAGTGCATATTAATTGTATTTTTAATTGTATTTGGCATAAAGCCACTCGTTTTGTAAAATTCTATAAGGATTGAGCATATGTCATAATAAACCAGAATTCGTTACACATAGCATCATGGTTTGTGTGTGTCTGCATGCTCCTGACAAGTCAGTTACCGTTATTATTCGGAGCCCGACAGCATATCAGGAAACCGTTGAATTTCCCTAACAATGTATGGTGTGTTAAGGATGGGTATGGAGGCTCTAGTACCCTGTTGGTCTGCCTCAAGCTTGGATGTATGATGTGATACGAACGAGCATGTAGGCTCTAGTATCCTGTTGGGCTGCCTCTAGCTTGGATGTATGATGTGATACAGGTTCTGTATGGTATCCTGAGGCATATTGCTCTTCATTGTAGGTTGTTGAAGTTGGCATTCCAAATATTCCAATATACGTTCTATTGGTGATAAATCTGGTGAGCGGGCAGGCTACAGAAGTGTGACAATGTTGTGGAGGCATTCCTGTGACATGCTTGCTGTGTGTGGCCTCAGCATTATCCTGCTGGAAAATGCCTCTTGAAAGCCCGGCCATGAGAGGAACACATGTGGCTGAAGAATGTCCTAAACATATTACTGAGCTGTCATTGTCACTCACACCACTACTAGGGGTGACCGACTGTCGTCTGCGGTGGTTCCCCCCAGACCATCACATCAGCAGTGGAGGCAGTTTGCCGCTCCACAGCAAAGTCAGGATTGAAGTGCTCCTCCCTAGGTCTCCAGACAGTTAAACTTCATAGCAGTCCAGTTTCCTCTTTTACAACACCACTGCAAACTGAGGCAACAGTGGGTGAGTGTCAAAGGAAGTGCACATAATGGACGACATGAGACCAAATGTCCTTCAGCCAAGTGCCAAGATGCAGACGCCTGTAATGATCGGAGGCGGTGAGTTCTCCTTTAATGGAAATCTTGAAACAGAGGCTGCACAGACATCTGTCTAGGATGATTTAGTAAATCCTGCATTGAGCAGATGGTTGGACCTGATGACCCTGGAGGTCTCTTCCAACTCTATGATTCTACAATGGTACCACCTGTCTCTGGATGGCAGAGAATTAAACAATTGGAGCTGCCCATGCCTGTCAGACGATCAGACAATCATCTCTACTGCTGGTCTGTTGATGGTATTCTGATTCCAGTCGCCTTGTGTGTATACCCTCACATCTCCACTGGTCCCAACACCTCCAGAATGACCCAGGTGGCAGGCAAGTCATTGATATAACCATCCAGCTTCTCACATTACAATAGTGTGCCTCTTGAACTCTGTTAACTGGGAGAAATCTGTTTCATTGCAACGTAGAGGCATCTAATGGTCAACAAGCTCTACACAAGCGGAAGAAGAGGTCCAAAACATGCACGTAGCCTCTGAGAGTGTTTTTATAGACCAAAGGTGGAACCGCTTTTAGGGCCTCGGGTGGCAATGCAGCACTCCAGAGGGACACCCTGGACACTTGACATGCATGGGGAGCTGGGAGGGTTAAGTGTTGGTTTGTCATGGCGGCACTTACCAGACTCCTTTCCCAGACGGCTGACACGCAATCAGTGTCAGAGTATATCTGCAGGTCACCAAAGACACCCATAGGATAGGGAATGCCAATAAACAGGATGATGGGGGTAGTAGTTGTCATGGGCGACGCCACCGTTCCTACACACCAATATGACATACGACAGAGAATGATTACAGACACAGTTTCTGAGTACCTCGGGTCCCCAGGAACGGTTAGGGCCCGGTATAAACTTTACTTGAATAAACATGTAGATAACAATTTTACAGGGCAAATTTGGTACAGTCTTCACAGTGCAGGCAACTTAAGACATCAGAGGTCAGGGAGGAAACACAGGATGAAACTGGTCCTACAGTCCACGTTATCTGTAAGGTACCGCTCCGGGATAGGGAGCCCTCCGAAGGAGGAAGGGGGTAGGGTCACTCTACAAACACTCTGGCAGTAACTATTGACTTTTAGGAACTGCAACCCACACTGGAGACACATGGGTGTCACTTAGTAACGTACTTCTACGCGGTGTTCCTGGACTTGGACAGCCGTGTAGGAAAACATGAAAACTTAAATTAGTACCTCTGCACTGGTCTCTCTTACAGAATTTCTTACAAATGCTCTCTCTTATGCTTGGGGCTCACTCCACTCACATTGAGATTTCAACCGCTATGGTATCTCTCCTCTTCTTCCATCTTCATCACAAGGAAACTGAAGGTGCTTCCATGTGGCTTTGTGTTTGGTGGCACTCAGGTAGCAGACAAGATGGAAGACAACTCTTTTCCTGCTATCATGCACTCCTATTTATACCCTCACTTACACCACATGACATGACAGACTGATACATTTACATGCAGGCAATGATTGTATTAAAGTTAATCTGTCAACAGCCACAGCTGTGCAACACACATACTGGAAATGACAAGACAAGCTTTGCACAGTATAAGACAAACATGTATGACATTTATGGAGGGGACCAGGATGATGAGCTGGGCCACTACTGCAAGACTGTTCATCTAATCACACCACAACTGTAATAATCTGCATATCTGCCTGACATGAAACTGCATGCTGAGCTTTACAGCAAAATAACTACTCCTAGGGGGCGGATTTTATTTTTTTTTAGAGTGTGTATATTTAAGTGATTGGGTTTTATTTAATTTATTAATTTATTTTAAATGGAGTACCTTGAGAGCCAGCTGTTTCTATACAGTTTACTATTTTTGGAGCGTGGATACCATACTGTTTCACGCATTCGGTATTCTGATTTACTATTTTGGAGGATTGTGGTAGAGCTGCCTGCATTTAACTTCCTTATTGGTAAAAAGTGACTGAACTACTGCAAAGTTCAAAAAAATCCTTTGCTCATAAAAAAATAAGATAAAATACACAAAAGTGGTATCGCAATGTCCAGAAAAGTCTCAAATATTAAAATATATCATTATTTATTATGCATGGTGAACATTGTGAGAAGAACAAATACATAATGGCAGGATTGCATTGTGGGCACCCCTTCTCCTCCAAAACATTGAATAACAAGTAATCAAAAAGTCATATGTACGCCAAAATTGTACCAAGAAAAATTAAAAGTTGCCCCACAACAAGTTGCCCCTACAGCCTAGTGAAAGGGCTGTATCTGATTGGCTGAGTGCTCAGCCAATCACAGGCAGCGCTCGTCCATTCATTGAATTCAATAAATCCAAAATTGGGAATAAAAAGAGTCCCTGTAAGTCCATGTGATTGAGCACATTTTGCAATAAACAGAAGTTTTTTCACACAAGTGCTTTTTATTCCTGATTTTGGATTTATTGCACATAACGAGCCACTGTGACCGGATGGCATGGAAAAGACTAGTGTGGATACCTGTGTAATGGAACCTTGTGAGCAGAAGAGCAACAAGAAAGGTGGGATTTATTTTCTGTTTTATGCTTTACATTGAATTCAATGACTGGCCAAGCGTTACCTGTGATTGGCTGAGTGCCCAGCCAATCAGATACAGCCCTTTCAGCAGGCAGGGATTTTAAATCCCTGCCTGCAGAAAGAGATTCAGAGGAGTGCAGGGAAAAGACACTGCTGGACACACCTGAGCCCCGGCAGCTGAGGAGAGGTGAGTACATATTTTTTTTATTTTTAACACATTCTAGGGATGATTTTCAGGGAAGGGCTTATATTCAAAGTCCTTCCCTAAAAATCCCTGTAGGGTTTGCCGCAAGACCAGTGCTTTCAATGGGACTGCAGAAGCTCCGGTCCCATTAAAAGCAATGGAAGAACATGGCAATCCTCTGCCACAGCTGTGACAGAGGTTTCTTTACTCCCTGCGGGGAGTCCTTTTGTCACTGAACATTGTAACATTGCAGTCACAGTGGGACTTCCCATGGGGAATATTTAAACGGCAGCGGCGAAGGTGTGAGTATATATATTTTTTTTTACACAAACCAGGGATGATTTTCAGGGAAGGGCTTATATTTCAAGCCCTTCCCTGAAAATCACTGCAGGGGTTGTCGGCATCCTATGGCGTTCAATGGGGCTGCTGGCAGCAGCCGCGGCTCCATTGAAAGTAATGCTGCACAGACCTGCATTCACACGTATTTGTGCACGTACGTGTGTGCATGGTTTTGTGTGCACCGATTTACACACACGCACACGCTTGTGTGAATGCACCCTAAGTATACTTCTGTTTCTTATTTTAACACAGGGGGTCCTATTGAAAACAGGCTGTCCAGCTACTGGATAATCCCTTTAAGCAATAGATTTCCATTACCTTCCTTTGAGGGTCTGAGTAACGTCTCGTTCTCCGATCGGATTCTCTTATAGCATTCAGCCTCCTGCTCTAGGACCTGAAGGACCAGATCACATTCAGGATGTGTACAGCTGACCTAATGGTGACAGGTAGAAAGCACGCAAGTGACTTCCAATGGATAACACAAGATCTCAAGTATTTATTATACAGATGCAGCAAATTTTACTATGATTGTGATAGCATGGCGCAGAAAATTATCTTATCGGAACTCATTGGAAAGCCAGTATTCTCTTCTCTTAACACAACAAAACCTACTATAAAGTAAATCAAAGGGTAAATAAACCACCGCGCACACTGTGATATCACGTCATGTCAACAGACAAGCTAAAGAAAAATACATCTGTAGATCGCTGATTTCAACAGCAACTAGGACCTTACTTCCTATCAGGGCTAGAATTTAGTGGACGGTCTTAGCAGTGATCTACAGCCTTCAGTCAGGGAATTGTCAAGCTTAGGAGCCCAGTGGGCGGTCTTAGCATTGATCTACAGCCTTCACTTAGGGCATTTATAAGCTTAGGAGTCCAGTGGGCAGTCTTAGCCGTGATCTACAGCCTTCAGTTCGGGCATTTATAAGCTTAGGAGTCCAGTGGGCGGTCTTAGCAGTGATCTACAGCCTTCAGTTCGGGCATTTATAAGCTTAGGAGTCCAGTGGGCGGTCTTAGCAGTGATTTACAGCCTTCTTTTTGGGTTCTTTCACTCAGAGTAAGAAATCGTTCACACAACCAAAGGATGACACAGTTCGCTTGGGGGTTCAGTTTAAACACATATAACTTTTTTTAATAGGATCGTTCAGTCGCTGTACTAGCGTATAAGAATGACTGAACGACCAAACAATGAGAGAATGAACCAACGATGATTTTATGCCTACATAAAATGACCGATGAGCAATAAGTGAACGAATTACACCTTTAATCGCTCACTTGTTAACCATGTTTATACTGTACAATTATAATTATTATTAATTAATAATTATTGTTCAACTTCCAATGATTCAGCGGTTTTTTTTTTAATGATAAAGGTTCCATTTAAATGTACATTAAGTGAACATACAAGACGGCAGTCAATCAGTGGCCGGACCGCCCACGGGACTCCCGAGCTCAGAATCAGCAGAGGTGCAAATAAATTATTTACTGCTTCTACTAAATCTTCTCCGGCAAATGTATATGTGCCAAACTGCCCACCTCCTCCGTGCCAACCGCTGGTTAGGCTGCATTTTCAACATGACAGGTTCCGTCTACGAGTAAAGCTCACTCACCTAAGCATATTGCTGTGGCATAAATACACAGCGCACGTATGTGTCCGAACTACGCATATTTCCAATGTGTTGCAGTTATTTCCGCACATGTTTTTACATGTGCATAAAAAAAAATCAGGAGTGCCCCATTGATGTCATGCGTTAATAGGCAGTGAACACACATGTATCGTGTGTTTTCGCTGCATTTTTCCGTGATCGCATTCACTTCATTGGCTCCTTCCGACGAGCCTATGTGCAAATGCACGCACTTTAGCGCAACGTCTTTGCACTATGAACAAGGTTGATGTGAGCCCATATCGGCACATCGTACTGCACTTTTTTGCGCATGCAGGGCCTGTTCATATGCGTGCGCTACACCCCTATGCCCTGATTGTAAAGGCTATTTAGCTTAACGAGGTCCAGATGTGTGGTTTTTTTCCTGTGGTTTTTTGCTGTGTTTTAATAAGCATCAAAGTAGGGCATACAACAATTCTTTCACGTGCATCTTTTTTGTGCAGAAAACAAGTGTACTTTGCCGCGTGCCTGTGCAAATACTGTGCATATTTGCGCAAGCACCGCTACTTCACATGGACGGGAGAATCACCCCGCCCTAATTTAAATGGCTATTAGGCCAGTGTTTGCGGGTATGAGGTCCAGATGTGTTCTCTTCTTCACAAAATTGCTCAGCGTATTGCACATATTCCTGCATTTTGAGTGCAATTTGCGCACCTCCCATAGACTTCTATGGGGGCCTTTGCTGCGCAATACACAGAAAGATAGAGCAGGTCCTATTTTTTTGCATGCACACAAAATGCTCCTGCAAAAAACGTTTATGAGAATGAACCCATTGATATTAACCCTTTGCAATCCAATTTTGGATTCAGGGCTTCCTAGGGGTCTTTCTCTTTCTGCCATTATACAATGGTGCCATCTGCTGGCTAAAGCCAGTACTGCGGTATGTGACATGCTGGAGAGCCCCCCCCCCCCCCCCCCCCGACAACAGAGTGCCCAGTAATATACAGTAAGGATACCCTGACGGATATCTTCCGACGTCGGAGCTGTGCAGCCTTCAGTCAGAATGTCTTTAGATGTCAGACAGTGCATTGGAAAGGGTTAATGGGTTCTATTCTCTGCGCATTGCACGCATATATTTTACGTGCACAAAAATGTGTGCAAATATAGTCATCTGAATAAACCCTAATCCAGGATGTATCCCTTAAAGGGGTTGTCCCGCGAAACAAAGTGGGGTTATACACTTCTGTATGGCCATATTAATGCACTTTGTAATGTACATCGTGCATTAATTATGAGCCATACAGAAGTTATTCACTTACCTGTTCCGTTACTAGCGTCCCCGTCTCCATGGTGCCGTCTAATCTTCAGCGTCTAATCGCCCGATTAGACGCGCTTGCGCAGTCCGGTCTTCTCCCTTCTGAATGAGGCCGCTCGTGCCAGAGAGCGGCTCCTCGTAGCTCCGCCCCGTCACGTGTGCCGATTCCAGCCAATCAGGAGGCTGGAATCGGCAATGGACCGCACAGAAGACCTGCGGTCCACCGAGGGTGAAGATCCCGGCGGCCATCTTCACAAGGTAAGTAAGAAGTCACCGGAGCGCGGGGATTCGGGTAAGTACTACCCGGTTTGTTTTTTTTATCCCTGCATCGGGTTTGTCTCGCGCCGAACGGGGGGGCTATTGAAAAAAAAAAAAAAACCGTTTCGGCGCGGGACAACCCCTTTAAAATTACTGCACAGCCCAATAAATTGGCCAATGTGCAGTGAGAAGTCCTTGAGAAGTCCTTCCTCTTGGAAGCTACTATCAAGTGTGGGGCCTATGAGGTGGCTTATGGACTTAGATCTTCCCTTCTCCACATTTATTCATCATAACCAAGATGACCGTCCTTGCAATCCCTTTCTGAGAAAACGCATTGTCGACACTTTATTCATTATGGTGGGAACAACAATATTTTCTGCTTGAAAGTATCTTTTTGTATCTTTTTGGCTACTTGCTCTGTTTTTATCTATAATTGAAATAAAAATAATGCTTAAGGTTCTACTTCGTGATTGGTTTTATCAGCAAATGCGTTCAAATAAAATGCGTTAGAAGAGGAGTGATTTTTTTTCTGCTTCTTCTAATTTATAGACATTCTGAATGAAAGAAACCCTTCTATTAAAGGGGATGTCTGGTTTAAAAAAAAAAAGTTAAAATACTCTACTAGGAAATTCAGATTTAACCCCTTCAGTGGCGGGTTTCCTACTACCCTGTCAGACCCACCAGGGCAGGTTTTTTAAAATGGTCTAATCATTGAATTTCAACTAATTTTGCAGTTGCGTCTCAAGAGCCATAACTTTTTCATTTTTCCATTGACAGATTTTTTAAACAGGGGGGAGGAAAAAAAGAAATGGGGAAAAAAGAAAAAAAGGGGCCATGTCATTAAGGGGTTAAATAATGTATTAACTTCCTTCTCTGGGTCATTACGATGCATGGATACCACATGTGTGATTGTATTTTTGATTTTTTACAAAGTGAAGGGAGACAAGTGTTTTTATTATTTTTTTTTACTTTTTTTTTTTTTGTCCCTTTAGGGGACTTCCACAGGGACCCATCAGGACCCCCTGATCACATTCTGAGGGTCTGATGGGGACAGCCCTTTACATGCTGCAGTGACAGCCCTTTACATGCTGCAGTCACATAGACTGCAGCATGTAAAGGGTTAACACAGCAGAGATCGGAGGTTTTCTCTGATCTCTGCTGTAAGAGCTGGTACCCATCTGTCCTCTGACAGCCAAGCACCAGCTCTCCCTGCCACAGAGACCATCAGCTTGCTTCTGACAAGCCGATGGTCTCTATGGCAACCTGTAAACAAAGCAGGAGATTGCCCGCATATCGCCAATATCTTCTGCTGGTTTTTCAAAGCCCTTGCTTTGTTCTCTGTGGGACTGTGCAGGCAGAGCACACTGTCAAAGCTTGTGGCATTGTGCTCTGCAGCTCCCATAGTGATACATAGCCCAGAAATCTTCCGGGCCATATCACTATCGGCAGTGGAGCTCGTCCCGGAAAATTTCCGGGTGTGCCACTCAAGGGGTTAAAGGGTATTTTGGGACTTTAACTACTGATGACTAAGCTTCAGGATAGGTCATCAGTAGTTGATTAATGGGGACCTGCCAATTGGGACCCCCACCGATCAGCTGACTGTTAGGCCCACTGCCAGTGCAGCGGGGCCAGACTTAGTCATTGGTGGTCAGGGTCAAGCGTAATAGCTGGCTTTGAATTGCAATTACCCTACCAGCTCCTCACTGCAGTCACAGTCTGACATCCGGTCCTTACCATAATGAGGAGCTGAAGTGTAAAAGGTAGCAGCGCTCCCATTGATTTCAAGAGCAGTTCAGCGATGACAACGATCAGTTGATTGGCAGGGAAAACGATAGGCAGGCCCACATCGAGGAGTTAAAGTCCCAGAATAACCCTTTAATAAATCTTGTAATTTGTACACCACCAACTTATTCTGCAGCGCTTTCAGGTAATTTTTTTATTACCCCCTACCAAGCTGGGTACTTATTTTACTCATCTGGTTGTACTCAGATGGAAGGCTTAGTCAACCCTGAGCCGGCTACCTGAACCATGGGGGGATTGAACTTGCAACCTTCAGGTTGTGAGCAAGAGCTTCGGACTGCGCCACACAGATGAGGTTGCTCTACAGCAGCCTCATCTCTCAGCCAAAGCATTTCTTTCTCTCGAGGGCCCGGTTTGTATTGTATATTACACAGAAAGCCCTTTCATCATTCATATCAGCAGGTATGTGGTAATGCATCGCTTCTCCGCTGGTAAAGCTGCTGGGAAATCAAATACTTGCTACCAGATTTCCCCTAAACACCCGGCAATCAGACTATCATCGGGGAACTCATCTAAAGGTTATCCGCCGCAGACAATAAACATTTAAATTCCGCTTTAAAGAGATTAGAAATAAAATGTTTGCTTTTTTCCGAACACAGCGCCACCCTTGTTCATAGGGTTGTGTGTGGTTTTGCGGATCAGCTCTATTGCAGTGTATGGGAGCTGAGCTGCAATACCAGTCCCAACCCTATGGACAAGGGTGGCGCTGTGTTTGGAAGAAAGCAGACATGCTTTTATAATCCTGGACATCCCCTCTAAATATTGATAAAGCTGCATATGAATTACACTGTACTCTCATTGTATGCTACCTGACCCCCATTTATACGCTTATGGGTTCTTGTTTTTCTCATCATGCTGGGAGTTGTAGTGTGAGAATAGTGACATGTTAGACCTCTTTAGATCTGAACTATAGTAATTAAGAGGGAATGAACCGCCTGCCTGTTTGCATAGTGGAGGTGGAACGCTAAAGACAGTACATTAAGTCCATCGAGCAGTCACTGGAAAAGATAGAAATCCATGATGAAATAATTACAGGGTCTGACAGTATCGTAATAAGCACAACGCATAAAATTATAGTCCAGGCTTTAACAAACTGTTCAAGGCTTTTGTTTCCTCCCATCAAATTGTCTAATGGGAACATTACAGGAGCTGTCAAAAATTACAATCATTTTAAAGATGCAATCGCATGTAGAATTAACACAGTCAATGCCCGATGAGAGCCTGCCAGTAACATTTTCCCCATCTACCCTTACTAAAAGTAGATGGGGATATGTTGGCAAGCCCAAGGATACTTTTTCATGTTCCGTACCAGCATGGTCCTGAAATCGTAGTTTCCAAACTTTCCTCAACTGTATGTTAATTAGACGCAAGCAGTCCAATTGGAGGTTTACTCCCAAGCACTCGTCTGGGCTCTCTCCCTCTCCTTCTGCTACAATTCCACCCACTGGCAATTGACTGACATCTCAGGCACCTTTGAGTTTGTGACGCTGAGTTCGCACATGTGAACATACCATGGAGGCAGACAATGTGACTGCCATTGGGCCCTTGGAGGGTGGGAACCCCAGATCTAATCCGACCATGCCATTTCATACGGAGAGAGAACCCTATGCAGACTTTCCTCCAAAGAGGAACTGCATTATTAGCAAGGTGGTGGAGATGTAGCCCACTTACGTTTTTGCTATGGTGGCACCATCTCTTCTATGAATGTCACTGCATGTGATCATCCCAATAGTGTGGTGCGCACGCTGTATCTGAAAAGCGCAGCATCCTTTGAGCTGGACACAATGGGGAATATCTACTAACCTTGTGCTGGTATAAGTGCGACAAATGTATTAAGAAGCTCAAGCCTCTTAATAGATTTGTGTCATCTTGCATTAGCTATGTGCACCAGGCTGAAATTTACATTGGCGTACGCTTCAGCTAGAATTTATACAAGTTTCCGGTGTATATTTTAGTAAATCTGATATGTTCTCATTTTACCTAGCCCCAAAAAGGCCAAAAGTTACAAATTATAGCGCGCACCATAATTTGAGACTTTTTTGCACCAAAAATCTGACGTACAATTCTCAACCAATATCCCCTTTTATAAATTGCAGGCACGGCATGTGCCATACTTTCAGGACCACTGCATAGGAGTGACGTCAGTGAGTGATTTACATGCTCTGCCCCTGCGGGGAACAGCTGGATGTGGAAGAGAAGCCGGGACACCCAGCTTGTCTTCTGCATCCACCGCTCGGAGCACAAGGTGATTGCTCAACGTTTGAGCGATCACCTTGTGTTGTAAAAGACACAACGATTATCCCTCAAAAGACATCTTTTGAGTGACAATCGTTGTGTCTAAATGGGCCTTTACATGTGAAGATGCCACCATCATGGGATCAGTCACTGGGGCTCTGAGCTCCACCCCTGATCAGATGATGGTGACATCATTGCAGGTCCTTCACTTTTTAAAAAACCTGCAAAGCCAGACAGAACAGCCATGTGTTTACAGCACCTGTGATGATGTCACCGTCAACTAATCAGTCACCTGTGTAGGAGGAGTCCAGGGTCACATGACTAGGGGGTGATCAGTGTGTGCAGGACTCTGCTGTGCTGGTTGTGAACCCTGTTATATGTGATAAAAAATGTATGTAGCAGAGCTTTAAGTGATGCACATGTACCAGAGCTGTGTGTGTGTGACGTGCATGTAGCAGAGCTGTGTGGCGCATTACGCCACCAGAAACACAGGTACTATAATTTTTCTGATAATTACTAGTAGTATAGGGAGTGAACCACCCATTAGACTGTTCATGTTTAATTAATATATGGCACAGAATCTTTGCAATTGGGGATTTGGGGGTCATGGTGGTACGGAACAAAAAAAACAAAACTTATGCTTGGGTTTGTCTACATTTCCTCCATCTATGATTAGTATTGGCAGATTGGGGAAAGTAGGGCTGACAGATTTATTTTCATGTTATGGATGTAGACCTGAATTGTGACTAGTAATGTAAGGAAATTTGTGACCAGAGAGGATGCAGAAGTAGCAGTTGCATTAGGGGTTTCCGTTACTCCCATATGCTTTGTATGGAGTGACAGTTGCTCTTGTGTAGCTGATGGGGCAGGGAACTGGGGTCCCCAATCTAGCAAATGTAAGGGACCCAGCATGTGGGCCCCAACAATCTAAGATTTATTTCCTATCAAGTGCATAAAGTTAGCAGCTTGAGTATCCCTTTTAAGACAGGTTTCATACGTAGGATGACGCTACTAGTGCTCAGGGGTGCCCCAAGCCTTTATGCTGCCTGAGGCAAAATGTAAAATGCCCCCCCCCCCCTCCCACAGACAAGAAAAAAAAATGATAGGCATTGAATTGCCAATACACAAAATCCCCAACATATATTTGAAATATGACTTGTCTGAAGTGACAAAGTAATAAGGCCCCCAATAGTGCCCCCCTTAATGGCCCCAGCAGTTTTAATGACCCTCTTAGTGGCCCCCAGTAGTAACAGTGACCACCTTAATGGCCCCAGTAGTCCCATTTAATGACCACCTTAATGGCCCCTTCCACCACACCTCTGATTCCTGTCAATGTCTGCAATGGCTGGGAGAGCATCTTGCATATGTGCGAGATACGGGATTATTTCGGCCACAGAGCCAGGAAGAAAACAAAGTTAAAACAAATCCTGCTGGGTGAAAGGGAACCTCTTCCCAAATCCAAGGTGGCCTGCCCCAATTAAATTAACAACAGTTCCGGTGTCTTCGTTATTTAAACTTTATTCCATTCTTGGTAGTACAATTGGACAGGATACAAACGGTCGAGTCAATACAACGCTTTTCGGAGGTCTTTACAATATACCAGCCTCTTTTTTCAAACACAATATGTAAGGCTTGTATCCTGTCTTTAGCCCCATTTACACAGGCCGACTGTCAGGCAAACGATGCCCGACACTTGTCCCCGCATGTACTCGCTCCCATGCTGTTGCACAGGAGCGAGTATTGTTGGCTCGCAGCGGGGCGGCTGGAGGAGATTTCTATCCTCACACTCCCCTGCCCTTCTCCATTCACTTAACACAGTGGCTGTTCAATACTGAACGACTGCTGTTTACACTGAACGATCATCGTCCATCGTTAAGGCTGCATAAAATCCTGAACGATGATCATTCAATGTAAACAACAGCCGTTCAGTACTGAACGACAACTGTGAAGTGAATGGGGAGGAGCGGGGGAGCATGAGGAGTGAAATCTCTTCCAGCTGGCCCGGCCCCCTGCTGGCCGCTCTGTCAGAGAGCCAGCGATACCCGCTCCTGTGTAACAGCACAGAAGCGAGTATGTGCAGGGATGAGTGTCGGGCATCGTTTGCCCGACATTTGTACCGTGTAAATGGGCCTTTATTGTGCTATCAAGAATGGAGTAAAGATTAGATAAGAAAGGCACCAAGACCATTGTTTATCTGATTGTGAAACGCCACCTTGGATTTATGAGGAGGTTCACTTTGGCAACGAAACCCTCAACAAAGGAAGTTCTCTGTTTATTACTTTCACCTTGTCTCTTTCAACACACACCCAGAGCGCCGGGTTCTTTTTAACTTTGTTTTCTCTCTAAATTCAATGCTCATCGGGTTGCTGCCCGGTCGGCTCGCAGCTAGCAATTATTTTTTTTTAGCGTCCTTTCATATAGATGGTAAAAAAATAAATACTGGCTGTGTGGCAACCCGCTGCTACCCCTCTGAGGTCCAACAGTCTGTCGCCCTCGTGGTAGGGGTGACGCCAGGGGCGTAACTATAGAGGATGCAGGGGATGTGGTTGCACACGGGCCCAGGAGCCTTAGGGGGCCCATAAGGCCTCTCTTCTCCATATAGGGAGCCTAGTACTATGAATAAAGCATTATAGTTAGGGGCCCTGTTACAGGTTTTGCATCGGGGCCCAGGAGCTTCAAGTTACGCCTCTGGTTGATGCTGCTGGTGCTGTGCCAAAATTCTGGCATATCTTGCACTTTTTTAGTGCAAATCAATTTAGCTAAACCGATTATTGATTTGCATCAAAAGAATTCGGCCTCATGTCCACGGGCAAAAGAGGATTTAAAATCCGCAGCGGATCCACATCCCATAGGGATGCATTGACCACCCGCGGGTAGATAAATACCTGCGGATGGTCAATAAAAGTGAATAAAAAAAAAATGGAGCATGAAAAAAAACGTGACATGCTCCATTTTCGTGCGGGTCTCCCGCAGGCTTCTATTGAAGCCTATGGAAGCCGTCCAGATCCGCGAGAGTCCTAAAATAAGAATAATTTAGCCGCAGCGGACAGGGCAGGTCTTCTGTTCTTCACGGCCAGATCTTCTTTCTTCGGCCCAGCGGATGTTCCCGGCGCATGCACGCGGCACGCTGCCGGCGTGCCGAGCACACCCGCCGGCCGAAGAAAGAAGATCAGGCCGTGAAGAACAGTAGACCTGCCCGGTCCGCTGCGGGTAAGTTAATTCTTATTTTCAGCGCTCATGTCCGCGGGGCAGGAGGGACCCGCTACGGATTCTCCATGTAGAATCCGTAGCGGGCCTGATTTTCGCCATGGACATGAGGCCTAAAAGTTACGTCTCTTACCACACATTTCAAAAGTGTCTAGAGGAAGGGGGTGGTTGGAGTCGACTGAGGTTTTTAGCGGCGATTTTGACATACGACTTTTAAAAGAAGTTACTAAATTGACCGAAATCTCCCTCCACTATCTGCGTGGTGTACAGAGTGACTCCACAGAATATTTAAAGATGCGCCAAACGTATCAATATTGTGCGACACTGGATACAATTGTCACATCTTTAAACTGGAGAAGGGAAGAGAACTGCTAGAAGGTGGGTGTCAAAAATTCCCCGATGATAAATACCCCGTAGAGTTTTTAACAAAATTGCTGCGTTGTTCCTGGCGTGTTTTTGTTTTAAAAATTTGAAAACGCCATGTGCAAATGTTAGCTGTAAGTAAACAGGAAAACAGGAAGCACACTAGGAGGGTGATTTCACGTGGGTGAGTAAATTGCGTGATGTTTGCGCGATGTGAGAGTCAGTAAGGAAGCAGATTATGAAACCAATGATTTACAATGGTTTCCTTCCCATTAGTGCTGTTGTGAGAGCAAAAAATCGCGTCATGCTCTATCTTTCTGCGATTTTTTTTTTATCTCCCATGTTTCCCTATGGAGCCTCTTTTTTATTGCATCGTAACACAACAAACCTGCGTTGCGGTGTAATGCAACTTTAGCTTCAGAAAGTCCTATTGACTCTCACAAAAAAAAAATTGCAGCAAAATCGTGTGATAAAAACATAAGCGGCAGCGATGCTTTTGTTAGAAAAAGCAGCGCTGACACTCAAAAATCGCAGGAAAAAAGATGCGATTTTGCAGAGATTTTCTCGCGGCAAAATCACAATTGCCCATGTGAAACTAGCTTAAGGGCTTATTCACACGGGGCGTATATTGGCCGGGTTTTCACGCGCAGCCAATATTAGCTGCCCCTTTGGTGCATTGGCTTACAATGCATCAGTACACAGGAGCGTGTTTCCGCTGCAGCTACATAGATTCCTATGGGAGCCTATGACAGCTGCTGGAGAAGGGAGGTGGGAGGGAATTTAGCAGCGTGTCTTATCTTCTCCTCTCCGCTCCTTGCCGCTGTTTGCAATGGGAGGGGGTGGAGGCAGAGCTAAGCTCCACCCTCTCCCATTGCCTGCTGCGGACAAGCTTAGCTCTTCCCCGGTCCCCCCCCCCCCCCCTCCTATTGCCAACGGTAGGAGGGAAGGAGACAGGAGGTGAGCTGACGAGGGGGAGCGAAGGGGGAATGTCTCCACAGACCCCAATGGCATTGCAGCCTCGGCATATATGTGCCGGCCCTTTGCCATTCAGGCATTCTTACGGCGCTGGCAGGCCTTCGGCCGTGTAAATAGGCCCTTAGGAACATTTACTGAGATTGGTCATACGCTGGTTTAGTGCAATACCCGCTGGAGTAACATGCATTTTTGGAAAATAAATACTTAAATTTCTAATCTCATAGAATTCCTCTGTGGCGTTTTTGTAAAAACATCATGGGACACATTTATAAAGCATTTTACGTCAGTGTCTAATGTAAGAAAGTCACAAATGTTTGCTCAAAAAGTTGCAACTTTTTAGCTTTTACTGCCGGCCCTGCTATTTTTCCAAAAAGTGAGTGGGGCCTGTCAGGAGGGGGCCTGGCCAACAGATTTGTGTATAGTTTACTCCAGAAACGAGTGTAAATTATACTAGAAATGTACGCCGGGTCGGAGATTTTTGAGAAGGTGCATGAAATGCGCCTTTTCATGCATTTAGTGGGAAAATTAAACTAAACCCGGCGTCAGAAATGTAGGGCTTAGTAAATTTTGTTAGCTGCAGGTCAAGAGGGATTTATCATACACCATGGGATTTTTTTAAGGCGTTTTCTCTCACTTCTAGTGTGATTTTTGCTACATGGTGTTTTTCCTAAATTGCAGCAAGTTTTGGGTGTGGCATTTATTCTGGAGTTTTTCACACAGAATTCTCTATAGGAATAGGATGCGCATAAAGCGAAAAAAAACTGAAAAACAAAACACATCTGACAAAAAAAAACGTCCCAAAAAAGCTTGTGAAAAAATAAACAAATCTCATGGAGTATTTTTTACAAGCTAGAAAAAAAGCGTGAATAAAGTCTGGAGAATACAGGACACTGGACTACGCAAAGATGGCGCTGACGTGTAGTGCGCCAAATATACTAAGAGGCACAAGACTCAATACATTTGGCAGATCTTCAGGCTCTTTTTGTTCAATCACTTTTAGAAAAATAGTGAGTGGGGTGCAAGGAGTCTGTAAAGTCACAAATTATGGGGCAAATATGGCGTGCACCATGATTTGGAACTCTTTATGCCAAAATCTGGTATACAAGGGGTTAACAAATTTCTCCTACAAGTGAAGTAAGCTTCTCACGGGCGAGAAAATCACACGATTTTTATGCAATGCGAGAGCGAGTAAAAAAGCAGAATTATGAGACCAATGATTTCAATGGTTTCCTTCACATTAGCGATGTTTTCACTGATGCGATGTTTTATCTCCCATGTTTCCCTATGCAGCCTCCTTTGAGAACAGTGGGAGAACCCCGCGACCCTCTGCGGCGGCTCTGACAGCCGCAGCAGGGGATTTCTTCATCCCCGCAGGGCTGCAAGGCTGTTTTCACGTTAAAACGCCTGGCATCCACAGACTTCACATGGACGGCGAGGGCGATATCGGGCCGTGATTCATGGTCCGATATCAGCCTTGCCAGTGAGAAGGAATCCTAAAGGGGTTTTCTCCCAAAATATATTTATGGGTATGTTCACATATTGCAGAAAAATTTGCAAGCACAATCCATAGAGAATAGACCCCATTGATATCAATGGGTCTGTCCTCATTTCTCTTTTTTCGCTCGCACATGTCTACTTTTTGATGGGTTCGTTCTCATTAAGAATATTTTTTGTAAAAATAAAGGACTTGATTATTTTTCTACAGATTTGTGCAGCAAAGCTCCCCATAGACGTCTATGGGGGGTGCACAAATGCACAATACGCTGCGCAATTCCGTGAAATAGAGAACACATCTGGACCTCATTAGGCTAAATAGCATTTTAAAATCAGGGTGGGAGGTGATCACTTTCACATGTGAATACGCCCTGTGTGCGCAAAAAACATATAGTACTATATGCAGATACGTATACAAATCAACGTCGTTCACTGCGCAAATAGGTTGCATTAAAGCTGCCCTCACTGGAAGCATACAAGCGGAAGAATCAGAGTTAGATTCCGCCGTCTGATCATATCATAAGGCTGGGTTCACACACGGCGTATTCCCGGCGGAAATCTCGCGGTTTGGCTGCAGCGAAAAATTGCCAGATTTACGGTGGGAAAGCGCTGCTTCAAAAGGGCAGCTTGGCCGCACGCTTTTGCATTGCCAGCAGCGCTCCTATAGAGGATTGGCGAAGAATGGACATGCTGCGGCCGGTGAATCCGCGCCACAGTGTCAGCTTTGCCGGGACGGCGAGCGAGATTTATGAGAAATCTCATCCACATGGTCGGCTAACCCCGGGACTGGCGTCCACAGGCGGATTTGCCGCGGCAACATTCCGGACGGAATTTCCGCGACAAATCCGCCCTGTGTGAATCCAGCCTAAGGGTACAGATGGTGGATTTTTGCTGCAGAATTTGACGTAGAATCCTCGCCAATATCATGTCCACCAAATCCACATCCCATAATATTCAGTAAGAAGTCTATTCAAAATCCACATGCGGTAAAGAAGAGAAGTGACGTGCGGATTCCGCGCCATTTCAGCATCGGTAATTCCCCATTAAAAGGGGAAGATGTGGAATCCAGGCAGAAAAATCCACATTGTATCCTGCTGCAATAATCGCCCATCTGCACCCTTATGATATGATCAGACGGGAAACTGTGCTACATAAACAAGAAAGAAAAGCTTCTCATCTAGCATATTGTCAAACTGTATCAAAAATGGTATACACAAACTTTAAGGCGCCTTCAAAAAGTTCTTTCTGCATAAAGGGGTTAATAAATACAGAATATCTGCACATACTGATACACGAATGCCAAAAAAAACTGTACATCGCACTTACCACCTCAAGGAAGAGCAGGAGAAGAAGACAATAGAGATTCCCTTGCATTCTCCTTGCTGATGCTGATGGTTGAGACATCTCAGGTCAATAGGATCTTCCTTCAAGTCCTTGGAGTAGCAGAGCCCAAGAGTTGCACTCAAGGAAGAAAGCCAAAGTGTTTTGTCAAAGTGAAGACAATATCTTCTAAGTTCATGAAGAATTGCTCCTTCTTGAAGATCTACTTGTTAGAGGCACCCTCACCCTTCAAGAAAGCTTCAGGTACTTCTCCAGATGCAAGTCTGCTGTGCTTGGTCCTTCCTTGGAATGCTCAGCTGTCATCTCAGACACCCAGGTAGTGCTATCTCCTCCTCTCAGGATTCTCTCCTCCTCCCTAATCTATTATCTGGTCACAGCTCCCCAGTCTTGCTCCTCATCTCTGCACAGTGTTTCTGGGGACTGAAGAGCTAAGTAAGTGGATGTGATATCACCAAAGTGTGTGGCTGCATCCTAATAACCATTCCAGGTTACACAATGTACAGGATTTGACTGCTTTTGATCTACTTGACCTACTTGTAGTTATAGATGATGACTTGAAGACGGTCAAACTTTGAAGAAGAATTTTCAGCTGCGGCGTCACTTTGAATATCTTTTCATGGTTTAATATCACTTAGCAAATTTTTGTCAGTTCAAGAATACAATGCGATATTTGCAGTGAAGACTGACACACAGGTATTGCATTTGGAGAAAGGTAGAGGGAATACAAAAGCTCCCATGTACAAACATACTGGAAAAACGGAATGCTAACGGCGAGGAAGACATACAGGAAAACGGAAACATCATTGAAGAAAATGGAAGCAACGCTAGTACTGTGAATTAAAGGAGTTTCCTGGGACATGGAAAAAAAAGTTAGACGTTCTTAGGGCTTCGACAGACGAGTGTGTTATGCAATGCGATCGCTCCTGCGCAATTTCTTTGTGCAGTGAACGAGAGTATTTTGCGCAAGTAGTGAGAGTATTTTTGCCCCCACCGTTCAGTCACACAGGCAGGCGAATCATCCCCACCCTGATTTAAATGGCTAATTAGTTCAGCGCGGTGCTGGTGATTGCGGGCATGTGCTGTGTTTAACGTGTTTGCGCACCTCCCATAGATCTCTATTAGGTCCTATTTTTTTTGAGTCCGCGAAAACAATGGGTGCGAAAAATAAGAATGAGAGTGCAGGGGTTCTTTTCTTCGCATTATGCATGCGGGATATTCCCGTGCGCAAAAATGAGTGAAAGCACGCTTGTCTGTCTGAGCCAGTAACATAGAGAAAAATGGAATACTCACCTATTCCAGCGGCTCCATGTCCAACGCTGCAACCCCAGTGCCCGTCGTATGGAGCCCGTAAGATGCGGCGGGGGGTCATGTGCCGTACATTGTGCACATGACTGCTCACCGCCCATACAAGCACATATAACTTTTTTCATATCCCAGAAAACCCCTTTAACCCTTTGCAATCCAATTTTGGATTCAGGGTTTCCTAGGGGGCTTTCTCTTTCTGCCATTATACAATGGCACCGTCTGCTGGCTAGAGCCAGTACTGCGGTATGTGACATGCTGGAGAGGCCCCCGACAACAGAGCGGCCAGTAATATACAGTAAGAATACCCTGCCGGACGTCTTCCAACATCGGAGCTGTACAGCCTTCAATCAGAATGTCTTCAGACGTCAGACAGTGGATTGGAAAGGGTTAAGCCTTATTCAAGGTGCATTTCCACGGGTGAGTGCGATATCGGTTCGAGAACCTCTTGTAAACTCGCAATTTTTTCAATGCAATTGCAATGGGTTTTTTGCACGAAAACACATCACATCGCTGCACCTCTGATCTTCAAGTGCGTAAAAATCGCGTTGTTCCAACGGTAAAACTAGCGAGTCGCGCTCACATGACAGTGGCAATTCTAGGCGAGGGCGGCACGATTTTTTTATTCATATATTGATTTATTCATCTTTGCTCTCTCAGGGAATAACAGGCCATTTTTAAACAGGATCGCCCAAGAATAGGACGTGCTACGATTTTTCTATCTGCGCTGCGAGAAAAATTTGCGCATATAAATACATCTATTTAAAAGGAGTTTTTTATACCTCGCACCGCTCTGAAATCATGTCCAGTAATGGCCCGTGTAAATACATCCTCACACCGGTGAGTGCAGTGGTGGTCACGGAGAAGCTGACCAACCTCACCGTGAATGTGTGAGCGTTTTACATCAGTTTGTGTCCAGTTTTTGCATTTTGTGACTGAGAGCCAGCTTCCCCCTGCAACAGTGAGAAGAGCGATCCCCGCTGTTAACCTCTTACATGCCATGATCAATGTTGAGAGGCCCTCTGCTATGGAATTGCAGTCTATGATCACTAATAAAAGCTTCATAGCTTCAAATCCCCCACAGTCCCGCGATTTTTGGGTGTCAGCAATTTTTTTGGGGGGAGGGGGATAATCTCGCGTCCTACTGCTGCCGCCCACAATAATGTCGCTACTTAAAAACTCACAATTTGTTTATCACGAAAGTCAATAGGACTTTCTAATGTTAAAATCACATTGCAATGCAAGTTTGTTGCGTTGCAATGCAATAAAAAGTAGGCTTAATAGGGAAAAATGGGAGGTAAGGGAAAAAAAATCGCACATAGCAGAAAGATAGAGCATGCTGCGATTTTTTGTTCTTTCAACATCACATCAGTGAGAACATTGCTAATGGGAAGGAAACCATCATAAATCATTGTTTCATAATCTGCTTTTTTACTATCGCATCAGGCGAAATTCTCACCGGTGTGAAACCACCCTAAGGCCAGATGTTCACGGGGAAAATCAGGCCCGCTACGGATTTTCCATGGAGAATCCATAGCGGGTCCCTCCTGCCCCGCGGACATGAGCTCTGAAAATCAGAATTAACTCACCCGCAGCGGACCGGGCAGATCTTTTCCTCTTCACGGCAGGATCTTCTTTCTTCGGCCGGCGGATGTGCTCGGCACATCCGCCGGGCCGAAGAAAAAAGATCCGGCCGTGAAGAAGAGAAGAACTGCCCGGTCCGCTGCGGGTAAGTTATTCTTATTTTATGTCTCCCGTGGATCCGGACGGCTTCCATATGCTACAATAGAAGCCCGCGGGAGCCGTCCCCGCAGGAGACCCGCACGAAAATGGAGCATGTCCATTTTTTTTCATGCTCCATTTTTAAAAAAATCACTTTTATTGAACATCCGCGGGTATTTATCTACCCGCGGGTGGTCAATGCATCCCTATGGGATGCGGATCCGCATGCGGGTGATCCGCTGCGGATCTAAAATGCTATTTTGCCCGTGGACATGAGGCCTAAGGGTGACTACCCACTACAGGTTTTTTTTCCCTGTGAAATTCGCAGCATTTTTTTCCCCCGCAGGGGTCTATGGGACTTGTAATGTTAAAATCGCGATTTTAACATTACAAGTCCCATAGACTCCTGCAGAAAAAAAATGCTGCAAATTTCGCAGGGGAAAAAAAACTGTAGTGGGTAGTCACCCTAAGAGCAGTATGTACCCCAGATAATATCAATAAAAACTACAGCTCGCCCCGCAAAATCAAGCCCACACAGAGCTCCGTCCATGGCAAAATAAAAAAGTTATTGGACTTTGAATGCAGCGATGTAGAAAAAATAAAAAATTATCTCTAATAAAAAGGGTTTTTATTGTGCAAAAGTGGAAAAACCTACAGTGATATACAGGTATATATATAAAATTTTGGTATTGTCGTAATCGTACCAACCATCGGAACAAAATTATCATTAATGCTTAAAATGTCATTTATGCTTCGTGATTAAGGGTGCCTTCACACAAGCATACGCGCGCACAAAAACATGCGTCTATTACAACCACTGCATTCCTCATGGTGTGTTCACATGTCTGTGTTTTACAGGCATGCGCCTGCAAAGATAGGACATGCGTGCACCATAGGGAATGCACGCATTGCCTTCAATGGTCTGCTGACACCCTTTAATTGCTTTTCAGGGAAGAGCTTTAAATATAAGCTCTTCCCTAAGAAACAAGCCAAACTAGTGTAAAAAAAAAAATAATAATAAAAAAAATATATATATCTGTTTGCCACTGCCGTGTCCCCCATGGGGATGAAGAACACATCTACCACATGCGGCAAATGTTTTCTTTATTCCCGCGGAGAATAAAGAATTCACTGGAGCAGCTGTCACAGATGACAGCTGCGGTAGGGGATCCAGCTGTCTGAACCCCTTAATTGTTTTTCCTTGGAAAAGCTTTAAATATAAACCCTGAAAAACAACCCAAACAGGTGTTAAAAAAAAACCAAAAGCATACTTTGCTTCAGCTGCCGGGGCTCGGCCGCGTCCTGTCTCCACTGTCCCCGACTCTGCACTGAAGTTCTTTCAGCAGACGGGGAATTAAAATTCCCACCAGCTGTAAGAGCTGCTTCTGATTGGCTGAAGAGCTCAGCCAATCACAGGCAGCTCTCGCTGAATGAATGACAGGCGAGAGCTGCCTGCGATAGCCGTCTACAAATATCTTACAGTGCAGAGGGATCTACCCTATTTTTATTTGTACAAGGAAAGGCTACAAGCAATGGGATGAAACTGAAAGGGTGGAGACACAGATTAGATATTAGAAAAAACTTTCTGACAGTGAGGGTGATCAATGAGTGGAGCAGGTTACCACAGGAGGTGGTGAGTTCTCCTTCAATGAAAGTCTACAAACAAAGCCTGGACAAATATCTGTCCGGGATGATTTAGTGAATCCTGCACTGAGCAGGGGGTTGGACCCGATGACCCCGGAGGTCCCTTCCAACTCTACCATTCTATGGGTTTAAGGTGTGGTCAGGGCATGGCTTATCACAACGTGTGTTTTTACTTCAGTACTAATAATGCCTCTAGTTGTGGCCCCAATAGCAATAGTGCCCCCCTCAGTGACCTCATTAGTAAAAGTGCCTCAATATAGTAAAAATGCACCCAGTAGTAGCCCCAATACTGATAGTTCACCCAGTGCTAATAATGCCCCTAGTTGTGAGCCCAATAGTAATAGTGACTCTATTAGTAGCCTCAGTAGTAATACGGCCCCCTCTGCTCACTCCACACCCAAAACCTGTAGCCACCGGACGGGAACTAAAAAGAGAGCAAGAGGGTGACTAAAATCCAGGGTGTAGCTGTCCGGCCCTGCACTCAGCTGACAATTATCTTTTACCAGAGAGCAAAAAGTTAATACTTGCACTGATCTTTGAACATACGGTAATTACTGACCATGCCAGTGAGTAACCTGCCAAGTGGCAACCCTACATCTGGCACATGCTGGACATAAACTGTGTCTGACCGACGGATAATGGATAAAACCCTCCCGTATTCTCCCATTTGAAATAATGCAGTATACTGTACAGAGGCGTAACTTGAAGCTTCTGGGCCCCGATGCAAAACCTGTAACAGGGCCCCCAACTATAATGCTTTACTCATAGTATTGGGTTCCCTATATGGAGAAGAGAGGCCTTATGGGCCCCCTAAGGCTCCTGGCCCCGGGTGCAACCGCATCCCCTGCATCCTCTATAGTTACGCCCCTGATACTGTGCTATTCTGTCCAAGATTTGCATCCCCAAACGCAGCCTCCGTGATAGAAATTAATGAAGCTTTGGCTGCGTAGGGCTCATTCACACTTGTGTATGTGATTTTAGTCCATCAGAAATGGACTGATTCCACTGTGTGTTTATTTCACTGTGTGTTTATTTCACTGTGTGTCACATGCGCGAAAAAAACAGAACGTAACATGGTTTAATTGAAAAACACAAGAAAAAGTTGTCACTTTTTTGGATTTCACTGTCTCCTGGCAACACACACGTAACATCTGTGTTCTCTGCATTTTTTTATGCTCCCATAGTATTTCATCGGCGATTTTGGTCTGTAAATACAAACCAAAATAAGACATTCTGCGATTTTTTTTTTTATGGGCATCATCAGGCCAGGACTGCTTAAAAATCATTGGAAAATTTGAAAAATGCCTGTGTTCCCAGATGATGATCACATTGTGCTCTGTTTACATGGATTTATGCAGATGAAGTGTAAAATAATGCCATGGGCAATATAAAATTCATGCGCTCTTTTATTAAATATCTGTAAATAGCAATCAATTGCCATGGAGATTACGAATGTTTCACCAAGTTTTAATAACACATCAAGATTCTTTATGCATCTCCATCCTGTTTCAACATTCACTTTTAATGACTTCTTGAGTACTTGTAAAAATTTGCATCTTTACAGCTTCTATTCCATTTTCTTCCTTTTGCAATGTTTATAGCTTCTGCATCAATGATGTCCAACTTGTGGCAATACTCCAATTCCCAGCAGTCCGGGCATTGTCAAAGCTCGGAGAACAACTGGTCTGGACTGTATTTGGAGTTTGACAGATAATGTTAGTCCAGCTTCATTGTAGACCACAATGCTGCATTGTTTGTGGGGGTCCCTGGGGTTCAACAGCCACAGATTATACATTTAGAACGTATGTTTTTATCTTCGTTATTCCAGTTGTCCCAGTACTAATAGTGCCCCCCCTCAATGACCCCAATAGCAATACTACACCCTCCCTGGGGTCCTAGTAGTAATAATGGGAACAATCACATTTTGCCCACTGTCAGTAACCCAAGTAGTAATAGTGACCCTTTCAGTGGCCCCAATAGCATTACTGCCCCCTCTCAGCAACCCCAGTTGTAATAGTGCCCCCTCTCAGTGGCCTCAATAGTAACAGTACCCTCTCTCAGTGCCACAATATGAATAGTGCCCACTCTCAGTGGGCCCAATAGTAACAGTGCCCTCTCTCAGTGACCCAATAGTAATAGTGCCCCCTTTAGTAGCCCCAGTAATACTAGTACCCCTTAAGTGGCTTCAGTAATAATAATGTCCCCTTTAGTGGTCTCGGTAATAATAGTGCCCTCTCTTGGCATCCTCTCCATCCTGAACCTCCAACCAAGCAGCATCCCTGTGATAAAGCGTTATAACTCCCTCTGAAGCTTCAGTTGGCACACGATGTGCTGCAGCGTTCAGAGAAGATCCTCATACCTCCCCAGCATCTGTGCTGCACACATTAAGTGCAGGAACACAGACACCAGGGAGAGGGGTGAAGATCTTCTTTGAGCGCTGCAGTAGAGTCCCGTCCCAACTGGAGCTTCAGAGTGAGTTTCAGCACTTGATGACAGGGTTGCTGCCTGGCTGGAGGTGCTCAATCCAGGTAGTTATTTTTTAATGAGTATTAATATGGCCACTAAAAAATAGAAACCAGCATTGGCCTTTAAAGTAAATTATTGGCCGAGCCAAGTGGGAACCCTAGGCGACACAGCAGATGCTACGAAACTGTAGTTCATGGCCGGGATCAGAACGGTTTGAACTTCCATAAAGCGAGTGTCTGGTACTACTCATAGCCTAATGGGGGTTACAAGTCCCCTCCGCAAAAAAATCCAGAGTGAATAGAGGAACGAACAAATGTATTCATCCCCTATATCGGCCTGTGTAAAGGGACAGTTAAACGAGCGCCAATCTGAATGTTTGGCGCTTATTTATTGTCGATATCAAGCCGGGTAAAGGGGGCTCTTAATTTTCTTCTAGTCTTGTAAGATTCGAGATTGTTATGCATTGTTGTACTTGCAACAAGCGTCAGATAATTAAATGTATCAGATTAGAAGAGATTAAAGGAATCATTTCTTAATACGATGTTTAATGTAACTCCAAAGATGGATCTTCACTATTCCGACACAATTCCCACTCTGGCATACAATGCTAGATGGTAAATTTGCTATGGAACAAGATGTCAGCTCGGCTTCAGATTCTGACATTTACTGGTTAATCTCAGAGTCTTTGCAGAAAAAGAAAACTGGTACAATATGAGACGGTTAGCGAGGAATATAATAACAGTCACATCCTCTACCCTATACGGAGTCATGTGTAATAAAAAGACGCGGATGTCACACCATCAATAATGATCCCATGGCGCCTTATATTGATCATAAAGGAGCAATAACTGACCTGTGACATCTAATGTATTTTAGAGGAGGGGAAAAAAGGTAAAAAAAGCAAAAATCAGCATCTTTTCTTTAGTAAATGCTCCATTAGGGTATATGGATATGTAACGGGTAGGGAATATAACGCCTGTTTTGGAGAGGCTTTACAATAGTTCAGTTGAACAAACAAAGGTTTACTGAATGTACAAAAAGAATAATATGGCAGTAGCATACAACAGTAGTATTCGGATACAATGTAGACAGTTTAGAAATTAGTCCCTACCCTACAAATAGGGCGTCCTTAATATTGTGCATGTAATATAGAATTATCACAGTCAATAAATAGCCTGGACAGGGGCAAATGGCTCTACAGATGTTGGTTGAACATTAAAGTCTCCTCTGAAGTAACTAAGGGCCCTTTTACATGAAACAACCTGTCAAGTGCAGATGCCCCACAGGTCATCCCAGTGATAATCGTTCCCATACTTTTATACTAGAATGATCATTGCTAGTGAATGGAGATGAAGTGGGTCCGGGGATCATTCCGCCTCATCAGTGTCCATGCACAGCAAACAGGCAGTCTTCATAAATGACCGACTGCCTTTTTTTTGGGCTGATCTGCTCGTCTGTTTTCTGCATACAGAAACTGAATGACAAACGAGAAGTGAGCAAATTCTTGTTCGTCGTTCAGTCAGAGCTTATATTTACACTGAGAAATATGGTTCAGATTCCCACTGAATCTGAAATATTTATTGGTCTATGTGAAAGGGCCCTTAGACTTGCAGGAGCTTTGGTTAACCAAATGACTAAATCAGCTTCCTTAACTATGCAGTCACTGTCCCCTTACCAAATTATTAGCACAGTACCTTTAGGGAGGCTGTAAAGTAATGAAGTCAAAATGATCCATTTTATTGGTAAAAAGCCTGGGTGATGGTACTCACAATTATACACCACCAAAACTTGAATATCCATATACTGGCTGTCGTTCTATCTAATCTTGCTGGTGGCCTCTCTCCCAGTGATGGCTTGGTGGTTGCAGTTGGTTATTACAGCTTTCCTTGGACGACTGGAAAACCTCCACCTGGCACTTGCATTGCAGCAACTAGGTAGTGCCACTCCTGGAATCTGAGTTGTGTTAGCTGTGGTTCAGGAAAACCCATCTCTCTAGTAGCACTGGGGCAGCTCACCCTTCACAAGGCTCTCTGCAAAAACTGCTGAGTCCCACTAAAGCCCAGGAATGGGACCTGCCTTTTATATTCAGACTAGAGATGAGCAAGCATACTCGCTTAGGCAAACTACTCGAGCGAGTAGTGCCTTATTCGAGTACCAGCCCGCTCGTCTCTAAAGATTCGGCTGCCGGCGGGGAGCGGCGGGGAGGAACAGAGGGGAGATCTCTCTCTCACTCTCTCCCCCCCCCCCCCGCCTCCCCCCTGCTCACTCCCGCAACTCACCTGTCATCTGGGCCGGCAGCCAAATCTTTAGAGACGAGCGGGCAGGTACTCAAATAAGGCACCACTCGCTCGAGTACTTTGCCTTAGCGAGTATGCTCGCTCATCTCTAATTCAGACCATCAGCCAGTCAATGGGCAGCTCAGGTCCTGTTAGTCCACAGCAGCAAAGTTTAATCATATACAGACAGGTATATTATATGGAGTTAACCTGTTACAGATTTTATAAGGGGGCTTATTGCATGTTATTGTATGTAACTTTTACATACTGCTGAGGTCCATGCAAAAAGGGAGTTTTCCTGGATTTTAATATTAATGGATTATCTCTAGCATTGGTATCAATACTTGATCAATGAGGGTCTGACTTACTTCAGCAGAATGAAGAGACCCTTTTTTAATGTTTCCCCAGGTACAGTGCTATGCATACAATTGTGACTGTGCCTGGTACTATAGCTCTGCCCAGGGGCGTAACTAAAGGCTCAGGGCCCTGATGCAAAACATGAGCTGGGCCCCCCTCGATCTGTATCTGTACCCATACCTAAACCATGCTGCACAGAGACATAACTTGAAGCTTCTGGGCCCCAATGCAAAAGTTGTAATAGGGTCCCCAACTATAATGCTTTATTCATAGTACTGGGCTCACCATATGGAGAAGGGAGGCCTTATCGGCCTCTTAAGGCTCCTGGGCCCGGGTGCAACCACATCCCCTGCACCCTCTATAGTTACGCCCCTGGCTCTGCCCCATTCACCTGAATAGGACGATATTGCAGTACCAGCTGCAGCAACCTCTATAAGGACAACACTGTGCCTGGTTAAAGAACAAAGAGGTGTACTAGGGGCCCCTTTATACAGTTGATCATCAGGAGTTTCAGGAGTTTGCCCTCCCGTGGATCAAATGCTTATAATAAAAATAATGTTTATTTGTATAGCGCCAACTTATTCCGCAGCACTTTCAAAACACAGAGGAGCACAAACAGTACGACAGTTACATATAGTATTCAAAGTTAGTGGAAAACAAGTAGTGGTGGGGGCCTGCATCAACAGGCCTACACCTAGCAAGGAGGGGGTAGTACAGGAGGTACAGGGGCAGGAAATGTACATGGTAGAGTGGTGAATGTGGGGTGCCATAGGTAGATAATGGTCCAAGCATGCAGGGGGTCTGTTGTGGGGGTGAACGGGGGTTAGTTTAGGAGATTTGGTACGCCTCTTTCAAGAGGCATGCTTTTAAGGCACATCTGAAGTTCCGTGATTCGTGGATTGTTTGAATGTTTGGGGGTAGTGCATTCCAGAGGATGGGTGCTGCTCTGGAGAAGTCCTGGAGGTGGGAATGTGAGGTTCATATTAGAGGGGTGTTTGGTCTGAATGTGTTAGCAGATCTGAGTGCATGGTCTGGGTGATGTATGGACAGGGGAGAAGTGATGTATGGTGGCGCGGTGCTGTGGAGAGCTTTGTGGGTGAGGGTAATGAGTTTGAATTTAGTTCTGTAGTGGATGGGCAATCAGTGCAGTGACTGGCATAATGCAGAGGCATCCGAGAGGTGGTTAGAGAGGAAGATCAGTCTAGCTGCCGCATTTAATATGGATTGGAGAAGGGAGAGTCCAGTGCGGGGAAGGCCAATTAGCAGCGAGTTGCAGTAGTCATGCTGGGAATGGATGAGGGCGACGAGTGTCTTCAGCGTGTCTGTGGTGAGAATTGGACGGATTTTTGCAATGTTCCTGAGGTGCAAGTGGCATGTTCGGGCCAGAGATTGAATGTGAGGAATAAAGGAGAGGTCTGAATCCAGTGTAACCCCAAGGCAGCGGGCGTGCTGTCTGAGGGTTATGGTCCTGCCAGATACTGAGATGAAGATATTGGGAAGAGGTCAGCTGGCAGAGGACAAAAAGACAAGAAGGTCAGTTTTTAGAGGTTAAGTCTGAGAAAGAGGGAGGACATGTTATTTGAGACAGCGAACAGGCAATCGTTGACGTTTTGGAGGAAAGGCGCTGAGATGTCACGGAAGAGGTTTATAGCTGGGTGTTATCAGCGTAGAAGTGATATTGGAGGCCAAATCCGCAGATGGTTCGTCCAACGGGGGCCATGTAGATAGAGAAGAGGAGGGGGCCGGGGACTGAGCCCTGGGGCACCCCAAAAGCGAGGGGAAGCGGAGAGGAGGTAGAGCAGTGAAGGAGACACTGAAAGAGCAGTCAGAGAGGTAGGAGGAGAACCAGGAGGGAGCAGTCTCCTTTAGGCTGATGCAGCAAAGCATAGCAAGGAGGAGATCATGGTCAACTGTGTCAAATGTAGCAGAGAGGTCAAGGAGGATTAGTAGATAGTAATCACCCCTCGACTTGGCTGTCAAGAGGTCGTTTGATACTTTTGTAAGGGTGGTTTCAATCGAGTATAGGGGCGAAAGCTGGACTGTAGGGGGCCGGGAAGAGAATTTTCAGATAAAAAGCGTGTAAGGTGGGAATAGACCAAGCATTCTAAAAGTTTGGAGATGAAGGGGAGGTTTGAGATGGGTTGGTAATTGGCAGCGTCAGTCAGGTCAAGGGTCAGCTTCTTTAGCAGAGGGGATATGGTGGAGAGTTTAAAGAGAACGTGAAGATGCCTGAGATTAGGGAGAGGCTGAAGATGGTGGTGAGGTGGGTAATAACAGTTGAGAAAAGGGATGGGAGAACGTGTGAGCGGAGGAAGTCGCTGGCGCAGGTGGTGGGGCGAGCAGCGGAAAGCATTCTGGAGACTTCTTCCTGTGACATTGGTTTGAGTACAGATAGTGAATGAGTGATGGGTGCTTATGGTTAATCTGGAAAAGTCCAGCTCAGTCAGATGTTTGGAAAAAAATATCAAATCAAAAACTTTATTTTATAACATTAAAAAGATGAAAGAGTTACCACCACATAACGAAAAACAAGCTTTTCTGACGCAGCACCCTTAGGCATAGGAGCTATGACTGAGCTACGACTAAGGCCGCTGGAGTGCGCCAGATAAGCATCAGCAAAAGGTTTCCCTTGTGCAGTTACCCTTTCATCTTTTTAATGTTATTAATAATATTAGTTATGCTTGAAAAGAAGAGTCTGACAGCTGTCTGAGACCTCCGAAACGCGTTGCATATATTGTATATATCTTGGGACTACAATAAATGACTTTACCTGTTAATATTGAATTGGACAGGTTTGAAGACCTATATTGGAACAGTTTTAATTGGTAGAAAAGCTCTCTTAGAATTAGGCTGGTCTCACACGGGCGATCCGAATTCCGCATGCGGGAGCCCAAAGCAGAATCCGGCTCTGACCCCGGCAGGTGACCCTGTGTACCTTCATTTTTCTGCAATGTCAATTGCGGATGGGCTACGGGTCAGATGGCTTCCAATGACTTCAACAGAAGCCGTCTTTGCGGATCCTGCACAAAAATATAACGTGATTTTAAATCCGCTCACGGAAATCGCAGTTGCTATCTGCTCATCTGAGCGGATATGTGAATGGTCTATTTTTTTTAAATGTTTTTTCAATGCTCTGGTGACAATCGCGGATTTCGCAATTGAAGTCCGGTCGTGTGAGACTGGCCTAAAGGTGTGACAGCCTGTCTGATATGGACACTCCGATTAGAAGCAGAAACCAAAAAGTGGCAATAGCACTCAAAATAAATTTACTATCAGAGGTATACATACCTATAATAAATACACAATAAATAATGCAAGGTTCTTGGTATATAATTTGATCAAATCATATTGGTCCATCTACCAACATCCATGTGACCAAGCTATCAGATGGGTCCTAACTAGAGATGAGCGAGTATACTCGTTTCGAGTAATTACTCGATCGAGCACCGCGATTTTCGAGTACTTCAGTACTCGGGTGAAAAGATTCGGGGGGCGCCGGGGGGCGGGGGGAGGCGTGGCGGCGCGGGGGGTAGCAGCGGGAAACAGGGGGGAGCCCTCTCTCTCTCACTCCCCGCTGCAACCCCCCCACTCACCCACGGCGCCCCCTGAATCTTTTTGCCCGAGTACGGAAGTACTCAAAAATCGCGGTGCTCGGGCGAAAAAGGGGCGTGGCCGAGTACACTCGCTCATCTCTAGTCCTAACGCTAATACCAGGTGGTTTAATCTAAACCTGGGAAAGATGGGTACCTTTAAAAATGCTCCTCTTTTAGGGCTAAGCATACAAATAAAACCAGGGAGGGTAGGATACCATTTATATGGTTCAGTAGGAGGGACAGAAGGTAAATGGGTGGCAGGCGTGCATGACCAGGTGAAGGCAGCCGAAACTTCACAATGTTAGAAAAAAGAATAACAATCTTGGTCACCTGGACGTTGGTAGATGGGCCAATATGATTTGATCAAATTATATACCAAGAACCTTGCATTATTTCATGTGGTTAGAGTATTTATTATAGGTATGTAGACTTCTGATAGTAAATGTATCTTGTGTGCTGTTGCCACTCATTGGTTTCTGTTTCTATTATATGTTGCAGCCGTGGTTTAACCTGCACCTATAGATTTCTATTGGGAAGTGCTGATATGGACACTCTGTCCTCACCAGGGGAATGTTATACTGTGTTACATTCTCCATCTTTGTTTTTAGTTTGTGACAGTAGTTGTCCCAACGACCGTGCACTTTCACACAGGAGCAATAATCACTCAGTGAATGGAGGCGGAGTGTGCCTGGAGATGTCTTCCAGCCAACCACCTCCATTCAGAGTCAACAGGCAGTCATTCATAGAGGAATGACTGCCTGTTTACACGGGCCGCTTATAGACAGGATTTTATGCCTGCAGAAACTGAACGATGAATGATACATGAACGAATTATCATTCCTTGGCCACATTTACACTGAACGATTATCATTCAGTTTTGCACGATCCAACGATTAACCAAATAATTGTTCTTTCTAAAGGTGCCCTTAAAGTAATCATTATCTGTTTCTCAGTAAAATATTGTTTACTTGGTAAGCCTGTGTAAAGGCTTTCTGTTTACGGGGTCAAATTTTGCATTTGGTACATCAGTCAGATCCCTTAAAATTTTAACACCCTGCTTTCCACCTTTGGAACCTGATGACCAAACCGTTACTCAGAATGTATTCTAATTAGAGATGAGCAAGCACACTCGGATGAGGCAGTTACTCGAGCGAACATCGCTCTTCTCGAGTAACTGCATTCTCGTCCGAGCAGGCTCAGGGGGCGGGGGGGGGGGGGGTTGGGGGGGGGAGAGAGATACCCCCCCCCCGAGCCTGCTCGGACGAGAATGCAGTTACTCGAAAAGAGCGATGCTCGCTCATCTCTAATTATAATCTTTGCACCCAACTTCCACTCAATAACATTCAATGCTATAATCCCAGAGAACCTTTAAAGCATCTTGTGCCATATGCCTATTAGGTTTGAATGGTCTAATAGGCATATTCAGACAATTTAGTTCAATGGAATCTTCAACGTAATCCATCCTCCTTGCCTCTGAGTAACGTCATCAACAGGCCAGTGTAGACACCAATGCCCCAGAAGTCAACTGAACCATTGCATGTACGGAGAAGCTTGATGAGTCTCCCCAGAACAGGCCAGGCTCCTTTGCATATGCACCGCTCCCACTCGAACTTCAGATAAAGCAGCATCTACACTGGTATGTGCATGACCTAGGCAACGTCTTCAGTGCCACTTAGAACCAAGAGGCTGGATCACATTAACACATTCGAATCCACTGTCTGACGTCTAAAGACATTATGATTTAAGGCTGTACAGCTCCGATGTTGGAAGACGTCCGTTGGGGTTCTCTTACTGTATATTGCCAGTCTCTCTGCTGTCGGAGCCTATCCAATGTGTCACCTCATGCAGTACTGGCCTTAGCCAGCATATAGCGCCGTTGTATAATGGCAGAAAAAGAGTAAGCCCCCTAGGAAAATCAGGATACAAATTGGATTGGAAAGGGTTAAAGACAGCAGGGGTCTGGAATGGTTTGAATACACCCACCAGACCATATAAACAAGCATATCCGGACCATTTAAATCTAATTTGCATAGGGTGGGGAATGTTTAAAAAGTTAGCTATTAAAGGACTAATAGGCCATAATGTATACAGTATATGTTTAGAAAACTATCCTACTGACTGATAACTTGCTACCACTTTATAAGGGTCAAACCTAGTGACCAGTGATGAGTGAACCGAAACAGTCAAATCCTGTTTTAGATAAATTTGGAGGAGCTACTTTTTCAATGCAGACTAAGGGCTTAGTCACACGGGCGTTTATTGCCGCGATTTGCGCATGCACATGCGTCCGGTGATTTTTTTAAACCATTGCTTTGCAATGGTATCGGACACATGAGCGCTTTTTATGCGCTCATCTGATAAATTAGAGAACAGAAATCGCAGATCGCACCTATCTGCGATCTGCGATTCCTGTTCTCTTCTCTATATGCGCTCAACGGGGCCGGCGGCAGCAGCGCCGACCCCATTGAGAACATACAGAAGACAAATCATTCTTCTCTGCCACAGCTGGAACAGCTGTGGCAGAGCAGAACGATGTTTGCCCATTGAATTCAATGGAGCGGCAATACAGCCGACTCCATTGAAAGCAATGGGCTGCCGGCGTGCGCGGGATGAATTGTCGGGAAGGGGTTAAATATATAACCCCTTCCCTGCAATGCATCCTTAAATGTGAAAAAATAAAAAAAAAGGATGTACTCACCTGCTCCCGGCAGCTGGAGATCCCCGCGGCCGGCCTGCAGTGGGTGTGAAGGGGTGTGACTCAGACTGGCCCCTGATTGGCTCAGCCTGAGCCAATCAGAGGCAGATCTCAGTCACACCCATTCATGAATTCATGAATGGGTGTGACTGAGACTTGCCTCTGATTGGCTCAGCGCTGAGCCAATCAGGGGCAAGTCTGAGTCACACCTCCTTCACACCCACTGCAGGATGGCCGCCGGGATCTCCAGCTGCCGGGAGCAGGTGAGTACATCCTTTTTTTTTATTTTTTCACATTTAAGGATGCATTGCAGGGAAGGGGTTATATATTTAACCCCTTCCCGACAATTCATCCCACACTCGCCCGCAGCGCTTGCATTCAATGGAGCCGGCTGTATTGCCGGCTCCATTGAATGCAATGCGCTGGACAGCTCCGGCCCGTTTCTAATGAAACGCGGCTAGGAGCAGATTTTCGGGCGATTTTTGGGCCGATTTTTCGGCGCCGGTCACGCGATTTGCGCATGCGCATCCGTCATGCGATGCGCAAATCGCGTGAAAAAACGCCCGTGTGACTAAGGCCTAATAATGCAAGCCACTCACTCAACCCAGCCCAGATTATCACATGCCCCACTGCATTCTACTGGGGTCTACGGCGATTGTGCCTGGCCTGTGGTCTATCAGGTGTTGCATTACTGGCTTCCTTTTCAGTGAATAATGTTCTTATTTTTTCTCTCACCTCTGTGATTTTTTGGCTAAAATGTTTGGTTCAGCACAAACTTGAGCAGTTTGTCTCAGCTGGATCTGCTAAAATAAGAAGAAGGATAAAGCCTCCTCCTCCCACAAGACGTATGGTACTATATGCCAATAGGCCTGTAAGCCTACCTCATCAAAACTCGTTCACGGCACAAATATGCTGCGCTGAAGTATGCACAATTTTGCATCTGATGGAGCCTACATACAGGACTTTTAGGGTTTTCAGGGTGGCTTCAGATGACTGTATGCACAATTGCACAACATGAGGTTTGATGAGGTAGATTTGCGTGCATATTGGCGTACAGTACTTTACTTTTTCGCACTTAGGGCAGTTGACAAGAGAGCGAGACCACCCCCCTTGTGATGTAAAAGGCTAATTAGCCTAATGAGGTCCAATGTATTCTTTATTTCATGGAATTGCACAGCGTATTGCGCATTTCTGCGCCTATTGAGAGCATAATTACACACCTCTCATAGATTTCTATGGAGACTTTGGTGTGCAAATGTGCACAAAAATAAAGCGGGCCTATTCTTTTGCACGTACGCGCATTGCACACACAAAATATGGACATAAGAACGAATCAATTGAAATCAATGAGTTCTATTCTCTACGTTTTGCGCAGGCGAAACTTGCCCACTCAAATATGGTCATTTGAAGAAGCCCTTAAACAGTGTTATACACCGGCTTCAGGGGTATTGGTGAAGTTCTGGTTTAGTTCAAACTAATTCAGACCGAACCAAACTTTTTGCAGAATTTTTGGAAACTGGCCGAACCGAACTTTTCAAAAGTTCACTCATCACTACTAGTTCCTTTTAATTATAAGCTCTTATGTGGGGAAAATGGGTAGAAACAGGGTAAAAGTATGATTTTTCTCATTTTTTATGGTAATTATTACAATTAATTCCTTATTACATCAGTCTAGAATACATGAAAATAGGCCACATTTTCCCAAATTCTGGGATATTAGAGGTTAAATACATACATATTACATGACCAGTCAGATTAGAGTAAACCCGGTCATTTTAATTCTCTATTTCCCAGACCCAGGCTATGAATATAATAATATCAGTAGGATTAGAAGTCACACTATCTTGGAGACTTATAAAATGACACCAGCTATTTATTCTCTGTACATTTTGCCCAGATGAAACGAGTTAGCAATTTTCATCATGCGGATATGCAGAGAACATACATGCTGGTACCGCTGTGACCCTCTTTCAAAAAAAGCCATTACCATTAGACCACATTCTGAGACATATTTTACAATAACCCCTCTGGCATCCCAATAGGCACATTCACAAAAAAGCTTATTCATTTGCAAATGAGGTGCTCTTGGTGTTAGCTAATCGAGAAAGTGCAGAGCCCCATTCCTCTTCAAGTATTCCAGAACTTTCACAGTATATCACATTTAGTTATAAGTTCTTACAAATCTGAAGCCCTGGCATTAAAAGAATTAGATGAAGCACTGAAAGGGGTCTGAGAGTCTCTCAGTCAAACCCCTTAGATGCCATGGTCAATAATGCTTGCATCATCCAAGGGTTTAAGGGTTTTTTCTAGGACTGCAAAAAAAATGTAGAGGCAGAAATGGTGTAAAATAAAGAAATAAGCCATACTCACATCCATAGGTAGCCCCTCATCCAATGCGGGAGCCCCGCTCCCTGCTGCTCCAATCTCAGAAGACACTGTGGTGGTCAAGTGCGGTTCATTGTGCAAGTGACTGCCCAACCAATCACAGGCTTCAGCAGTAATTTTGCCATGAATGGCACATGACCACTGTATCCTGTGATTGGCTGAGCTTTTAAATATACAAGGGTGGGCCAGGCCTTCAGCAAGTGTTTGGGACCACCTGGACATGCTCCTAAAAGACTAGCTACTCCCAGAATTTACAGTAGCTTCTGAACAAATACATACATTTATAGAGGAGATAGGACCTAATGTTTGACACTGTTGTGCATGATATCTCTAGCATACCCTTGCACCTCCACCCCCCGGCTCTAGCATTCATTGTACTATGAGTGACAGAGCCAGGGGTGGAGGAGTGAGGTTATACTAGAGTTAGCGCGTGCACCATTAGACGTTGGGTCCTGTCTCCTGTGTGAGTGTGTGTGTTCAGAAGAAAGAATAAGGCCTGCAAGTGGCTGGATTTACGAGTTCCCAGAGGGGGTCTCATATTAATTGTAGGGGCTGCAGAGGGGTGTCTCTTTACTAATTGGGTCTATAGAAGGGTCACCATTACATATTGAGGCTTCAGCAGAGGTCCTATTACTAGCAAGGACTATAGAAAGGTCTTGTTACTAATTGGGGCTACAGCAGGGATCCTATTACTAATTGGGCCCAACGAGGGATCCTATTATCAATTAGGGCCACAAAAGGGTCTCACTATTATTTGCGGCCGCAGAGAGGTCACTATTAGAGATGAGCGAACGTACTCGTCCGAGCTTGATACTCGTTCCAGTATTAGCGTGTTCGAGATGCTTGTTACTCGAGACGAGTACCACGTGATGTTCGAGTTACTTTCACTTTCATCTCTGAGACGTTAGCGCGCTTTTCTGGCCAATTGAAAGACAGGGAAGGCATTACAACTTCCCCCTGCGATGTTCAAGCCCTATACCACCCCCCTGCAGTGAGTGGCTGGCGAGATCAGGTGTCACCCGAGTATATAAATCGGCCCCTCCCGCGGCTCGCCACAGATGCATTCTGACAGAGATCAGGGACAGTGCTGCTGGTGCCGGAGCTGCTATAGGGAGAGTGTTAGGAGTTATTTTAGGCTTCAAGAACCCCAACGGTCCTTCTTAGGGCCACATCTGACCGTGTGCAGTACTGTTGAGGCTGCTTTTAGCAGTGTTGCACAATTTTTTTTTTGTATATCAGGCGTGCAGAGCATTGCGTCCGCAGTCTGCAGTCATTGTACAGAGTATAGGGCCAGTACTGGTGAGGCAGGGAAAGAGATATTCAGGCTATATAGGCAGTGAGCTTTTTCCAAAAAATTGGGGAAAAATACTATATTTGGGCTGCCTGTGACCGTCTTCAGTTTACTGCGTGTCTGCAGGGGCTAGTAGTCCTAATTAATACGCAGCTAAGCGTTACAGCAGGCTTGCGCAAAATTGTTTCCTGGATCTGTTGTCTCTGTTACATGATCGCCATCATCCCGCCAGAGGGAAACAGTATACATAATATTATACACTGCCTACAGTATCTATCTGCTGGGGGTAGTAGTCCTAATTAATACGCAGCTAAGCGTTACAGCAGGCTTGCGCAAAATTGTTTCCTGGATCTGCTGTCTCTGTTACATCAGCGCTGTCATCCCACCAGAGGGAAAGAGTATACATAATATTATACGCTGCCTACAGTATCTATCTGCTGGGGGTAGTAGTCCTAATTAATACGCAGCTAAGCGTTACAGCAGGCTTGCGCAAAATTGTTTCCTGGATCTGCTGTCTCTGTTACTTCAGCGCTGTCATCCCGCCAGAGGGAAACAGTATACATAATATTATACGCTGCCTACAGTATCTATCTGCTGGGGGTAGTAGTCCAAATTAATACGCAGCTAAGCATTACAGCAGGCTTGCGCAAAATTGTTTCCTCGATCTGCTGTCTCTGTTACATGATCGCCGTCATCCCGCCAGAGGGAAAGAGTATACATAATATTATACGCTGCCTACAGTATCTGTCTGCTGTATCAGCTCAGCATTTTAACAAAATAGAAGCAAAATACTTAAGGCCTACTACTGGCCTTTGGCCACTTGACTGCTTCTGCGCTGTGAATTCCACTAGCTCAGTCATACGCACCTACGTCTCACTAAAGGCGTGCGCAAAATTGTTTCCTGGCTCTGCTGTGCGTTCCGTAAGGGAAGTCAGCCTCCAACCACAGGCCAATAAGCGGCACATTTAATTACAGCGTTCTGTTTCTGCACTACTAGTAATACAGCATGCTGAGGGGTAGGGGTAGGCCTAGAGGACGTGGACGCGGGCAAGGACGCGGAGGCCCAAGTCAGGGTGTGGGCACAGTCCGAGCTCCTCATCCAGGTGTATCGCAGCCGACTGCTGCGGGATTAGGAGAGAGGCACGTTTCTGGCGTCCCCACATTCATCTCACAATTAATGGGTCCACGCGGTAGACCTTTATTAGAAAATGAGCAGTGTGAGCAGGTCCTGTCGTGGATGGCAAAAAGTGCATCCAGCAATCTATCGACCACCCAGAATTCTGCGCTGTCCACTGCTGCAACTCTGAATCCTCTGGCTGCTGCTCCTCCTTCCTCCCAGCCTCCTCACTCCATTACAATGACACATTCTGAGGAGCAGGCAGACTCCCAGGAACTGTTCTCGGGCCCCTGCCAAGATTGGGCAGCAATGGTTCCTCTCCCACTGGAGGAGTTTGTCGTGACCGATGCCCAACCTTTGGAAAGTTCCCGGGGTCCGGGGGATGAGGCTGGGGACTTCCGGCAACTGTCTCAAGAGCTTTCAGTGGGTGAGGAGGACGATAATGATGAGACACAGTTGTCTATCACTCAGGTAGTAGTAATTGGAGTAAGTCCGAGGGAGGAGCGCACAGAGGATTCTGAGGAAGAGCAGCAGGACGATGAGGTGACTGACCCCACCTGGTTTGCTACGCCTACTGAGGACAGGTCTTCAGAGGGGGAGGCGAGTGCAGCAGCAGGGCAGGTTGGAAGAGGCAGTGCGGTGGCCAGGGGTAGAGGCAGGGCCAGACCGAATAATCCACCAACTGTTTCCCAAAGCGCCCCCTTGCGCCATGCCACCCTGCAGAGGCCGAGGTGCTCAAAGGTCTGGCAATTTTTCACTGAGAGTGCAGACGACCGACGAACAGTGATGTGCAACCTTTGTCGCGCCAAGATCAGCCGGGGAGCCACCACCACCAGCCTCACCACCACCAGCATGCGCAGACATATGATGGCCAAGCACCCCACAAGGTGGGACGAAGGCCGTTCACCGCCTCCGGTTTGCACCGCTGCCTCTCCCCCTGTGCCCCAACCTGCCACTGAGATCCAACCCCCCTCTCAGGACACAGGCACTACCGTCTCCTGGCCTGCACCCACACCCTCACCTCCGCTGTGCTCGGCCACATCCACCAATGTCTCTCAGCGCACCGTCCAGCCGTCGCTAGCGCAAGTACGCCGCCACGCACCCGCACGCTAAAGCGTTAAACGTGCACATAGCCAAATTTATCAGCCTGGAGATGCTGCCGTATAGGGTTGTGGAAACGGAGGCTTTCAAAGGTATGATGGCGGCGGCGGCCCCGCGCTACTCAGTTCCCAGTCGCCACTACTTTTCCCGATGTGCTGTCCCAGCCCTGCACGACCACGTCTCCCGCAACATTGTACGCGCCCTCACCAACGCGGTTACTGGCAAGGTCCACTTAACAACGGACACGTGGACAAGCACAGGCGGGCAGGGCCACTATATCTCCCTGACGGCACATTGGGTAAATTTAGTGGAGGCTGGGACAGAGTCAGAGCCTGGGACCGCTCACGTCCTACCCACCCTCAGAATTGCGGGTCCCAGCTCGGTGGTGGTATCTGCGGCGGTGTATGCTTCCTCCATTCAACCACCCTCCTCCTCCTCCTCCTACGCAACCTCTGTCTCACAATCAAGATGTGTCAGCAGCAGCACGTCGCCAGCAGTCGGTGTCGCACGTCGTGGCAGCACAGCGGTGGGCAAGCGTCAGCAGGCCGTGCTGAAACTACTCAGCTTAGGAGATAAGAGGCACACGGCCCACGAACTGCTGCAGGGTCTGACAGAGCAGACCGACCGCTGGCTTGCGCCGCTGAGCCTCCAACCGGGCATGGTCGTGTGTGACAACGGCCGTAACCTGGTGGCGGCTCTGCAGCTCGGCAGCCTCAGGCACGTGCCATGCCTGGCCCACGTCTTTAATTTGGTGGTTCAGCGCTTTCTGAAAAGCTACCCACGCTTGTCAGACCTGCTCAGAAAGGTGCGCCGCCTCTGCACACATTTCCGCAAGTCCCACACAGACGCTGCCACCCTGCAACATCAGTTTCATCTGCCAGTGCACCGACTGCTGTGCGACGTGCCCACACAGTGGAACTCTACGCTCCACATGTTGGCCAGGCTCTATGAGCAGCATAGAGCTATAGTGGAATACCAACTCCAACATGGGCGGCGCAGTGGGAGTCAGCCTCCTCAATTCTTTACAGAAGAGTGGGCCTGGTTGGCAGACATCTGCCAGGTCCTTGGAAACTTTGAGGAGTCTACCCAGATGGTAAGCGGCGATGCTGCAATCATTAGCATCACCATTCCTCTGCTATGCCTCTTGAGAAGTTCCCTGCAAAGCATAAAGGCAGACGCTTTGCGCTCGGAAACAGAGGCGGGGGAAGACAGTATGTCGCTGGATAGTCAGAGCACCCTCCTGTCTATATCTCAGCGTGTTGAGGAGGAGGAGGAGGAGGAGGAGCATGAGGAGGATTAGGAGGAGGGGGAAGAGACAGCTTGGCCCACTGCTGAGGGTACCCATGCTGCTTGCCTGTCATCCTTTCAGCGTGTATGGCCTGAGGAGGAGGAGGAGGATCCTGAAAGTGATCTTCCTAGTGAGGACAGCCATGTGTTGCGTACAGGTACCCTGGCACACATGGCTGACTTCATGTTAGGATGCCATTCTCGTGACCCTCGCGTTACACGCATTCTGGCCACTACGGATTACTGGGTGTACACACTGCTCGACCCACGGTATAAGGAGAACCTTTCCACTCTCATACCCGAAGAGGAAAGGGGTTCGAGAGTGATGCTCTACCACAGGACCCTGGTGGACAAACTGATGGTAAAATTCCCATCCGACAGTGCTAGTGGCCGAAGGCGCAGTTCCGAGGGCCAGGAAGCAGGGGAGGCACAGAGATCAGGCAGCATGTACAGCACAGGCAGGGGAACACTCTCTAAGGCCTTTGACAACTTTCTGGCTCCCCAGCAAGACTGTGTCACCGCTCCCCAGTCAAGGCTGAGTCGGCGGGAGCACTGTAAAAGAATGGTGAGGGAGTATGTAGCCGATCGCACGACCGTCCTCCGTGACGCCTCTGCCCCCTACAACTACTGGGTGTCGAAGCTGGACACGTGGCCTGAACTCGCGCTGTATGCCCTGGAGGTGCTTGCTTGTCCTGCGGCTAGCGTCTTGTCAGAGAGGGTGTTTAGTGCGGCTGGGGGAATCATCACAGATAAGCGTACCCGCCTGTCAACCGACAGTGCCGACAGGCTTACACTCATCAAGATGAACAAAGCCTGGATTTCCCCAGACTTCTCTTCTCCACCAGCGGACAGCAGCAATACCTAAACAATACGTAGGCTGCACCCGCGGATGGAAGCATTGTTCTCTATCACCATCAAAAACGTGGACCTTTTAGCTTCATCAATCTGTGTATAATATTCATCCTCCTCCTCCTGCTCCTCCTCCTGAAACCTGACGTAATCACGCCGAACGGGCAATTTTTCTTAGGCCCACAAGGCTCAGTCATATAATTTTTGTAAACAATTTTTATACGTTTCAATGCTCATTAAAGCGTTGAAACTTGCACCTGAACCAATTTTTATTTTAACTGGGCTGCCTCCAGGCCTAGTTACAAATTAAGCCACATTAACCAAAGCGATTAATGGGTTTCACCTGCCCTCTTGGTTGGGCATGGGCAATTTTTCTGACAGACATTAGTACTGTTGGTACACCAATTTTTTGGGGCCCTCGCCTACAGTGTAATCCAATTAATTTTTTGCCCACCTGCATTAAAGCTGACGTTACATCAGCTGTGCTGGGCACTGCAATGGGATATATTTATGTACCGCCGGTGGCTTCCTGGCACCCACCCATGCTGTCGGTCCACACGGAGTTGTAACTGCATGTGTCCACTTCTAAAGAACCCCAGTCTGACTGGGGCATGCAGTGTGGGCCGAAGCCCACCTGCATTTAATCGGACGTTACCTCAGCTGTGATAGGCACTGCAATGGGATACATTTATGTACAGCCGGTGGGTTCCAGGGAGCCACCCATGCTGTGGGTGCACCTGGAATTCCCATTGCGGAGTTGTACCTGCTTGTGACTATTTATAAAAAAAACGCGGTCTGACTGGGGCATGCAGACACCTTGACAGAATGAATAGTGTGTGGCACATAGGTTCCCCATTGGTATGCCCACTTGTGCAGCTCCTGATGGCGGTGGCACAGGATTATATTTCTCATTGCTTCTGTACAGCATTGTGGGCTATCGCCCCGCCCCTTTTAAAGAGGGTCGCTGCCTAGCCGTGCCAACCCTCTCCAGTGTGTGCCTGCGGTTCCTCCTCATGGCAGACGCACTTATAAATAGACATGTGGGTGGTGTGGCATGAGGGCAGCTGAAGGCTGCGCAGGGACACTTTGGTGTGCGCTGTGGACACTGGGTCGTGCGGGGGGGGGGGGTTGGGCAGCATGTAACCCAGGAGAAGTGGCAGCGGAGTGTCATGCAGGCAGTGATTGTGCTTTGTTGGAGGTAGTGTGGTGCTTAGCTAAGGTATGCATTGCTAATGAGGGCTTTTCAGAAGTAAAAGTTGTTGGGGGGGCCCACTCTTGCCGCTATTGTGGCTTAATAGTGGGACCTGGGAACTTGAGATGCAGCCCAACATGTAGCCCCTCACCTGCCCTATCCGTTGCTGTGTCGTTCCCTCACTTTCTTGAATTGCCCAGATTTTCACAAATGGAAACCTTAGCGAGCATCGGCGATATACAAAAATGCTCGAGTCGCCCATTGACTTCAATGGGGTTCGTTACTCGAAACGAACCCTCGAGCATCGCGAAAATTTCGTCCCGAGTAACGAGCACCCTAGCATTTTGGTGCTCGCTCATCTCTAGTCACTATTACTTATTGGAACCACAAATAGGATCTTATTACTAATTAAGGTCACAGAGAGGTTCTATTGCTTACTTGGACTATGTGGAGGCATTATTAATTGGTGGGACCACAAAGGGGGCACTATTACTTGGTGGGGCAACAGAAGGTGCACTATTACTTAACAGGCCTATAGCTGAGGCACTATTATATAATGGGATCATAGCAGGAGTACTATTACATAGTGGAGCTACTGAAGTTTATTAGGGGGTGCAGAAGCAAATCATGGCTGACAGAACTCTCAGTGGAGTTCTATAGCCAGAGAGAGGAAAACTGAATACAGGCAACTACGAACAGAAACTACATCACGTATGCTCAGTGGAGGTAACTGCACTGTAATCACTATCAGTGTGTCGAGTTAGTATGCGGGTACATTATATGATAACTGTAGACCTGCTATTGGGCTTTAATGCTTCTTTGAAACTGGCTAAGCAATATAGCTGCTGATTCTTGGGGCTGTACTTATGTACTGGGGTTATGCCCCTTTTACACGGGCTGAGAATCTCACAATTCTCGTTTGCTTGAGCAAACAAGCTGGTGATGTCATGAATCTAAATGGTTCGGATTTGGCTGCGGTTTTTGAAACGGATCTGCCGTGGGATTTGATCCTTGAATTTCAAAGGTTGAATTCCGCAGCATAAATCGGCAGCATTAATGGACATGCTACGATTTAGAATCCGCAGCACTTTTCAAAAACACTGCAGATTAGTTGCAGAAATTATCCGGACTATGGGAAGGAAATTTTTTTAAATCCCGTGCACATGGCTTGTACGGTACGTGCTGTGGAATTACTGCAGTGATTCCACCAGTGGAAATTCCATAGCACATCCAGCCCATGTGAAAGTGGCTTTAGGGTATGTTCACATGGAAGAATTCAACGTCAAACATTCCACACAGATTCCGCCTCTTGGGGTTCCTTCACACTGGCACATGCTTCAGTTCTATTCTCCGCCAATTGTGTGCGCACATTTTGCACATACAAACATGACAGTGTAAAGGTGCCCTTAAACTATTGTGCTGATCCGCCTGTCGAGGGGCAATTTCCAGTGCGTTTACGCATAAAGGAGTGATATGTCACTGTGATCCACGCGGAATCATGTTGGAAATTCTACATGTAGATTTTGTCCATTAACAGGGCTAAAACCATGTCCCAATTTCTGCTGCAGTTTTAAGCTACCTACACATGGGTGAGCGTAATATCGGGCTGAGAAGCTCAGCCTGATATTGCGCTCTGCAACCTGCGTTTTTCCCACGGATACAAAGCGATTTTCAGGCAAAAATGCCCGGCATTGCATCTCTGAGATTCCGATTCTCCTGCGCAGGTTTCATGTGCGATAGAGGATTGTAAGCATTTCTCATTGATTTCAATGGGAAACCTTGCATCGCACTGACATGCGCATCGCACGGCAGGTCCCATTGAAATCAATGGGGCGATGCATTGTGACGAACACATTAAAAGATAGAGCATGCCACATCGCTCATGTATATGACTCCATTCAAAAGAATTGGGTTTATATTTGTGTGATATTTGTACGTCTCACAACGCACAAATCTCGCTCAAGTTTCTCAGCTTTGTGACATTGGCCTTAGCAGTTGAATCTACATGGAAATTTCCACATTGGATTCCGCTGTGTCAACGTGTTAGGGTGGGCCGCTGGTTATGGGCCAGTGCTGTGTACTTGCAGCCCCAAGAGGCAGTGTGAGTGGCTGTCTCATCGGTGTCCTGCACAGGTGTTATTCGCTCCTCCATTTGGTAGTCAGCTACCTGCATGGTGAGAGGAGGATGCATCTATATGCACTCCTCACTCAGTAAGTAACGGCCATTTTTCTGTGATTGTTTTTAGTATTTCCAGCCCCAGCCTAAAGTTTGCAAGCCAGAAGCTAGTAATGAGTGTCCTATGACACCACAGCTTCTTCCAGAATTACAGCGGTGGGGGTTGTGCACTAGATGTGGAGGCCACTTATGGAGGTGAGTATGCTTTTTTTAGTCTCACACAACCCCTTTCACTGCCAAGGGGTTAAAACCTCCAGACACTCTGAGTTCTACCTGGCTGAAAGCCAGAGCAGAGCCGCTGCTGGAGCTACTCCCTGGTAGAGAAGCTGGGAGGAGGCTGAAAGCCTGAGGTCTGTGGCAGCCCAGGCTGTGGTACTTCCAACGAGTCTGACAGGGAAGGACGCCCCTTAACTGACGCCCCGTTGGGTACACCGATGGACAGTGGTGTGAGGTGTAGTGGCGCTAGGCCACTGTGTTAGATAGGAGAGCATCCAATGTCAGTTAGTAGCCAGATGGCTAGCATTTTCTTGTTAGTTCATTCATGTGTGCCATGTGACTAAAACAACAGTGTGAAGCTTGTTACCTTTTGTTATCCATAATTGTTGCCATCATAAATGGATTTCCTAAATATACTACCTACTTTGGTCTGGACATGGGTTACTGAAGTGCAGCCACCCACCTTGGTGGAGAAAAGGTGGCGATTCTACAAGGCGACTGATCCCCTAGTTGTCACAATGGCTTTATAGTCTACTCGTTTTTTTAATGTAGTATTGCTTAAAAATAATTAAAGCTTCTTTTTTTTTTATTTCGCTTTTTTTCGTCATCTTTTAACCCCTATACCTTTTGTCAGCAACGGGGTTGTGCGAGGGTCGTTTTTTGGGGGTGACATAGTTTTTTTGTTACTATTTTAAGGTTTTCATCGTCTTTCCTTCCATTTTGTTTTTAAATATGGGGGGACCAAAAAAACGGAATTCTAGCATTATGTATATTTTTTCTGACAGCGTCCACCATGCGGGATTAATAATGTGATATTTCAATAATGTGTCCTTTTACAGATGCAGTGATACCACATTTTAATTTTTATTGTTTAATGTGGCAATTGGGAAAAGCTTTTATTAATCTTTTAATATTTTTATTTATTTGACATTTTTAAGTCCCAGTAGGGGACTGCCATTTGCACTATTTGCTGAAGGGTTGACTAGAGTTGTGGTTATATTCGAATGAATGAGCAAAACTACTCAATTACAGTGTAACTGCATGCCAAGTGAATGATATACGAACGTTACGTCACGGCTGGCTGCATGCTCATTCCAATTTATCTTGCCGTGTAACAGAATCCTAAGTGACCATTTAAGTTTTCAACTGCTGATTGCGTTAACATGAGTTACTATGTAGAGAGGGTCAGTGGCTGCTCTTACAAGCGAACAGACGGCAGTTTTTGACATTAAATTGCTCAAAATGGATTGCAGACTATTTTGTAAAAAGGTTATTTTGCATTTGATAGGATAAATGAATGTCAGGAAATCATTAATGCCTTGTAAAGTAATAATATGAAAGGACAATCAGAGAAGGCCTGTGCTGTGTGATGTAACGCTGCTTTCACACCTGCTCTAAGGTCAGTATCTGCTCCGCTTTTGGAGGCGAAAAACAGAAAGAAAACTGAAAAAAACTGGGGTTTCAAAAAAATGGGAAGCAAAAGGGAAGGCTTCTGTTTGCTTCCATTCTGTCAGGTTTCCGGTTTTTTTTGGATTGAAAATGTCAGGACAGTGTCCGGGATATGGGGGTCCCTGAGAAATCCCGCAACCCCTGTCCCTGCCTACTTGCCCCCCTGGGCTAACCCCCAGGGCGACAACTGGGCGGCGGTCCCTACCCTCACTAGGGAAGCGGGACACGGGAAGACAAACAGACACTGAAGACAAACAAACGGTAGAGTGGTCAGACAATCCGGGTCGGCAACAGAAGGGTACGCAGTACAGAGGGGAAGGCAAAAACGTAGTCAAAGTCCAAAAGCAGAAGTCAGAAAAGCCGGGGTCACAAGAGCAGTCAAATAAACGCGGGTGCAGCTGGAGAACCAAACTAACACTGGCAAGGGCTGGAAGGAAAACACACACTTTTAACTGCTGTCAGAGCTCCCGCCCCAGCAACTGATTGGGGCGGGGAGCCTGACAGCAGCAGGGCCCATCAAGGAGGTGCTGGGGACACGCCCCCAGCCTTGCTGAACAGACAGTTGCCAGGGAGGAATGCTAGGTAGTCAAGGAAATAGAGAAGCACCTGCTGCCTCCCTAGCAACCCGGCGGCGACCAGTTTTACAGCGGCCCGGGGAGATCACTAGAACCGGGGCTCCCCTACGCCGCACTCCAGTAACCCGGGTGGCAGGACCGGTGGTGTGGGCACGGCGGCCCCGAGAGTTGCTGGTTCTGACAGAAAAATAGTGCAGTCTGAAGCATCATTTCTCCACCCCACCCCCCACCCCACCAAAAGGAAACCCAACAGAATGGAAGCCTTAATGCTTGCTTTCTGTTCTTCTTGAAATGTTATTGAAATCAATAGAAAAAAAATTGGTATTTGTATGTTTTATGTCAGTTTCTCTCCTTCAAAAACAAAGCAGAGAGTTGGAATCCCTAAACTGACCCTAATGCTGGTGTGAAAGCAGCCTAATTCAGCATATGTCTATGAATATGTAACAACCGTCCAGATGTAACTGGTATAGGTTCTGTAATATTTTCTGGTTTTCTGAATAGAAAAAGCTATATACATATATATATATATATATATATATATATATATATATATATATATATATATATACTGTATATGTATGTATATACAGTCTGCCTCTATTTTGTATGGAAAGAACATACAAAATGCATGCCGTAAGTTACATCGGATTCTAAATCATATTTCAATAAGACATGCAGAGAATGATTTTAAGTGAAGGTAATATGACACAGATGTTGCTGAGCAGAAGTGAACATCTGCCCAACCAACATGGTTCCATTGGTCAGGAGTTTGGGCCACTCAGCTGCTGTTACCAGCTGGCTCCAAAAACCACCCAGAGCAGGGCAAGAGGTGAAGTAAACACAAATTTGGCAGGAAATCTCTCAGCCAAGCAGGGGTCAAAAGGGAAGCTCAGTGATATTGGTTAAAATCCAATGCATTTTGTATTTTTTTACCCACGAACTGTACATACTAAATCTCCAGGAACAGTCCCAAATTTTAAAGACTTGCTTCTGGAAATGTTTATCCATGTTTGCTAAGTGTAAGTTTGACCAAACATGAAATATACTCCTTACAAAGGATCCATCTACTGGGGCACCCAGTTAATCTCATTCAGGCCTGCGTCTGTATGTCAACTAGGCACTGAACCGATGGCATAAAAAAGGGCAAGATGGTTTGTCTGCTCTCAACCTTCAGATTGGATGTAATAGGTTTGGGAACTACATTTGTCCTCATTCAAACTGAAGCTTTTTTCCCATTTTCATGTAGTAGCTGTCGTGTCCAGATCGGACGAGCTGAATCCGTAACCTGAAGTATAAATTCAAATGCACACCGAACAGTGGTAAACAATACAGGCAAGCGCAACAAGGAAAGCACTGTCCCTAAATAAGCTAACCCAGGGAAAGGACCTCCCTATACTCAGGTAGCCCATCCTGAGAAGGGCAAACCTGACCACGTACCTAAGCCATTAGTTGACCCTACGTGGAATAGGAAAAAAACACCACAAACAAGATGTAAAAGATAATAATTGCTGCATTTAGCTTTGAGAAGACTCATGCAAACAGGACATCCATCTCCAAGCTCTGACAGTCACAGGAAGACTGAAAATTAAAGAGCTCTGAACTAAGCACCGGGCTAGGCTAAATAGTCCTGATAAATTACCCACAGGTGAGGCCCAGTACATCTCACCTAATACCACTCCTACCAGAGCCAGAAATCCCAGAAACGCAACAACAGTCGCATTTAATATCTATAGTAATCCTGTGTACATCTCAATGTCTAAACTGTATATGATGCAGTTCTCTTTTTCCCTCTTACAGCAGGAAGTCCCAGCACAATCTCAAACATCACTCAGCAGCTCAGTTACTTTCAGCCAATTAATTGCATGTAAATATAGCACAAAGACATAACTCACAGAAAAGGGAGCCAAAAATACACCATCTGATATACTGCTGGGCAGGTTCAATCACCATAGACCTTGGTAGTATCCAGAGAGCCAGATTGCAATGTGAGCGAGCTAACTGTTCAATGCAGATTAATAAACAGCCAACCAGCTGAACCCAGTCCAGATTGGGGAAGGGGTGACTGCTAACAAACATAGTCTGACCATATGAACTGGTACCAAGGATGTCAGCCATAGATAAGTGTTCCACACCATACAAGAATGCAACCCTACTGGCAAAGCAGTGGATTGCCCTGTATCACCACAGTGCACCACACTGGCATGACATACTGGGCTCGCCCAGCATCTATAGCAAACTGCATGAAAAAAAAAACAAAATGATAAATGCGGGTGTTAGTCTGCATTATGGCCAAAACACATACGCTGACAGTCCACAGCAAGGCATTCTTAATATCAGCTCATATGTGAAGACTATGTTTGTTAGCAGTCACCCCTTCCCCAATCAGGGCTGGGTTGAGCTGGGTGGCTGCTTATTAGTCTGCAATGAACACTTAGCTCACTCACATTGCAATCTGGCTCTCTGCATACTACCAACTCTATGGTGATTGAGCCTGCCCTGCAGTTTATCATATGGGGCATTTTTGGCTCCCTTTTCTGTGAGTTTTGTCTTTGTACGTTTTTTTCTCTCACCTCTGTGATTTTAATTTAGTTAATAGTGAGATAGTGTAAGTTCTGATGTATGCGAGGTGGACTTGCCTGTTCTTGTTTGATGGACAGGGGGAGAAAACTTACAACTACACAAAAATTCAAAGTGTTTGGCCTTGGTGCGGTCAGTTCTTTGTTTGCAACTCCCTTTAAAAACACAAAACTTTTTGAAATCAGTGAAATCTCCATCTATTATTTGTATCTGAGAGTTTATAACAAGCCTTTAGCGAATATCTCATTGAGCACTTATTAAGAAGCCGCAGTTGGCACACCTGATAATGTCTGTATATCTTTTTCTGGTTAGCTATGAAAGCTTTCATTTAAATAATCTCCACCGCTTCATCCTCCCCAGGGAAGTAATGTAACAGGCAGCACATTCTGAGGCTAACACTGTGCATGCACAACGACCAAAGCAATGCTATCAATTCACTAAAGATGCCACGACTGAGTTACACAGGAGACTTGCACGACAAGGAAATGAATACATATATATTAAGAAATTAAGTCTGTGCCAGAAGACGTGAGGTGCTGCGCCAAGGAATTTAACTGGATTAATCACTTCATTACTGTATTGTAAGATGCACAAGGAGGAAGGACATAAAGCTTACGCTATACACTATCCTACAAAAGTCATTGGACACCTGAGCAAGAATCAAAAGTAGTATTTATTTCCATATGTTAAAATATAGAGGGGCTTCTTTGGCCCGAAAATGACATTGGATACTCTCCATGGTATACTTTCTACTAATGTATGATACACTTCAACTGGTAATTCCTTCCATTCATCCTGCTAATGTCTGGTGGGTTCACTCAAAGTAGAGGGACGCTGATCATATTTCCTGACCCGACGCTCCAGTTTGTCCCAAAAGATGTTCAGTAGAGTTCAGGTCGGGATTCTGTGCAGGTCAGTCCAACTGTGGAACATCCGTATCCTCAAACCAACATAAAACAGTGCTGCATTTGTGATAAGGCACGTTGTCTTGTGGGAAGTATTACTACCCATTCCCAGAGAATTGCCACATTGTTGGTAGCGCATTATTGTGCCACATTGTTGGTAGCGCATTATTGTGCCACATTGTTGGTAGCGCATTATGGTGCCACATTGTTGGTAGCGCATTATTCTCTAGTATGTCACAGTATACCTCCGTGTTAATGGCTCTTTAACTACAACCAACGGACCAAGACCATGCCACATAGAACATTCCCAGCTCACAGTGGAACCTCTTCCATACTTAAGTTGGCACAACACACTCAGGCAAAAAGCATTCCTCAAGCATCCTCTATACCCAGGTACATCCATCTGATTTGAAGATGGAATGGATGGAATCATCACTTCATAGAACATTCTTCCATTGCTCAATTGTTCAATGATGATTGCACTATTGTAGACGGGTTGATGCATTGCACTTCATGATGGACGGTGTTATGCCTGTCAGCTCATAGTTAATTTTGCCAGCACACCTTGTTCTCTCCAGATGAGCCAGGGTTAACATCTCCTGTGCCTTACAGTCAGGTTAATTACCCTGCTATGTGTCTGAATAGTGTGCTGGTGATTGACAGGTCTATCTACCTATCGGATCCTCCCGCCTTCCTATAATATCCAGCTCTTGCTGCCTGGGAGTGGCCGATTATTGTTCAGTCTGGTCCTGGACCTTGATTATTGTTCAGTGTTGAGTGTCTGCTGGGTAGTCCAGCTACTCTGTCCTGCTGGTAATCTGGTCCTGGTACCTTGTGCCATTCCCTCAGTCTGCTAGCCAGTCTGCCTTTGTTTTTATCTTGCTCCTGTCAGCTTGTCCGCTAGCCACTGCTGTTATCAGCCAAGGGTTGTCCCCTTCAAAGATCCTTTTACTTGGGACGATTATCAGTCCTGAGCAATCCTCCAAAAGCTTGTTCGCCCGGCAGTTGGGCTATGCAAAAGAACTAATAATCAGCTGATGAACGAGCAACTTTTGTTCATCCGGTAATTGATCAGATTCAGGCATCAACAAGCGTAAAATGCTTGCGGTATGGCTCTGCATCTTCCTGTGTAAACGGGGAAATGTACAGCCAGCTTATGGGGATGAATGATCGCAGTTATGATTGTTCATCCTCATAAACCAATTCTTAGCCCTTGTGAAGAAAGACGAATTGCTGACTGACACGTATTTCGATTGGCACTCATCAGATTGGATTTAAAACTCATCAAATCTAAAAGGACCATAAGTGAAAAAGCAGTTTAGGAGACTTTGGGTGCATTTTAACGATCCAAAGAGGAAGTGCCGCAAGCTAGGCTGAAAGTTTCATAGACCTTTTAACCCCTTCCATACAAACATAAATAGCCAATGAGGATGGAAGTCAATTGGCTATTTATCTTTGTATGGGAGGGGTTGAATGGTGTATAAACCTTTCAGCCTAGGTGACAGCACTTCCTCTTTTGATCCTGATTCACAGAGCCTTATCTGTTATATGTTTTCCAATGCTAAGATTTATCTTATGTTACGGGAGAAAACATTTATTCACCATCAAGACAATCCATTTGGTTCCTTCATGGTTTGGTGTGGTCGATACATTGATGACATCCTCATTATTTAGGATGGCGATGTGGCAACCATAACAAACCTGGAGGAATATTTCAATGATAATCCTTCTGATTGAGTTTACTTTTTCCATTAACTATATGGACATAGTTTTCTTGGATCTTGTTTTGCCCAACGATACACAAATGAACTCATTTGATACTATTTCTCATAGATTGTTAAGGGGGTGCTGGTTCTTACTGAAGAGATCCAACAGTTGTATAGAGAATTATTTTCAGACAATGTATTATGGGGAAAAGTATGCAAAAAGAGTATTGTTGATGCACAAATAGAACAAAATTGCTTTACCCAAAAACCGTTTTCTGCCAGCTGTACTAAATCTAGCTTGAAAACAAGAATTAAGAGGGATTTATCTGATGTCACTAACATCAGTATGGACATTAACATTTTGTCAGTCACCATCACATAGAGGTGGAAATCATCAGCACAAGGCTCTCCAACTTTTTGCTTTGTTATGCTCAACACACTAGTGCCCTATGGTCACAATAAGAGGCTAACAAAGCCAGACTGAGCGCCCCTTTAATTCGAACTTCTCATTCCCGCCTCCAAGACTTCTCCAGAGCAGCACCGATCCTCTGGAACGCACTACCAAAGGCTACCCGAGCAATCCAGGGCTCGCAGAACTTCAGGCGTGCTCTAAAAACGCACCTCTTCAGGGAGGCATACCGCATTCCCTAAACAAACCCCTCTGTACTCTGCCTGATAACATTCTCCCTGACCTACTGACTGCAATCCCTGCTAGCCATCATAAACCACTCCTGCAGTCATACTGTTTCAGCCGTCACACGGCTAAATGTCTGACCATTGTCTGTGTATAACATCGCTCACTCTTCCACTTTGCCATACCGTGCACATCTCCAGCCCCTTTACCTTCTGTATCAGCCCACTATTCGTAGTATGCAAGCTCGTTGGAGCAGGACCCTCACCCCTATTGTTTCCATCAATTGATTACTATTAGAGATGAGCGAGCGTACTCGGAAAAGCACTACTCGCTCAAGTAATTTGCTTTATCTGAGTATCGCTGTGCTCGTCCCTGAACATTCGGGTGCCGGCACGGAGCGGGGAGCTGCAGGGGAGAGCGGGGAGGAACGGAGGTAAGATCTTTCTCTCCCTCTCTCCCGCCCGCTCTCCCCTGCTCCCCGCTGCGACTCACCTGTCAGCCGCAGCGGCACCCGAATCTTCAGGGACGAGCACAGTGATACTCGGATAAAGCAAATTACTCGAGCGAGTAGTGCTTTTCCGAGTACGCTCGCTCATCTCTAATTACTATGTAACCGTGGTTCTGTAATGTTTGTACTTTTGTCTTTCTGTATTCCCCTGTCTATGTAAGCGCTGCAGAATATGTTGGCGCTATACAAATAAAGTTTATTATTATTAATAAAGGGTAGTCCCTTATTTGGGACCTCTACCAAACTACCAAGACCTGAGATCTGCTAGGAAGAGCATCTCAGACATTAGAGGATCAATCACTCATCAGTTACATGGACAATCATTTTTTTCTGTGGTGGCACCACAGAAGAAATGAATACTTTACATCTGATTACAGAGAATCCCAGAAATGAGCACCCTGAGATAAGCTTATTTTTAAATGACCCTTCCAGCAGGAAAGGATTATCGCTAGCAGACAACCCCTTTAGCTATAACTTAACCCCAATGATTGAACTTAAATGAATCTGGTTGCCATTTGCTCAACAGTGGGCATCATGGTAACATATAGTAAGGACATTACAGTTAAAACTATGTCTATATTCAACCGATTAAATCAACATATAGCTACCAAGATTCATATGTTATAAGTTTGAAGAAGGCCTTGGCTACTATTCAGAAGAGCTTTTCTATTAGCTAGGGCATTATAAATAGCTTTAAGCCACCAAGAGAATCAGGTCGGGAGTGCCTGGCCCGATTTTCAAAAAATAATTGTTAATGAGGACAACCAATTCCTATTAAAGTCAGTGGGACTAAAAATCAAGTGCACTAATTTGCCTTCCAGATGATTCCTAGAAGAGGAAGAAGATGAGCAGCAGGAGTAAGAGCAAAAGGAAGAGGTGGAGTAGGAGGAATAAGAAGAGGAAGAGGAGGAAGAAGAAGAAGACGGGGTGGAAGAAGAGGAGGAAGTTGTTCCTTTTCAAAGAATGTGGTTCAGCCTTAGCACTGATGCCTTGTAGTGCTGAGGTGCTAGATTAAATCCCATCAAGGACAACATCTGCATGAACTTTGAAAACCTCAATCAGATGATGTCCATTATCAGATTTAAACTGGAACTCCAGCACAGCAACAGCACTAAAAACTGAGGCTCAGACAAATTAATGAAAAGAAAGGTTTGGTACCGTGTTAGCCAATAGAGCAAACTGTGATTGTTCTCAGCAAGAGAAACCAAGTAATCTTTTAGATATGATACCTTTTAATGGATAACAAAAATACATGATGTTACAGCGAGCTTCCTATGCAGGGTTCTTCTTCAAGCATAAATGAAATAGATTCGAAGAGGCATACATATTTATACACACATACTTATGACAAGGCACAGATATGGATGTGATTGGTTCGCACTTAAAGGAATACTGCAACAGAAACAAACATTTTCAACCAGACACTGATAAAGGAGTGAAGGTTTTATGGTCTCTGAATTACTGTTGAGGGAAGGGGGTCACCAGGCCAGCAGTCTTAACTGTGCTATAGATTTCTCATACCTCCCAGTCAAGCATGAATCCTTTTGAAGAATTTAACCCTGTATTGAAAGTGTCAAAAGTTGTTATAAATTTATATTCCCAAATTCTTCTATGGCTTTGTGACTTGAAACCACTCTTCAATATCAAAACTTTCAGATCTTCTATGTCGTGTCCATGACCAGAGAAATGCTCGTCCACAGGTAATTCTGTCTTTTTCTGTTTAATTGGTGGCTGTGCCTTGTCATAAGTATGTGTGTATAAATATTCATGCCTCTTCGGATCTATTTCATTTAAGACTGAAGAGGAAACCCTGCGTTGATTCGGAAGCTTGCACTAACATCATGTATTTTTGTTAGCCATTAAAGGTATCACATCTACAAGATGACTTGGTTTCTCTTGCTGAGAATAATGACATTTCAGACAAATTATGTAATGACTAGCTCACCACTGTTAGACATCAACATAGTAATGAAGACAGGTGTGGGTTGAACTAAGCCGCTCCAGAAAAGGACGTATAAATCCTCAAGAATTGTATAATGGTTCTAAAGCACTCCAAGAAACATAGTTTGGATTTTAAAAACCCTCTTATTACACTAAGATAAAACAATATAGAGGAATAAAATAGAAAAAATAAGAGGGACCCACATACAAGTTTTGAGCTAACTTATCCTATACTTATAGTCTCTCAGTAAGTGCCAGGATAAATTGGCTTGAAAGGTGAAAAAAAGGGTCCCTCTAGTTTTTTATATTTTATCCCTTCACATTGTTTTTATCTTGATGTAATAAAAGTTATTTTTTAATCCAAACAATTTTTCCTGAAGTGCTGGAGAACTGTTATACAATTTTTGAGGAACTAACAACTGAGCTACCACATTTGTTCTTTCATCTCCAGAGAAGGAGGAGAACAAGAAGAATAAATACAAAGAGAACATAAAACCTCCATCCAGATGTTGCCTTTGGATAGATTTGAACCTAGAACATCTGCTGTCAGGATACCAGGGAAAGCAGAAGTCAGGGGTCCCTGCAATGTAGCCCGCAACCACTGTCCCTACCTACTTGTCCACTTGGGCTAGGCCTCAGGGCGTCAACTGGCCAACGTCACTACTCTGAGCTAGGGAAAATGAGGCAGGACACCACAGTCCCTGGACACTGAAAACGAGAATACAGACAGACAAACAACCAGAGCATAGCACAAAGGGAAACAACAAACCAGTCGAGGAGCAAGCCAGAGATCCAAAGCATTGAAGTCGGTCCAAGAAGCGCATATAGTCAAGGGAAGAACGGAGTCAGGTCAGGGGAAAAGACGAGGTCACAGGAAGCCTAATCAAACACTGGCAGTGTCTGAAAGAAACTGAGGGGCTTAACCCTTTCCAATCCACTGTCTGATGTCAGAAGACATCCTGATTGAAGGCTGTACAGCTCCGATGTTGGAAGATGTCCGGCAGGATATTCTTACTGTAGATTACTGGCCGCTCTGTTGTCAGGGGGACTCTCCAGCATGTTCCATACTGCAGTACTGTCTCTAGCCAGCAGATGGCGCCATTGTATAATGGCAGAAAGAGAAAGCCCCCTAGGAAACTCCTGAATCCAAAATTGGATTGCAAAGGGTTAAATGCTGTCAGAGCTCCCACTCCAGCAGTTGATTGGGGCGGAGAGTCACACAGCAACAGAACTAATCACAGAGTGCTTGGAGAACAGCCCCCAGCACTAGCAGAACAAACTAGGACAGAGGCGGTGCAGTCATAACAACAGAAAAGCGGCGCCGGGCAGCAGCCGCCACATCCAGAACACCCCTGCGGCGTGGAGCCGCGCGGCCAGGAGTAGTAACCAGTGTCGGGGTTCCCCAGTGCCGCACACCAGCCGCAGGAGAGACAGTACTGGCCGTGCGGGCACGGCGACCCAGAGAGCTACCAAACCTGACAACTGTTTTGTAGTGCTAGAATTCTAGGTTTAAGTGTTAACCAAGGACATCTGGATAGAGTTTTTCAAAGTTCTTGATGGGAATATGAACCTAGTGTGCCAGCATTGAAAGCTAACAGTGCTAACCCCTAAGTCACAGTCATTGAAAAAACACAGACCTTTCTTTTTTGAAATTCGATTTTTTTTTTTCGTGATTTTTAAATTGGCCCAATTTTATCATCCGGCCGATCGTGATGAGCAACACTGGTTACAACACTCTAAATTCACTTTAACTGGATGCTGGAACCCCAGACTGGCAGCAAAAACAACTGGCACCAACATATAAGTCTTTGAAGGTATCATTATATAGAATCCTTGACTGCCCTCCATTAAGAGCTCTTTATGCCCTAGGACTACACCTGAACATTAGGTTCATAGAAGATAATATTGCACAGAAAATTCTATTCCTCCGTGGTTCAGCAGTTCCCGGAAATGAATGAAAGAAGTTCCATCAGGATACCAAGCAAATACAATGAACCTGCTGTGAAATGTGTTTAGATATGGAGTTTTATGATGAAAAATGGAACATTTGTCACTCAGGAAAAACTGATATGCACTTATAAGAAGACAGTAAAAATAATATCATACGGCAGGTGTCCTTGCTCAAAACTGAAGGAAAAATATTAAAAGTCAACACAAATTTCCACCGATAACTTCCTAAGATTGTTGAGAATATCTTTCGAAAATGCCATATTTTTACTCTTTTTTTTATATAGCACATACATATTCCACAGCACTGTACAGAGATTGCCATCACTAACATTGGTTCAAAAGTGAGGTGGAATTCAAGGTGGATCGGACTGAGCACTGTGGGAAGCAAAAGGGGTGAGTACAGGTTGCTTTTTATTTTACTCTACTTCCAACCTACCCGGCAAGACATTACTCCCACCTGCTGAGATGATATAACAAGTCCCAAAAGCTGGATTTATCACAAGATATCTGTGATAGCTGTAGTAATTAGAGAGGAGCGAGCATACTCGCTATGGGCAATTGCTCGATTGAGCATTGCCCTTAGCGAGTACCTGCCCGCTCGGAAGAAAAGATTCGGCTGCCGGTGGCAGGTAGGGAGCGACGGGGGAGAGCGGGGAGGAACGGAGAGGAGATCTCTCACTCCCCCAGCTCCCCCCTGCTCACTGCCGCAACTCACCGCACCGGCAGCCGAACCTTTTCTTCTGAGCGGGCAGGCACTCGCTAAGGACAATGCTCAATCGAATAATTGCCCTTAGCGAGTATGCTCGCTCATCTCTAGTAGTAATGATGAGCAAACTTTTGAAAACTGCAGTTTTGTCCAGTTTGCCGAATTTCAGCAAAAGTTTGGTTAGAATTAGTTTTAACTGAACCAAAACTTAACCTAAAACTGGTGCTTCAAACTGTCTAAGAGCCATAAAAGCCCTGTATAACAATTTTACATCACCTGGTAGCATATCAAAGTACTTTTGAGCTGTTTTAAAGGCAGAGTTGAAGAAAAAGAATGGAAAAAAAAAACAAAGAGGAAAAAGAACAATAAGAGAAAGAAGAAGAGGAAGAAGTAAAAGAAGAGCAAGAAAAGAGGAATAGGAGGAAGAACAGTTTGCAAGGCATTATTGGCTGCCCTGTAGTCATGTGATCCTTATTCCTTCTTCTTTCTGCTATGTGATATTTTTGTGGGTTCTGCCAAGACGAACTATACGAGGTTTGAGTTTGCGCCGAACCGAACTATTTGCTAAATTCTACTGGAAACAAGGTTCCACTATTTTGGTTCCCTCAACACTAGCTGGGAGACTTGGCTTTTATATTAATTTCCCTTTATATTCTCCTACACTGTACTTAGGTAAATCCTGAGACTCCTTCAGCAAAACATATTTTCTTAATTACTTTGATATCAAACTGAAAAATCAGCCTAATATCATTGATCTTTCTCTTTTCTTTTTTGCCATGAACTGCCCTTATCACCGCGGGCTGCTGTATTACAAAAGAATCCCATTACTTCTTAAATTCCTCTTTTCAACTTTCTTAGACTCTTATAAGTGGGTAGTCAATCCCTTATAATGATAAACGATTTCTTCTCCTCTCGACACGGAAAGACAAAATCGTAAAACATTTATTCCACAGCATAAATCTCTATTATAGAGGCTTTTCCGGCACAAACCTTATTTACCGGCCCACTCATGACATGCACATGTAATAGTGGCATTTTCCAATATCTTCTAGATTATAGCATTACTCTGTGTTGTACACTGTTATTATGGCTTTAGAGGTAGATCGTAATAATAGGAAAAGGATGAACATTTTTACTTTTTTGCATACTGAGAATATACCGAGGTAATTAACTAGAAAATTGACAGTTTATAGAAGTTTCATTGATGTATTAAGGTGGCAAACAATGTTACACACCTACAGAGCATGCAATTAGAGTCAAAGCACATTGTGTAGATTATACTGCAGGGTGTTTCTTACGAGAAGAAGAAAAAATAACACTTTATGGAGTTTATAAAGATCTATATGCGGAGAAATATAATCTCAGCCCTGAACCACTCAATTCCAGAACTCATCTCCACTTAAATAACCACATTTCTGCAGGATCATGAACTTTTACAATAGTAAGGCCAATACTGAAATAGACTTGGGAACATTGGTGGATAATAAACTTAAAGGGGTCAAATACTGACATTTCAAAATTAGGTCCAAATGAGTTAAAACAGTAAAACAAAGAGTACTTAACTGTGCTCAGTCCAGCGATCCAGGGCTGAAGCCCCGTGATTCCACTGGTGTCTACTGAGAGCAGAAGTCAGGTGACTGCTGCCCGCCAATCCGAGGGATCACTGTTCTGAACTTCTGGCACCATGGCGCCCAGGATGTGAGTATTGATGCCAGGGGAACGAGCTGCTGACTCTGATTGGCAGGCAGTAGTCACCTGACTTTTGTGATCAACAGAAACCAGGAATCGGTAGGCTGCAGCACTAGATTACCGGAACTGAGGATAGGTAAGTACCGTTTGAGCTCTCTCACATGAGCGTATGCTACTATGTATTGAAAGTCAAAAACAGTGCATGTGATACACAGTTCCTATGAACCATTAGATTATATCATCTATCAAATCCCCCCTGGCAGATCTCAGATCACTCTTCACCTGCTCTGTCCTCCTTGTTCAAGGAGAATTAGGCTTTGCTTGATACAGCCATGATCTCTTTGGCCACCCATCTTGACTATCAACTTTGTTTATAGTACATAGTTGACTTTGACTTTATAGTACAAACTATCTCATGTTGATGTCATAAGTAGCTCGATCAATTGTATAGTTCAGCAATTGTCTTTCTGTACTGACTAAAGTGTCCTCCATGGATTAAGAGATAATTACTTGACCTTTGACTTATGAAAGATCGATACAGTTGCCTCAGACGAAGGCTTTATGGTATGACGTTAACCTCGGAATGCATGTATATTAATTACTAAGTCATTTATATATTTCAAGAATTGGCTTATTTATAACCTATCAGAGACTGGAATAGGGGAGAATAATCTGATTAAATTGCAAGTAATTGCAATTAATTATGTTAAAATTAGTAATTTCTCCGTATAAAATGGTATGAATTCCCTGTAACAAAGAACAGGGCTGCCCCTTGCTTCTGTACCCTTTACTTTGCGAACATTGATCTGCATAAGGGTGTTTTCACAAAGGGCAAGATTATTTTGCACGGAACATACCCACACCCAAATCCCTATATCCAATGTGGATTTTTATGGGGATCCACATCACATATGTAGATTTTGGTACTGATATGTTCCGCTGGGATTATTCTGCCTCGTGTACCCTAAAGGGCTACAATATTTTGCTCTGCTTTGAGTCACGATAAAGTGCTGTTTGCTCATAAGAAGACTTGTTTTCATAAACATGAATTCCAACACTTGTTCCTCTGTATGTCCCCCATATATAGAGTGCAGCTGAAATTATAATTATTGCCTCATCTAAGGGACCAGGAGTGTTGTTATATAGTAGGTGAGTCCATACATGGCTAGCTGAAGAGTTATACACTTCCCCTGCCTCACACTGTATATATTATCTGTGTACTGTATGTAGAATCTCCAGTGTATTCTTATGTAATACAGCTTTACACAGCAGCTTCAGTGTACCCAATGTGATGAAGCTTCACACTACTCTTCCTGTATCCTGCTTGGAGCCAACAGGGAGAAACCTATCTAATTTAGGAGGCAGGAGAGAGCAGTGTGAAGCTGCATCACCTAAGATATACTGAGACTCTGCAGTGTGAAGCTGAATCACCTAGGATATACTGAGACTCTGCAGTGTGAAGCTAAATCACCTAGGATATACTGAGACTCTGCAGTAGAAAGCTACATCACATAGAAGACACTAATACTCTGCAGTGTGAAGCTGCATCACCTAGGATATACTGAGACTCTGCAGTGGAAAGCTACATTACATAGAAAACACTGATACTCTGCAGTGTGAAGCTACATCACCTAGGATATACTGAGACTGCAGTGTGAAGCTGCATCATCTAGGATATACTGAGACTCTGCAGTGGAAATCTAAATCACATAGAAGACACTGATACTCTGCAGTGTGAAGCTACATCACCTAGGATATACTGAGACTCTGCAGTGGAAAGCTGCATCACATAGAAGACACTGATACTCTGCAGTGTGAAGCTGCATCACCTAGGATATACTGAGACTCTGCAGTGGAAAGCTGCATCACATAGAAGACACTGATACTCTGCAGTGTGAAGCTGCATCACCTAGGATATGCTGAGACTCTGCAAAGCTGCATCACATAGAAGACACTGATACTCTGCAGTGTGAAGCTGTATCACCTAGGATATACTGAGACTCTGCAGTGGAAAGCTGCATCACATAGAAGATACTGATACTTTGCAGTGTGAAGCTGCATCACCTAGGATATGCTGAGACTCTGCAGTAGAAAGCTACATCATATAGAAGACACTGATACTTTGCAGTGTGAAGCTGCATCACCTAGGATTTACTGAGACTCTGCAGCGTGAAGCTGCATCATGTATGATAAACTGTGACATGGTGGTGTAAAGCTGCATTACAAAGGAAACACTGAGACAACAGTATGAAGCTGCTTCACATCGGAAACTGTCATGATAGGCTGGCAGTGACAAGGATCAGGACTGGGGACAGCCCACGGAATTCTGACTGGCGCATGCTCACTGTCATTTTGGCGTTAGATGCCAACATTGAGACTTCTGCATGTGGGCAGATTGGTTGTCTGGCAGTGGGACAACCCAGCCAACAAATCGGCATTAGTCTGTGCATACATATTCCAGCTCCTCCTCGTAGAGGGTGTTGGTTATTCTCTGGTCTGACTCCTGTTCGACTCCTGTCAAAAAAGATGCCCTCATCAGGGCAGTTGTTCATTTATAGGTAGGGTGTTTCTGTATCTGGGAGGTCAGGGTGAGTTTCCCTTTATTCCACATTTGTGTTTCCTTATCACGAAATAGCTGTATTTTGTGTTGTGCGCATTTATTAGAGTATATATATATTTACATGCAGATAGAACGCTAAGGTTACGGTCTGCATGGACGTAACAGATACATTGAGACTGCAGTGTGAAGCTGTATCACATAGTATACACTGAGATCCTGCAGTGTGAGATATGAGACATCAGTTCTATGAAACTGGTCTGTCACTGTCCACTGTCTCTCTACAAAGCCAGATACATCATGGGAGATATAGACTGCATTAGGAGAACTATATTAGAGGGGAAGAAGGCCAAGATGGCCAACAACTTAAATAGTACGTCAACTACAATGGGTATGCATTATTCTTCTATAGCCTATTCTGCTCTATATGGGCAACATTTTTTGCTGGAGTATTTCTTTAACTCTCATTATACTAGTGAACTCTATTTGCCCTGAGGATCCAGCCTATGTAGCGTCTTCCTCTATTTAACCTCTATATGCCATACAGATCATGTATAGACTATACATCACAATCTTGTCTTCTTCCTAATGTGACAGATTGATATGGGGTTATACTGCAACAGGATGGGGAATACCTTGCTGATTGGAGGGGGTCTCACCTCTGAGACCCCCATTGATCTCGAGAATGGGACTCTCGTGTCCCACTCTCCAGTCACTTCGAAGAGTTCTTCTCCCAACGCAGTAAGGTAACTGTGAATGGAGGACTAGCCTCACATGTTTGGTCAGCACTCGATTCATTTTAATGGGACTATCAGAAATACCCAAACAGGTTCCGCTGAGGTATCTCGACACTCCCATTAAATGTGCATGGAGTGCTGGTACGCTTACACGACCAGCACTACATTCAATCTCCTCCTCGCTGTGAGGGTGCAGTAAGCCCACAGTGAGGAGGATGGGGGATACAGGACCCCCTGTTCTTGATATCGGCGGAGTTCTCAGCGGTGAGAGCGCCACCAACCAGCATGCCATCCCCTATCCTGTGCATAGGGGATAACTTGAAATTCTGGTACAACCCCTTTAAGTGTTCGTTCCCTTAATTGTTTTGAGCTTGGTTGGTTTTAATCTAAAGCATTAAGTTAAGTTGAAAGACTACACTGCTAAGAGCAAAATAGATTTAATGAGACTTGACTAGATTATTGCTGAGTACCCTTCAGCTGTGCAGCTCCCAACGTTTCCCAATCGCCACCCACCCACTTACCTATTAATTATTAATGACTCTGACACAGATTGACAGTAGAAACAAAAAAAAACCGACCACAACAGCTTCTTTATTAAATGCAAAATTGTATAACAGGACACTTCTGCACAACATCAATAGAACTCCAGGGAGGTCTAGCAGGGCCCTTACTGCTTGTACCAATGTGCTGCAATGTGCCAACTTGGAAGGTGACAAGGACCTCAAAGTACTGCATACCACACTCTCTGTTGCCTGGGATCTATCCATTGGGAACACACTGCACGATTGAGCTTGAAATCGGCCATATGCAAGGAGTACCTTACCTCTGATGGTCCCTTATTCCAAAAAAATAGCCCTGCCAGACCTCCCGGATGCCACCTATCATGACAATATACATGCAGCTGTAGTGTATAGAAGTTGATGTGCACATGTGTTCTGGAGGTTTCTGGATGGTTTATGTTGTCTTGTGCTTATGTATTTTTCCAATGTCTTCTATCTCTCTTATATGTGTATGAATATGATGTATATTGCACCTTTGCAGCACTAAATGGGTTACTGTCTGGGAGATGTCTGGGAAAGTATCTATTTGTATGTCATGTGACCTCGTTATATATATGTGTGTGCAAGGTGTGTGAGAAGAGCTGCTGGGGCTGCTGGAGCTTAAAGGGGTTGTCCCGCGCCGAAACGGGTTTTTTTTTTTTTCAACCCCCCCCCCCGTTCGGCGCGAGACAACCCCGATGCAGGGACCTAAAGAAAGCTTACCGGAGCGCTTACCTTAATCCCCGCGCTCCGGTGACTTCTATACTTACCGGTGAAGATGGCCGCCGGGATCCTCTTCCTCCGTGGACCGCAGCTCTTCTGTGCGGTCCATTGCCGATTCCAGCCTCCTGATTGGCTGGAATCGGCACGTGACGGGGCGGAGCTACACGGAGCCAGCATTCTGCACGAGCGGCTCCATTGAAGAGAGCAGAAGACCCGGACTGCGCAAGCGCGGCTAATTTGGCCATCGGAGGCCGAAAATTAGTCGGCACCATGGAGACGAGGACGCCAGCAACGGAGCAGGTAAGTATAAAACTTTTGATAACTTCTGTATGGCTCATAATTAATGCACAATGTACATTACAAAGTGCATTAATATGGCCATACAGAAGTGTATAGACCCACTTGCTGCCGCGGGACAACCCCTTTAAGATAGAGCCAGAGCTTGAGCTTGATTTATTGGCAGAGAGAAAGAGAGCCTGGCTTGTACTCAGGTACCTTTAGTCTAAGTACAAGAAGAGATGGAAGAGGCCGAGCGGATATCCCATTGATGCCGCGCACCCCTTCTTCTCATTCCCCCTCTTTTGATGGAGTACAAGTGGAATTTGTCCGGTGTGCAGTGTGAGATGAAAAGGTTGCAGAGATCCGTGAGAACTCCACCAGTGTTGGTGGAGTTTACTAAGAGTCGGTGTCTGGCACCAGAGAACCACAGATAACTAAGGCTGTGTAAGTCACCCTGTTTCTCCCGTGTTTTCTCCCTGCCACTTTACATGTTCTGAACCCTCGCTATTTTGCCAGTGGATGTAAAGAGGACTGTTGTGAATAGTTTATTCAAGTTTCTCAGTAAACGGCTTTGGCCTTTTGAATTCTACCCCATGTGTGGATTCTTATTTATTCCCCCAGAGAGATCACTGCGGAGGAAGGAACGGTGGCGTCACAAGTGACAAGAAGGACTAAGGTAATCCACTTGGGGGTTTCCCTATTTAATATAGCCTGCCCACGCCCCTTGGACGTGTCCCTGGTTACCCTCCGGGTGGGAGATGGTAGAGCCATCGTGACAAGTAAATTACTTTACCCTCGATGTCTCCTATGCTGGGGCCCACTCTTTGGATGCTGTACAGCCTCCCCCAGCATACTTTCTCACAGCTCTTTGCATTTATATGGCACCTGCTGTGTCTAGATTCTTCTCACACCTTCAGATGGGTCAGGCTTAGCTACCTGTACTGCTCCTACACGGGGGCTGCATCCTCACAGTGATGATGAGCTAGCCACGTCACCAAGGACATCATCAGGGAGTCTTTTATCCCAGCACCTAAAGTGCCTTGACTCCACTTTCCCCCCCCTGGCTGTGTCACTGGCCGGTGGCCGGGCCTCCACTCTGCTTACCCCTTCTAAACACAGAGTGAATAGAAGGAGTCCATTCAATGCACTGGCATTGCGGGCGTACAACGAGGGACTATGTGTAGTGACCCGAAGTTGTCACTACAAAATTATTGTTTGTGGTTTTATGATATGGTTATGTTCCTTTGGGAAAAGTATTGAAATGGAGTTGGTGATTGGAGGATCATAAAGTGTCTAAACCCCAGAGTTAGAATGTATGGGCAGTGACTTTGCATTCTTATGCAACTTTATAGCCACTGAGTCCTATGCTTATGGGAAGACGTAGGGTCCATATATAGCTCCACCCAAATCTAGAGAGTTCAGTAGAAGGAAAGTGGTTGTAAGAATTAGAGCTAGAGTTTAGAAGAAGCAAGTAACCAAGGAGTTCAGTGGTGAATGAGAGGTGTAGCAAGATAAATAAGAAAGTTAGTAGAAACTGAAAGATTAAAGAAAGCTATAAGAGTACGAAAGCTGGATAAAGGACAACTAGAGACAGTTCCATCCTTAAATCTGAGGAAAGAGGAGGAAAGCTGCCACATATGATGCATTATTTTGAGAGCGGTATCTCCAGTCACCAAACTCTGGCTTCTGATGTACTGCAGTGGATGTTGCCTTATTTGCTTGGAACTGCAAAAAAAGTGATTTTTACTGTTTCGCCCTTACCCCGACTTCTGGAGCTCCTTCCCACTAGGAAACATCTGCACTACGTAGCATACTACATGGCTCTTCAGGAGCGGAGACCACAACCCCCATCAACCATGAACTTTGTTTGCAGCATGACCAGGTGGGAGTGCAACTACCAAGTTGCCCCTCCATCTGGCCTTCTGTAGACTGGAGTCACGAACTATAATCAACATCATTCACCATCACCCTTTTACTTGTAGCATAGGGATTAGAGTACTTTAGCCACCGTGAACGCAAGCTGATCTCCATTTCTTCCGCACGCTATATATGATTTTATAACTTTAGTTTATGACGCTCATAAGATGTGACAGGTTCCCTTTAATGGCACAAGTCCAAGTGTCATATGCATCATATTATTTCAGATAATGTTTCGGGAGAATCTGTTCTATAGAGATTCTCCATTGTTACTATTACTCCACAGAGACGTCTCGCTGAGATTGCACACTTCAGTTTCACAGCATGAAGTAAAATCCCGAAGCAATACATAAGGACCTCTGTGTTATTTATTACAGCAAGAAAGAGATCAGCGGAGAACACCGCTGTCCCAAACAGCTGTCTGATTCTTCTTATTACACAGCGGACCACTACTACCCAGATTGCAAGACGCTCTTCAGCTCCTCTGCGCACTATCCCAAAACGAATGCAGAGCAGCCTTAATTGTGTTGTTTTCTACAACAAATGCTAGAGAGAAAGCGGTGTATGAAAAAGCACTTGCATGCAGAGGTCTCGGTGGAAAATCTGTAACAAAGCCACCACCTACCATATGCCCTCAGGCACTAGGGCAAGGTTCAATTACTAATGCTACACCTCCTATAGGTACGGCCTTAAGCCTGGTTCAAACATAACGGTTATCGCTCAAAATATGTTTTTTGAGCAATCGTTGTGTGCCTTTACAGCGCAAGGTGATCACTCAAACATTGAGCGATTACCTTGAGCTCCGAACGGGGTATACAGAAGACAAGCAGGGCCGCTTGTCTTCTGCATCCAGCTGTTCTCTGTTATACAGCTGAGTGCTCCGAGTGGGTTTGCAGAACACAGCTGGACCGCTGTGTTCTTCATACCCCGGCTGTTCACGGAGCGCTCAGCTGGTATACAGCTGTGCGCTCTGTGTGGAGTATGAAGAACACAGCTGGACCGCTCTGTTCTTCATATCTCGTCTGTTTTCAGGGAGCGGAATACAGCTGAAACAATAGTATCAGCTGTATCCCGCTGTGAACTCCTGATAAGGCTCACCAGGCACGCTGAAAGACAATGATCAGCGCCTGCTTAACGAAAACTGCATGATGTCAGTGCAGTTACACACAACGATATCGCTCAAAAGACGGCTTTTGAGCGATAATTGTTGTGTCTAAATGGGCCTTTACTTGTGTACCAGCAGGAAGGTTGCACATACACTGAAGGGCCATTTTTATTACTGTAGTAGGACTTTTGACCTTTTTTGGCCTTCAGAACTGCAACAATTCCTCTAGGTGTTAAAGTTGTCCCGCAGCAATATCGGCCGATGCGGACAGGAAGCTAATTCTAGTTGCAGCAGATTAGATGGAGGTACTGACATCTTCTGATAGGAGGGGGTCATCGATTCATGCTGCTTGTGCCAAATTCGGACCTCCCATCAACACGGTGCAACAGAAATCTGGATTCATCTGACTAGGAGATGTTTTTCCATTGCTTAGTGGTGACATTTTTGCACTCTATTGCCCACTGCTGACTTGCCTTTCTGTTTCTGGCACTGGAGCTGGTCGTCTGCTCTTATAGCCCATCTGTCCTAAGGAATGGCGAATTGTGTGTTCGGACATTTTAGTTGGAGCATCAGGGTTACAATCAGCTGCGGTTTCCTTGACTGTCCTCCAACTCCTCTCATTCATGAGTTCTTTATGTCCACAGGATCCCCTTTTCCTGCATGTTTTTCCTTGATCACACCATGCTGCGTGTACAGGTCTCTGTGACATAGCTCTTATTCTTTCGATTGGGCCATTATGGCCATCGCCCCTCCTCTAGTGGGTAGGGTTTAGTTATCTATAAACTTTTTCCTATCTGGGGACTGGATCTTCACAGCGCTGATCCGCTAGCCATGTCAACGTTGCGTCATCTAAGGGACAGAACCCTCTCCACAAAGCTTTATACAAGGCTTCAAGAAAAATGGTGCCCTGAGCACTCCTGTCTGCCTTCCCTTCCCGGCCATAGCTCTGGCTAGTTGAGGGAGACCATTGGCACAGCGCTACAGCACTGACCAGACCAGTGCTGACAAGCATTAGTCTCTTCTCTGCCCCTCCCAGCCAGGTACTGGACCGAGGATGGGGGGGGCGTTTGGGATGTTTCCCAGCAGCCGCATGCCGGTCCATTGTGTAACAAGGAGCGCTACAGTGCTACTCCCTTACAATTTCACTCCAGCACTATTTGTATGAAAGTGTATAAAATACCAATCCAAGGGGTATTAACTTTTCTGAATATTTTTATTAAATCGCAAGTCCAGCCAAAATGATCTTCCAATATGCCATAGATGTAATTGCATTGGTGAAGTCTGTGATCTCGGACCATCACCGATTTCATGTTCCAGAAGCATCCCTCAACTCACAGTAGTTTGCAGAAAATCAGATTTAACCTCTACTTATAAACTGTGTATTCACAATAAAATCCCAGCAACATATTTTATTTAGTGATGATCTATGCCTTTAGAAGGTTTCAAGCAATATACAGTCACTGTCACTTTAAGCGTTTTTTCTTCACCTATAATGTATAAAATCCTGCTTGATAACAAAGATGGTGCTTCATGGCATTTTTTTTGTACAATACTGTTATCACGTTTCAGGAGCGATAAGAGAAAATTACTTACGACCTCCAAATTCTTTAGATGAAAGGAAGCCCTGCAGAGTGTTCAGATCATTGCCGTAATGGAGCATACCAGCTCAATAACTCTTCCATTGATGTCATCTATGTAACGGAGGTAATCTTATTTCTCGTATATGACAAAAATGTCCAGTACTGACCTTAGGTTAGACGGCACCCTGTGTGGAATCTTTTTCGGTGCCCCCACCGCCTTTCCCGATCGAAAGCAAAAAAAACAATATATATTGCACTGATAGACAGTCTGTCTGCATTCTGCAATAAGATAGCAGTATATCCACACCAGAACAACTCTGCCGCAGAACTAAGTTCATAACATAAATACAGCACCATAACCAGGTTCATAGCATGAATACAGCACCAGAACCAGGTTCATAACATAAATACAGCACCAGAACCAGGTTCATAACATAAATACAGCACCAGAACCAGGTTCATAACATGAATACAGCATCAGAACCAGGTTCATAACATAAATACAGCACCAGAACCAGGTTCATAACATAAATACAGCACCAGAACCAGGTTCATAACATGAATACAGCATCAGAACCAAGCTCAGAATATAAATACAGCCTCAAAACCAAGCTCATAGCATAAATACAGCACCACAACCAACCTCAGTACATAATATATAGCCACAGTTACATGTTGTTCGTATGAATCAGCCATCACAAAAACTGAACAACTTGTTCAAAAAAAATTGCTGGAGCTGAACACAACCGTTCCCAACAACGTTGGATGACATACCGCCTCGGAAAGGTTCCGTAGATATTCACGTAACAACAGAAGCCTGTACTACCCCGTTTCCCTGAAAATAAGACATACCCTGAAAATAAGGCATAGCATGATTTTCCAGAATGTTTGAGGATGCAAAATGATTTTTCAGGCTTTTTGAGGGTGCTTGAAATATAAGCCCTATTCCAAAATTAGGCCCTGCTAACAGTTAATTAAAAAAGTCAATTTAAATAGTTTCCAGGCAGCTATACATGTAAAAAAGTTAAACCTTTTTGAACAAAAATTAATATAAGACACTGTCTTATATTCGGGGTAACACACCGCCCACGAGAAGCAGATTCCTGTTGCTTTTGGGTATCCCCTCATAGACCTTACCCGGCATACCCTTGCATATAATATTGGGTAAGAGGGTCTTACACACCCTTGTATGTCCTTAAAGAACTGCATAATTTAAGACTGGTTGCTAAGGATTTGTTGCCTATCAACCAATACAAAAGACTTCAATATATCCCTAGCAACAAGTCAATCCCATGTATCCTCTTAAGGCCATATTGCCCTGGTTATATTAATCAGATTTTTCTAAAATTAGATTTAGGCAGAGAACTTCTTTAATATTTTGTAATGTCACCCGCAGTTGTTTTCCATGTTCTTTTATGTTTGGATTGGCATTTCAGCAGATGTCGGATGATGCTCGTTCTGCCCACGCTATAAGAGAGTTTAGTTTTTTTTCTGTAAGAAGTTAGTGAAGCGCTCATGCATAGATTGTGTCGTGCAATGAACCTTGTTCTGCAATACATTTGTATCTATTAATACGCAGGAGATACTTCTAGATACTTATGATAATAGCAAGAACTTTTCCTAGGCATAGAGACTGAGTCAATAGAGAGTGCCCCTAGTGGTCAGATTAGCATAATAAATAAAAGAAAGTACACCTGTTAGTCCCGCAAGTAGTTTTTATTCAGACTAAGTTTAGTTTTTAGGATCAACAATGGTAAGGGAACTCAAAGTAAAAGCCAAGTACAACATGAATCTGTGAAATAATGGCTGCAGTGTTCATCTGGGTATAAAGATGCATCACCACTGTAGCCATATAAATAAAGAGTGGTGGGGAGAATGCTGGAGAAGGAGACGATTCAATAGGTAAGTTATGCACATTTTATAAGAGAAAATCTTGCTAGAAAGAACCTGCTGTCAGGTTGTGCTGCTGGAGTCTGTTGTTCTGCAGGGTTCTAGGAGCACACCTTCACAGATGGGGGATAGTTTAGCTGGCAGGGTGTGGTATGCTCTTCCCAGCCAATCCCCAGGGTCTGAGCTCATATATTCAAAAGTTTGGGGTCACCCAAACAATTTTGTGTTTTCCATGAAAAGTCACACTTATTCACCACCATGCGTTGTGAAATGAATAGAAAATAGAGTCAAGACATTGACAAGGTTAGAAATAATGATTTGTATTTGAAATAACATTGTTTTTACATCAAACTTTGCTTTCGTCAAAGAATCCTCCTTTTGCAGCAATTACAGCATTGCACACCTTTGACATTCTAGCTGTTAATTTGTTGAGGTAAGCTTGAGAAATTGCACCCCACGCTTCTAGAAGCATCTCCCACAAGTTGGATTGGTTGGATGGGCACTTCTGGCGTACCATACGGTCAAGCTGCTCCCACAACAGCTCAATGGGGTTCAGATCTGGTGACTGCGCTGGCCACTCCATTACCGATAGAATACCAGCTGCCTGCTTCTGCTGTAAATAGTTCTTGCACAATTTGGAGGTGTGTTTAGGGTCATTGTCCTGTTGTAGGATGAAATTGGTTCCAATCAAGCGCTGTCCACTGGGTATGGCATGGCGTTGCAAAATGGAGTGATAGCCTTCCTTATTCAGAATCCCTTTTACCCTGTACAAATCTCCCACCTTACCAGCACCAAAGCAACCCCAGACCATCACATTACCTCCACCATGCTTAACAGATGGCGTCAGGCATTCTTCCAGCATCTTTTCATTTGTTCTGCGTCTCACAAACGTTCTTCTTTGTGATCCAAACACCTCAAACTTGGATTCATCCGTCCACAACACTTTTTTCCAGTCTTCCTCTGTCCAATGTCTGTGTTCTTTTGCCCATCTTAATCTTTTTTTTTTATTGGCCAGTCTCAGATATGGCTTTTTCTTTGCCACTCTGCCCTGAAGCCCAAAATCCCGCAGCCGCCTCTTCACTGTAGATGTTGACACTGGTGTTTTGCGTGTACTATTTAATGAAGATGCCAGTTGGGTACCTGTGAGGCGTCTGTTTCTCAAACTAGAGACTCTAATGTGCTTATCTTCTTGCTTAGTTGTGCAACGCGGCCTCCCACTTCTTTTTCTACTCTGGTTAGAGCCTGTTTGTGCTGTCCTCTGAAGGGAGTAGTACACACCGTTGTAGGAAATCTTCAATTTCTTAGCAATTTCTCGCATGGAATAGCCTTCATTTCTAAGAACAAGAATAGACTGTCGAGTTTCAGATGAAAGTTCTCTTTTTCTGGCCATTTTGAGCATTTAATTGACCCCACAAATGTGATGCTCCAGAAACTCAATCTGCTCACAGGAAGGTCAGTTTTGTAGCTTCTGTAAGGAGCTAGACTGTTTTCAGATGTGTGAACATGATTGCACAAGGGTTTTCTAATCATCAATTAGCCTTCTGAGCCAATAAGCAAACACATTGTACCATTAGAACACTGGAGTGATAGTTGCTGGAAATGGGCCTCTATTCACCTTTGTAGATATTGCACAAAAAACCAGGCATTTGCAGCTAGAATAGTCATTTACCACATTAGCAATGTATAGAGTGCATTTGTTTAAAGTTAGGACTAGTTTAAAGTTATCTTCATTGAAAAGTACAGTGCTTTTCCTTCAAAAATAAGGACATTTCAATGTGACCCCAAACTTTTGAACGGTAGTGTAAATACAGGCATCTTTCAGTGTCTGTTTGGTGTCCAGGGTCCTTCTGTGTAGCTTGTGTTCTGTTACCTTTCTGTGCAGCTTGCTGTGTGAACTGTATCCTGTGCTGCTGGATCATGTGTCTTGTTAGAGTAGAGACCGCAAGACACGAGGACCCTTGATCGCTGGGCTCACGGCTTAAGTGACTTAGCCAATTCCCGAACTAATCCCTTGTATATATATTTCAGCTATTCCATCTGTTTTAGTGTGCGGGAATGTTTGGCGAGTGTGTTGGCCGTTTGTCCTAGGTTATGGCTTTTTGTGAATCCAGTTCACAGTATGCAGTTCTCTGTCCAGTTGGTGTTACTTTCAGCATGTCAAGTCTCTGTTCGTTTTCGGTCCCCTGGTCCAAACCTGCGTCCTTGGGTCACGTTCGTGTGTGCCCAGTGCCTATTTGCCCACACGAACGAACACCTGCATCTTATAGTGCAGAGTTAAGCAGGGCCAACAGTGGCAGACCCCCTAACCATTTCCATAATGATCAGACAGAGTACTGATGAAGTACTCTGCTCAATCATTGAAAAAACTGTATGGCTGTTTTTTCGTTGTCTGTATAGTCTATGTTATTTGCAGTATGCAGTGCCCCCACTGAAGTACTACTCCATTCTCCCTGGGGAATCTGCTCTTACACAGCCAGAAAGCAGGCCTCCCAGAGCTCAACAGCTGTCTCTGGGATATAGTGCTAGAACAAGACAAAGTCAACCACAAACTGGGTCTTGCCAACTGCAATCTCTATCATAACTGCTATGTATATATGATCAACATAAGATCACTTCCTGGTAAACTGGATTCATAAACCCCCCTCCAGGAAGTGATGGCTCTGATTGATTCTTGAGCACTGTTGCTCAGCCAATCAATGCAGCGCTTGAAAAACCAATCACAGCCATGGCACTCGAGAACCAATCAGAGCCATTACTTGCTGGAGGCGTGGTTTACAAAGCTCATTACCAGCAAGCAATTTTCTGTTGGCAGCTGAGGATTGAAGCAAGAGCACTGGGCTCCAGAGACCCCCGGGAGGGACCCGGACGGCGCCTGCTAAGTAATGTATTGCTTGTTTATTTTTTATGTAGAGTAGCTAGGGCTTATTTTTGGTATAGGGTTTATATTTCAAGCACGCCCCCCCCCCCCCCCCCACACACAAAAAAAAAATGGGTAGGGCTTATTTTAGGTATTATTTTGGGGAAAACTCTCTATGTAATACAGCTGCAGTTCAGTGACCATATTACAGGCAACAAACCCTATATGTTCAAAGTTTAGTTCAGTAGGAACATGAGTCCAGGTGTTGCCACCATAAAATGCAGTCATATAACGACCGCATGCAACTAGCCTGATAGAAGACAAGCATCTTGATAATCTGACTAGCATATGGAGGCAACGTTTGTGAAGGTTGCATTGTGATTCCCATTGTGCAGTGAACATATAGTGATAATAATAGACCCCACAAAGTCCTTCATCTCACTGCCAGGATCTTAAGAGAATGCCAAAGTCTTATATAAACATTTGTTTAGTTAGAACTCTCTAATTAATCCTACGCAGCTACATAAGTACTAATGTGTTAAAACTTTGCTGAAAAAGAAACCTGTAGTGAGAGGATGTACTGTACGGTAATTTAACAGCGGGGAATGTCTCAGTAGGTGCCCTGAGTGGTTTATAAATGGATCTGTACTTGCTTTGAAACCTGTATAGTTTGCAGAATATTCATATGATAAATTTTATCTTTGGGTTTGTAATCAATTTCTTGAATGTATTCAATATTTTTTGCATCATAAAAAAATAGCTGATATACCCGCAAGTTAAATTGGAAAAAGTGTTTACCTAGAAAAATTTATGAAGTCATGATTACTGTAGAGGAACCAAGGAATAAAATATGTATATACATAGAGGAGCATTAGATTCTGCTCAGACTGCATGTACTGATGTCCCTCTGGAGAATGTGCTACCCCTCCCACTCTTCTCACTTTTTACCCTTAAAGGTAAAGCCCTATTGTATTCAAATTTACCCCCAGACTGGAGGTTGCAGCCCCTTCTTAGCCTTAAAGGCTTGCTCCATCCCTGCAGTACATGGCTGCTAACTTATGTACTTTACAGTCTTTCAGTATATGCACACAGAGGTCAGTTACATTCTCTTCAATATATACAGATAGAGGTTAGGTGGATTATCTTTTTTATCTTTTATATATATATATATATATATATATATATATATATATATATATATATATATATATATATATATATACATAGCTTTTCCTACTTACAACCTAAAGAATGGCTTGCTAAAGAGAAGGAGACTTCAGATATAAAGGAGGCGTTCTATAAAACAATATTAGGTCTGCAATTCAGACTTGTCCTACACCTGCTGTTTCTGGCAGATGCGGGATCGTCCTGTTTTTCTTGTAGCTTGAACTGCTGCATACTTCCCTCCAGCGCTTCAGTGGTTACCTGCTCCAGTGATTCCAGCTCAGCTGTAGGGCATGCTATTTATCTCTCTATTTAACTGAGCTGGGACTTCCCCTCATTGGCTAAGTGAGCCTTGCTTCTGACAACAGCATAGGTCTCGTATCTGTTTGTCTCATCTGTGCTTACCTTGTGCCTTATTGTAATTCATGGGTTTATGGCTTTCTTGTCTTTATACATTCCCTCTCTTGTATCCTGCTTCTTGTTTCTCTGTCGTGTCTGTGTGCTCTTTTCCTTTGCCTTCCCATACCTGCACCATTCCTGGTCCTGTTCTGTTTTATTATCAGTTTCCCTGAAAATAAGACCTACCTGGAAAATATGACCTAGCATGATTTTCCAGGATTTTTGCGAACAATTCGTTCATCATTCAGTCATTGGTTTGCATTTAGACTGAAGAATTGCCATTCATTTTTGCTCTTTTGAACAGTTTTTTGAATGATAATCGCTCTGTCTAAGTGCAGCATAAGCAAAGCTGGACTGGAAAATCTACTACCATTTTTCCCCAAAAATAAGACACTGTCTCATAATAATTTTTTCCTCAAAAGAGGCACATTTTTGGGGGTGTTACACTCATATGGTCTGTGGCACCCCGATGCCTTGCGATGGTCTCCGGCGGCGCTGCGGCAAGCTGCATATCAGTGTCTTTCTGGTGATGGGGCTTTGAATACCCCGCCTCCAGCAAAGCGAGTGCTGTGTTTGGATCGAGCGCCATCCAATCACAGACGGCGCTCGATGAGCCAATCACAGCCATTCAATGATGTCATTCACTGAATGGCTGTGACTGATTAAGCGCCACCTATGATTGGCTGGCGCTCGATCCAATCACAGGGCTCGCTTTGCTGGAGCCGGGCTATTCAAAGCCCCGTCACCAGAAAGTAGCTAAAATATCAGCGCGGAGGACACTGCAGCTTGCCGCAGCACCAGCAGAGACCATCGCGAGGCATCGGGATGCGCGGACCAGGTGAGTATAGATTTTTTTCATGTAGGTTACCTATGGCTTATATTTCAAGCCTCCCCGGAAAACCGAGGTAGGGGTTATTATTAGGGTAGGTCTTATTATTGGGGTAGGTCTTATTATCTGGGAAAAATGATATTACTTCTTTTCTACACAGTGAGTGAGTATGGAAAGATACTGTCGTGTGAGAGTTATCACACCACAATGTGTTCGGAGATCCTTCTTGCTATTATACAGGTGAACTGTGTCTATCTTAAGGAACTTTGTTTATTCATGAGCAGATAAAGAAAAGAGCCCCGAGAGGAGTAAAGTTAATACAGCTGCAACAACTTCCAGCCTTGTCTCATTCTTCCAGACCTGTGGTTGTTGCCATCACCTTCTGCAGTCACATATTAAAGGGGTTGTCCCGCGCCGAAACGGTTTTTTTTTTTTTTTTAACCCCCCCCCCGTTCGGCGCGAGACAACCCCGATGCAGGGGTTAAAAAAACAAACAGGAGAGCGCTTATCTGAATCCCGGCGGTCCGGCGTCTTCATACTCACCTGCTGAAGATGGCCGCCGGGATCCTCTGTCTCCGTGGACCGCAGGGCTTCTGTGCGGTCCATTGCCGATTCCAGCCTCCTGATTGGCTGGAATCGGCACGTGACGGGGCAGAGCTACACGGAGGCGGCATTCTGCACGAGCGGCCCCATTGAAGACAGCAAGAAGACCCGGACTGCGCAAGCGCGGCTAATTTGGCCATCGGAGGGCGAAAATTAGTCGGCTCCATGGGAACGAGGACGCTAGCAACGGAACAGGTAAGTGAATAACTTCTGATAACTTCTGTATGGCTCATAATTAATGCACAATGTACATTACAAAGTGCATTAATATGGCCATACAGAAGTGTATAGACCCACTTGCTGCCGCGGGACAACCCCTTTAAGGAACTCATCACACTTCATGAGGAATTTTTAATTTAGTTCCTCCAAAATTTCATCTTCCTAAGAGCAGAAGACACAAATGAGACACATATAAAATAGATAGAAACTGTAACACAGATGGTGCGGAGATACCTCCTATTTGTCATCACAGATTCAGAGTTACTGGAGCTTTTAGATTACAGTTGACAAGCAGCCTGAACCGCTCAAACAAAATGTGACACAATCTCTAATTATCTTAAAAAATTCATGAACGGTAATAACTCTTTAGCTTTTTATTCCCTTGCGCTATTCTTGTTTGATGGCTGTGTCACGAAGAGAAACATTTACAAGATTATTGACTTTTCTCTATGGAAACGGCAGATTACCTGAATTAATAGACGGGCGCTGGGACAAAAAAGTAGATGTTCTCAGACAAATGTTTTATTTAAGTCGGGGTTGCTCATTATCGACGGCATTCTCAGTAAAATAGGTGTTTCTAAAATGTGGTAGCAACATCTACACGTTTCGAAGGTGGGTCAAAAATTAGAAGGGAATGTATCATTAGAAAATTACCTACTGTATAAATCAAGTTTTTGTATTAAACTTGTCATAATCTTCTGTGATTTTTTAAATTGAAATAAAATAAAAAAAATAATAAAAAAAAAATAAAAAAAAAAAAAAATATATATATATATACACATACATACTATGAGGACAAAAGTATTTGGACACTACTTAAAATCCGCAACGCCCGCCCATCTTCACAACAATCTCTTCTCACAGCCATGCACGAGAAATAGCGAGCTATTCCTGCCCAGACTTCAGAGAACTTGTGGAAAGTATGTAACGACGTGTTGCCATTGTAATACAAGCAGAAGGAGGGCCGACGCGTTACTAAATAGAATTCTAAAGCACTTTTTCTGAAAGACATGAAGTGTCCAAATACTTTTGTCCATATATATATATATATATATATATATATATATATATATTCTTAAGATCTGAAGTTTTCACACGGACTGCTAAGCCTAATAGCGGTATGATACTTCCTGTTCTGTAGAAAAAACTTTTCAGCAGTCATCTCATTCTCATTCACAGACAGGATTACAATGAAAGGTATCAGAGGTAAGAAAGAATTGCATCCGGGTCTCGGGTATTGATTCCACTCCAATGTCAGCAGGGTTAATCAGTATGAGAACTCCTGAACTAGTCTTTTCTGTAGGGGCGCTACATTCTGAGGTGTGCTCTTTTCTGTAATGGAGAACCTTTCTGTTGATTTAGTCCTTGGGTTATCCCGGCTCCGGCTTCACAATCCCCAGATCGATTAGTCCACCTCTGAATTAGTGCAATGGAGGCAGGGTTGCCGTGAGTATTTGGTCTCATCCAGGTGCATTCCACTGAGTGTGAGGTCAAGGGGTTACCTCCGTATATTGAGGATTTTTCTGACGTGTTTTCGAAAAAACTTTCTAAGACGTTACCTCCGCATCCGGGAGTGGGATTGCAAAATCGATCTTATTCCTGGGAGCAAGATCCCCTAGGGGGGAATATATAATATTACAGTCTCTGAAGTCGAGGTGATGAAGGAGTATATCATGGAGAGTCTCGCCAAGGGACAAATACGTCCTTCCGAATCACCCACAGGGGCAGAGTTATTTTTTGCCGAAAAGAAGGATGGTGGCCTTTGGCTCTGTGTTGATTATAGAGCCTTGAACAGGATAACCGTCCTGAATCAGTACTCTTTGCCCTTGATTCCTGACCTCCTCAACGAGGTTAATAGGAGTCCGTTGGTTCTTCAGGGAGCCTATAACCTCATCGTATCAGAGGGGAACGAATGGAAAACCGTGTTTAATACTCCTTTGGGGCATTTTGAATGTCTAGTCATGCCATTCAGGTTATGTAACGCGCCAGCTATTTTTAAAGGGTTTATGAACACCATTTTCCATGACATTTTGGGCACGTTCATGGTAGTATATTTGGATGACATTCTGATATTCTCTTCAGATTGGGAGAGCCATGTTAAGCATTTACAGACAGTTCTTTCCCGCCTTCGAGCCCATCACTTATATGCTAAGTTTAAGAAATGCCTTTTTAGGGTACAGGGGATTGCATTTCTGGGATATGTCATTTCTCCATCAGCCATCCGGATGGACTCAGACAAGGTCAAGGCCATCACCAAATGGGTACAACCCAACAACTTAAAGGCGTTACAACGCTTTTTGGGGTTTGCAATCTTTTATCGGAAATTCATTAAGAACTTTTCGGTAGTGGCCAAACCCTTGACTGACCTGACCAAGAAGGGGGCAAGGGTTGATTTCTGGTCGCAGGAGGCTGTCAAGGCCTTCACACTTCTCAAGAGGGATTTATCCACAGCACCGGTTTTGGCTCAGCCGGATTTAGATCGCCCGTTCATGATTGAAGTGGATGCCTCTGAGCATGGTGTGGGGGGCAGTCCTCTTACAGGAATCACCCGGCCGACCTGGTCTCCAATTCTGTGCATTCTTTTCCAGGAAGTTTAACCAGGTGGAACACAACTACGATATCGGAAACAGGAAATTATTGGCCATAAAATGGGCATTTGATGAATGGAGACATTTGTTATAGGGCGCTCCTCATACTATTACGGTCCTCACGGACCAGAAGAACTTGGTCTATCTGGAGTCCGCCAAGCGCCTGAACGCTCATCAGGCTAGGTGGGCAATGTTTTTTTCACGCTTCAATTTTGTAGTCACATATGTGCCTGGGTCCAAGAATGTAAAAGCTGATGCTTTGTCCCGCAGCTTCGGGGTACCTGAGGTAGAGGAGCCTCAGCCGGAGGGTATTTTGGGTCCAGACTGGTGGTAGCTGCCCTTACGTCCAACACTGCTGCTAAACTCAGGGTGGCTCAGCAGTCTGTTCCCGAAAGCCTCCCTGAGGGGAGGTTATTTGTTCCCAGGGCCTTGCGGATTCTCATACTGAAGAAAGTTCATTTGTCGGTCTTAGCAGGTCATCCGGGGGCCTGAGGCACCCTGGAGCTGTGTGGTCGTATGTATTGGTGGCCACAAATGTCTCGGGACATAAGGGAATTTGTCAAGTCCTGCCCTATTTGTGCCCGAGGGAAGAGTGTACAGAGATGACCTGAAGGTCTGCTTCTTCCTCTTCCCGTCCCGGAGAGACCATGGACCCATCTGTCGATGGATTTTATTACCGACTTGCTTGAGTCCCAGGAGTGCTCGGTCATCTGGGTGGTCGTCGACAGATTTTTCAAGATGGCGCATTTTGCTGCCCTTAAGAAGCTTCTGTCCGCTCCTAAGCTAGCCACCATATTTATCAAGGAGATTGTCCACCTGCATGGGGTCCCTAAGGATATTATTTCTGACCGGAGAGTCCAATTTCTTGCATGGCTTTGGAGGACTTTTTGTAAGAATATCAGTATTGGGTTGTCGTTTTCCTCTGCCTTCCACCCGGAGACAGAATGTATGAAACAGGAACTGGTTCAGTACCTCAGAATGTACGTGAGTGATTGTCAGAGTCTCTGGGTCAATTATCTAGCGTTGGCTGAATTTGCCATCAATAACCATACACATTCGGCGTCTGGCATTTTTTCCTTCTTCTGTAATTTTGCTTTTAATCCTAGTTTCACAGTGTCTTTCCTCTCCTCCTCTAAGAATCCTTCTGCAGACTCTCTGATCCAGGATCTGTGGGAGGTGTGGGTGTTAAGGAGGAGAAGAGGTACCCATACCATTTCTGAACCTTTTTCTGTTGGCCAGTTGGTATACTTGTCGTCCAAGAATCTGAAGTTAAAAGTGCCTTCTTTGAAACTGGCTCCCCAATTTGTGAACCCTTTTCCAGTCACCACAGTGGTTAATCCTATGGCATTCGAGCTGGCCCTGCCGGACATGTGGAGAATCCATAGGGTTTTCCACAAGTCGCTCCTAAAGAGGTACGTCCCTCCAGGGGGGCAAGTAGGTAGGGACACGGGAGAGGGTTGGCCTAGGGACCCCCTGTCCACCTGTCCCGACCAGCCATAACATTATACAGTTTTAGTAAATCTACTCCAATTAGAGATGAGCGAGCACCAAAATGCTCGAGTGCTCGTTACTCGAGTCGAACTTTCAGTGATGCTCGAGAGTTCGTTTCGAGTAACGAACCCCATTGAAGTCAATGGGTGACTCGAGCATTTTTGTATATGACTGGTGCTCCGCTAAGGTTTTCATTTGTGAAAATCCTAGCAAATCACCAAAGTCATGTAAAAAACACAGAAATGGATAGGGCTGGCGAGGAGCAACATGCAGGGCTGCATTTCGGGCTCCGAGGTCTCACTATTAAGCCACAATAGTGGCAAGAGTGAGACCCCCCCCACTGTCAGCATAACGATCGTTCTCCTCTGCCACACCTGTAACAGCTGTGGCAGAGAAGAACGATGTTAGCCCATTGAATTCAATGGAGCCAGCAATACAGCCGGCTCCATTGAAAGCAATGGGCTGCCGGCCAGCGCGGGATGAATTTTCGGGAAGGGCTTAAAAATAAAAATGCAGGCATTCTCTTTAAAGGAGCCGCTGCTGCTGCCGGCGACTCCATTGAAGACAATGGTCCACTGGCACACCTGAATTCTTTTTCAGGGAAGGGCTTTACATATAAGCCATTCCCTGGAAATGAATTAAAAGTGATTTAAAAAACAAAAAAAATAGATACTCACCTCCCTTCAGCTGCCGGGGCACAGCCGAGTCTTCTCCTGCTGTCCCCTGCACTGTGGTGCTGAACTGCTGTCATTCAGCTGAGAGCTGCGCTGAGCCAATCAGAGGCAGCATTCACTCACCCATTCATGAATGGGTGTGAGTGAGATCTGCCTCTGATTGGTCAGGCTGTGACCAATCAGAGGCAGCTCATTCAGCAGGCGGGGATTTTAAATCCCCGGCTGCTGAATACTACAGAGAGCAGTTCAGGAGAACTGCCAGCTGGCCGCAAGCTGAACTCCGTCTGCCGGGAGCAGGTGAGTATATATATATTTTTTATTTTTACACATTTCTGGATGAATTGCAGGGAAGGGCTTATATATTTAAGCCCTTCCCGAAAATTCATTGTGCGATCGCCGGCAGCCCATTGCAATACAGCCGGCTCCATTGAATTCAATGGGCTAACATCGTTCTGCCGGGACAAGGTGAGTATATTTTTTTTTTTACTTTTTACATATTTTAGGATGATTTTCAGGTAAGGGCTTATATTTTTAAGCCCTTCCCGAAAATTCATCCCGCGCTAGCCGGCAGCCCATTGCTTTCAATGGAGCCGGCTGTATTGCCGGCTCTATTGAATTCAATGGTCAGTGCTCGTTTAATCGAGACGAGTACCGCGTGGTGCTCGTCTCGAGTAACGAGCATCTCGAGCACCCTAATACTCGAACGAGCATCAAGCTCGGACGAGTATGCTCGCTCATCTCTAACTCCAATATGTTTAACATAAAACTTGATTTAAAAAGGGGGTCGCTTTCCAATAGCATATTCTCATTGAATACCAACAAAGATGAGAATGGCATTGTTTAAATGCCATCCTTTTTCTGCTGTCAGCAAAGTGTCAGTCTAAGGGCTTATTCACACGAGCAATATTCTCGTGCGAGTTTTGTGCGATGCGATGTTCGAAAAACTCACTCGAATATGAAATCCATTCTTTTGAAAGGATTCATTCACACTAGTGCAGCCTGTTGTATCTTTCGGTATTCCCTCGAAACTCATCACCCATTGTTTTCAATGGGACTTTAAAACCCATTGCATGCCTTTCACTGTGTATGTGAGTGCGATGTGATGTTTCCCACTGAAATTCATGGGAAACACTTGTGATCCTTTTACAAACTTGAAACACGTGCGTAAGGATTGCAGTTTCACAGAAGTGATGCTTTGCATAGCCATGGAAAATGCATTTTGGCAAGCATGGTATCGGCCCAAGCTTCTCCACCCAATATTGCGCTCGCCTGTGTGAATGTAGCCTAAGTGTGCCCTTACCTCCCTGACTCAAGGTGCCCATATACCTTCAACATATACATTAAATAGTTCCCCTGCTCTACTATTATCTCGGAGTTTGGACGACTAAACTCTACTGTGTATGTGGACCTTTCCGTTTATGCATTTAGTCACATACCATAACAATATCATCTCATTTGGCAACTGTTTTGAATCAGAGCATCAGTGCTTGTAGAATAAGGGTCAAGGCTCCTTCACCTATAAGCTTCCTTATTTCCTCTGCTGCTTACAGGACTTTGAAGAAAGCAATTTGCTTGAGAACAAGAACAGCGGAGGCATTTACTTAGCGCACCGGGGGCTAAGAGTGATAAGTGAAGTCCAGAAATCAATTCAGCTTCTCTCTTGCTACTTCATTTGTAGTAGAACAGAATCAAAATGTTAAGTAATGTGGAAAGTCCTATAATCTCTGTTCCCACCGCTGTACATTGCCTCACTTCTCAGCTGGGTTTCTTAAAAGGTGTAAATTAAGCCTATGCATATTCTGTGTGATTATTGTCAATTTCTATTCCAAAATCTTCAAACGCATTTATCACCTTCTGATAGAACAGATAGTGGAGCTCAGACATTATGTGAACTTAATGGTAAACTTCAACCATAAATCAGAATGAAAGAAAACAATAAGGACAGCGCTCCTCTCTCTGACACCAATTGAAACGATGATTTCAAATAAGCATATAGAGAAAATGGGACTTACCCGGTGTAGGTGGAAAGTGCCCCCCGTCAGCATGAGAGCCTTCCCACCTGACACCTACAAGTCCTAGTTTGCACGTAGAGTCAATGGGTGGAAATCCAGAGGGTAGATCAGATGAAAAATGGTTTCCCAAACCCCTTGTGAATACAGGGAGGAGCTGGCCCAGGTGTGTTGTATCCCCTAAGACTAGGGGCTCAACTCCTTAAAAAGGCAGCAAGTGAAAAAGTGGATAAAAAGTACCTTAGGCGCTCTTAAGGAACCATGGATGCCATATTGAAATGCAGGTGTAACCCACTGGGTTTATTATAACAAAATAGAATAAAACAAATATGCAGCGCGTTTCGTCGCCCCTATGGCGACTTTCTCAAGCATAACAAACATAATACAATCATTCCTTATAACTCTAAAATGTGGGACTTACATTGAAATGTAGACCAATCCTAGTACCTCTAACAGCTTTCATTCACATTCCATAAATCAGAATGTTAATCAGCACAGAATTTTGCGAATTGAAAGTATAAGAAAGAGAAATAAAGGGGTTTGTGCCAAGATTGCATCCCCTATTCATATGACGTATTAGGACTCAAGACCTCCTCTATGTCCAAGACTGGGGACATTACCTTAACTAAATGTTCACTTACTTTAACCCAAAAAACATGCCTACAACTTCTTGCTGAACAATATGTGGGGTAGGCCACAGCTTTATTACATTTTTCATATAAATCAACATTTTAATAAACTTTTCTCTCAACCAAAACCTTTTCATGCTGTAAGAAGGTTAGCCTTCTGAGTCCGTAACCATCCTAGAGGACGCTCGTAAGCCCCGATCCTTTGGCTTGCCAACCTTCCTCAACTATCCCTATCCAGCATGGAATAACTCCAGGCCTAACACCAGCTGTGACAATTTCCAACCTCCTACTCCTAAAGAACACTCTTCTCCTACTGGCCCTACCCTCCTGGGCAAGTGGGCGGGCGTCCTTTTCTGCTGCCGTCTTCTCTCTTCTCCTTGCGTCGCTCAACTGAAGGTCCTCTTCCGCTCTCCTTCCCCTTCCTTCCTGTCCTAGCTCCTCCCCCCCTTGTTACGTTCACTCTTAACTCTACTGCTGCTGGTCCCCAGTCACATGCAGTATCATTAGTGCATTTCACTGCATACGAGAACTGAGAGACGCTCAGTAGAAGTGACTCCCATCCTGGTGGACCTTCTGTCATCCTGTTATGGCTATTAATTTTCCCTGCAGTGTAAATGCCAGGCTGGCTACGGCTTTCCCCAGCAGAATCTCCTGTTTACTGGAGGTGGCAAAAGCAGGATTTGGGATAATAGGTTGATCGCCGGAGCCACATATTCCGAAAGGCATTGTGCATCTTCGCACAACTTCCTTTAAGTAAAATGATGATGAGTTTTAAGAAAGACTCAACAAATGTTAAAATTATAGCTCAACCCCCAAAAAAGAGCCCTCACACAGCCCAACAGATGGAAAAATAGTGGTAGAGTGACAGAAAGCATTTTTTTATTTAAAGTAGTTTTTCACAGTTATTGCTTTGATGGGATTTTAACCTATGACCCCAGCACTGCAAGATAACAGTGCTAACCACTGAGCCACCTCCTTTGAAGAGAAACCACCACCACAAATGAGTGCACCCGATTTTTACTACCATTGACCTTTATGGGAAATGGCTGACTTGATTCATGATTACTTTTTGAAAATCGTATCGAGCACTCCCAAGCCGAATGTTCCAATAATCGCTCAACCCTAATTATAATGTCAGTTAATGTTTGCTAAATCTTAAAACACATGACGCATCAGTGATGCGCTTCAAGCCTAAAAAAATAGCTCTTATTCATAGTTCTATTCCAGAATAAAAGGTAAAGAGATTTAAAACCAAAACCTGCCCTTCATCATGTGTAGAAAATTAATGGACTACATGACTAGTCTAATCAGATTTAACTATTTGGTATCAATCCCAAAAGGTCGGTCCTGAGGTTCAGACCACCAGGCTGGCGACAACCCAAGGACAGAATCCAAAAAGCCTCCTATTGCGTAGTTTTCATTGAATACATTTGGTGTTTGTTATATATTTGCAATATCCACATATATCGTCATATAAATGTGGTACATCTCATTGAATATGCTGCAAAAATATAACAAATACCAAATCTTTTCATTCATGCATTACTGGAAAAACCTTTCTTCATTCATAAATTGTTCTATATATCTTGTCTATCTCATAACATGCACAACTTGCACCTTGCAATATGTTGGATCCACCATTAGATCCCTAAAAAATGCATCATTGAACATATGTGGTAGACTGTTCACACCAATATTTAGCAGCATTGCAACAATTTGCTACATGCTATCAAGGTCATTTCAATACCTTTATGGGAACTAGTGTAGAAAAAGTTTCGAGACTTCATAAAGGAGGAGCCTGGGAATGAAAACTACACGGTAGGGAGGCATTTTGGGTTGATGCCAGCCTCCTGGTCTGAACCTCAGGACAGACCTCATGTATATTAATTGATATTCAAGAATATGTATTACTGAGCTTATGTTTATGGAGTATCATATTTGTCGTTCTTATTCCATATAGATATCTCATTACTATTAGCAACTTTGCAAATTTTACCAATGGTTACATTTGATTAATTAGACTAGTCATGGGGGCCATTTATTTTCTACACATGATGAAGGGCAGGTTTTGGTTTTAAATCTCTTTGTCTTTCATTGTGGAGCTGAACTCCGAAGAAGAGACAAGTTTTTTAGGCTCGAAACGCGTAACTCTCTGCCTTTCTATATGTTGCTTTTAACTATTACGAAATACAAGAAGTTTTTATCTTGTTGAGTGCTGGAAGATCTATATGTGTCTTTTTCAAGTGCATTTTTTCATACACAGTACAAAAGCGTGATGCATAATAACACCCTGAGGGCTCTTTCACATGAGCGTATATCGGCCATTTTCACGGCCGGGCCAATATACGGTACGATCTACATTGGTTTCCAATGTATCAGATCCCATGGCCATTTTGCCCGCTTTCACGCCGAGCCGAAAAGATAGTCCTGGAACTATCTTTCTCACTGGAATATGTTGGCCGCGACATGGGCTCCTATGGGAGCCATGACAGCGGCCAGAGAAGGGAGGTGGGAGAGGGTTTAGCAGCATGACTGCTAAACTCCTCCCTTCTCCTCTCCTACTCTCTCCTCTCCTCTGGTTGTTTGCAATGGGAGGGGTGGGGAGGAGCTAAGCCCCACCGCACCCTCCTCCGCGCCCTCCCATTGCTGGTTGTGGACAAGGGGCGGGGAGGGGGTGGGTGCTTAGCTCCGCACCCATCCTGCCCACTCCCATTTAAACAGCCGGAGGGAAGAAGCGAGAAGGTGAGACAGTGAGGGGGAGAGAAGGGGAGGCAACAGCATTGCAGCCTCGGCACATATGCGCCGGGGCCCATGCCATCTGAACAGGCGCACAAACATTAGATTTGTGCACCTGAGGACATGTTTTACGGCGCCGGCCGGCGCACTTAAAACCGCCTACAGCCATGTGAAGGTGTCCTGAGACTGCATTCCCACACAGAAAAAACTACTTGCAGGTGAAACCCTGCCCAGTCATGGCAGCCAATGGCCACGCGATCTTACTGTTAATGTCATCAAGATTTTGTGGCAATTGTCAGCTGTGGCTGGGCAGGGTTTCATCTGCAAGCGGTTTTTGCTGAGTGGGAACTCAGCCTTACAACAACCACTGACTGGTGTAATTAAAATCAAGGTACTATGTGGTTGATTAGCACAAACTGCTGATTAATTCATTGCTGCTCTTGATTAATGACAGTGAATTCAAATTGCAAATCAAATCCGGTTGCTTGACGTGTGGAGCAATTTAAGTTATAATACGCAATTATCTGAAAATTGCGGGGGTGCTTAGCTGCTTAATCAAACTTTGATGGCTTTTCTGTATTCTAGTTATCAATAATTTCATATTAACCACTTTAGGACCAGAGATTTCTCATTTTTTATTATTTCGTCCCCCACTTCCAAGAGCCATACCAGCATTCACAGTGCAGTAAAGATTACATCTGCCCTTTGTTTTATGGGTCAGTATGATTACGGTGATCCCAAATTTATATAGTTTTTTTTTAATGGTTTTTCTGTTTTTAAAAACTAAAAAAAAAATTTTAAACAAAAATTGTTTTCCATTGCCGTATTCTGAGTCCCGTAACTTTTTTATTATTCTGTCAGGCTGTCTGAGGGCTTGTTTTTTGCAAGGTGAGCTATAGTTTTTATTACTATCATTTCAGGAAATGCATCTTTAATTCTTTATAATGACATTTTATTACATTTTTTGGGAGCCAGGAAATGGTCCTTTTTTATTTCCTTCACCGTGTGGGATAAATATTGTGATACAGTATGTTAATAGTTTGGGCTTTTACATACACGGCTATATCAAATATGTGGGGGGTGGGGGGGGTTAACTGTTAAAGGGGTTGTCCCGCGCCGAAACCGGTTGTTTTTTTTGCATAGGCATCCCCAGGTTATCCCCAGAACGCGTTTTCAGCGCAGAACAAACCCAAGGGATGTGTTGAAATAAAGAAAAAAAATTTTACTTACCTGAATCCCCTCTCTGCAACTTCTTCCTTCTTTTCCTCCAAGATGGCCGCCGGGATCTTCACCCACGATGCACCGTGGGTCTTCTCCCATGGTGCACCGTGGGCTCTGTGTGGTCCATTGCCGATTCCAGCCTCCTGATTGGCTGGAATCGGCACACGTGATGGGGCGGAGCTACGCGGTGATGCGTAGAAGGGGGCGGAGCCAGAACGCCGCTCGTGCCTGGACTGACGCAAGTGCGTCTAATCGGGCGATTAGACGCTGAAATTAGACGGCACCATGGAGACGGGGACGCCAGCGCAGGGAAGGTGAGTATATAACTTTTGTATGGCACATATTTCATGCATGATGTATATTACAAAGTGCATGTATATGGCCATACAGAAGTGTTTAACTTAATTTGTCATCGCGGGACAACCCCTTTAAGTTTTGTTTATGGTAAAAAGGTTGGTTTTTAACTTTTTAATATGTTTTCATTTTTTTTAAACTGTTAAAAAACATGGTAGGAAATCAGCAACCCAAAATAGAATTCCCATCCCCAATCAATACACGTGATGCTCCCATAGATATCTTTTTTCAACCAATGGACAAGCACTGTTGCTTTCTTATCAAGCAGTATTTTTTAACATACTGCCCTTTTAACAGGCAACAGGGACACAAACTCACATACACATTGGGTGCAGAAAAAGGCTAGAGCATAGGTGTAACCAGATACATGGACTTCATGCTCATAAGAACACAGGTCCTTTTAGCACACCAGCCAAGCGTTTTAATAGTAAGAAAGAAACTATTTTTTATTTAAAATTTTATTCAGCTTATGAATTTCTCCTGCCCTGGCTGACCCTCACTACACAGGCAAACAGGATCTCATTATTAACCCCTTTTTGGTGCCCACCAATTGCTTGCATATTTTAAACACCAGCTGAACTGACAAGGCGGTTATCCCCAGAACGCGTTTTCATAAGCTCATCATGTACTTTATTAAATAAAAGGAGAAGTTTTCCACACCTTTTGGTCACTTCCTACTTGCTTTAACCTGGAGTCTTGCACCTTCTCCACCGCCAGTTTTTAATCCTATTCTCTTGCTTTTCTTAAATAGGGGTGCCCAGAACTGGACACAGTATTCCAGATGAGGTCTGACTATGGCCCCCTGCACACGGGCAGAACTTCCGTGGTGGGATTTCCCGGAGAATTTCCGCCCGTGCCTGCTGCCATAGGATTGCATTAGATAACGCAATCCTAGGCAGACGGCCTTGATTTGTCCTCGTGAAATCACACGCAGAAAACAAATCGCGGCATGTTCTATTTCTGTGCGAGTCTAGCAGAGGTCCGCACAGAAATGTCAGTGGTGACGGGCCAGCTCCTCTCTGCGCATGTGCCGGCTGGCCGGCAGCCGGCACACAGCGCAGAGAGGAGATGCCGGGAATGGGTGAGCTGCAGAGCTGTGCAGGAGCACGGGTCCGCATCCCGCTGCGAGAATTCTTACAGTGGGATCTGACCCGGCCGTCTGCAGGCGGTCTAAGGAAGAGTAGAGGGGGATAATGACCTCACATGATCTAGACTCTATGCTTCTCCTAATACATCCCAGAATTGTGTTTGCCTTTTTGGCTGCTGCATCACATAATTGACTCATGTTCAGTCTGTGATCTATTAGTATACCCAAGTCTTTTTCACATGTGCTGCTGCTTAGCCCAATTCCTCCCATTCTTTATGTGCTTTTTTTCATTTTTCTTGCCTAGATGTAGGACTTTGCATTTCTCCTTGTTAAATACTATTCTCTTAGTCGCCGCCCACTGTTCAAGCTTGTCAAGATCTTTTTGAATCCCCTCTCTCTGTTTTCTAGTGTTAGATATCCTTCCTAGCTTTGTGTCATCTACAAGTTTGATCAGTTTCCCCTCAATTCCCTCATCTAGATAATTTATAAAAATGTTGAACAACACTGGGTCCAGGACAGAACCTTCTGGTACCCCATTTGAGACATTCTTCCAATTGGATGTTTAGACATTTATGACCACTCTTTGAGTACAATTACTCAGCCAGTTGTAAATCCTAACAGTTGCTTTGTCGATCCCATATTAGGCTATTTTTTCAATAAGTATAGTATGAGATACTTTGTCAAATGCTTTACTAAAGTCAAGATATACTATATCCCCCACAATTCCCTGATCAACCCAGTCAATGATTCTGTCATAGAAATTAGATTTGTCTGGCATGACTTGTTTATTAAAAACCCATGTTGGCATGAGAACTCCCTTCTCAACCAAGTACTTCCATACATGCTGTTAAATAATTTGTCTAATTAAAGATCTTTCCCAATAGAGAAGTCAGGCTCACAGGCCTGTAGTTTCCTCGATCCACCGTCTTCCCTTTTTTGAAAATAGGGACAACATTTGCCTTTCTCCACTCTTTTGGGACTTCTCCTGTTCTCCAGGAATTTTTAAAAAATATGGCGAATGGTTCAGCAATTACCTCCGCTGCTTCCTTTAGTATCCTAGGATGTGATTCATCTGGACCTGGAGACTTGAATTCATTTAAGTTAGGAAGTGTTCCCTCACCATCTCTCTGTTTATAGATAATCCGGATTCTTTTATTCTTTCAATAGCAAAGGGGAGATCAGTTGATGTTACATTTACTGTGAGAGAAAACTGATACAAAATAGGAATTTAAAAGTTTGGCCTTCTCAACATCATTTTTAACCAATTCACCATTTTCCTCCTGTAAACATCCTATAGCATCTTCTCTTTTGCTTTTGCTGTACCCTCAAAATCCTTTTTTTACTGCTTTTGGCCTCTCTTGCAAGCCTTAACTCATTATTAGCTTTAGCTTTTCTGACACTTGCCCCACAGTTTATGCAGACTGCATTATGTTGTTCTTTAAATATGTTCCCCTCTTTCCATTTGATAAACATATTTTACTTTTTAGCGTGTGTTTAAGTTCTGTGTTCATCCATCCTGGTCTCTTTAAATGTTTCCCATTCTTTTTTTTTTTAAAACATTAGATTTTTTTATTAATTTTAACAAACATACAAGTCATTGGTACATAGTAGCATAAGAGATTTGCACATAATCAACGAATATTTAGTATCAGATTCAGACTGTGCTATTTGTGTTAGTATTTTGATTAAGTTACTTTACTACAACAATTGGTAACATTCCACAACTTTACAGTCAAAATATGTAACTGGTATGGTAACCACTCTGTGCTATATAGGGTAGTACTCTATTGAGATTTTATTGCACATTCTTATATTGTGGTTATGGTATAGTCATGTACTATTTTCTATAACTTACACTTAGCGTAATCGTTGTGTTCCTCTGACAACCTGTATTCCACACATATTTTGCAACGAACATATAACATATGAACAAACTCAGTAACAAGGCTTCACGCATCTGTGTGATTCAACTGTTACTTTTTTAAGGATATTCTCCAAGTCTCCCAGGTCTCATTAAATTTTTTGGTGTTCTTATTCCGGAACGCCAACCATTTTTCAAAAATATATTGTTCGTCCATACGTCTTTTAAATTCTTCTATGTCTGGGGGTAATGGATTTTTCCAGTGTCTTGCTATTATGGATTTGGCGGTCATTAGGGAGTGAGCAAGTACATATCTTATCTGTTTAGGAAACGTTTCCAAGCCCATCAGCAATATATACATTTTGGCGTCTTTAGGTATGTAGCACTTCAATGTGCTTTGTAAGAACATGGTTATGTTTTCCCAATATACTTTTAGTGTTGGGCAGGACCAAAAAATGTGTGATAATGTGCCTTTTTGGCCGCAGCCTCTCCAGCACAAACCATCTCCCAGGTTCGATCTATTGTATAAAAGTGATGGGTTGTAGTACCATCTTAGGTTAATTTTGGTTTGTACTTCTAGTATGTTAAGTCCCATAGTGGATTTTGTCATTAACGTATTCGAGCTGGACCATTGATCCACAGGTATCTTTTCTTTGAGTTCTAGTTCCCAGTTCGACATGTATGTTTTTTTTGTCATTGCTTTGTTGTTGGTTAGTATGTCATAATAGTCTCTTGTCTCCGATTTACCTTCGAGAGGGTTTGTGAGAATTTTCTTAATGATTGTGGTCGGGAGTTTTACTTTGTGTAAGGGTTTCTCTCTTAAGAGAGAGCAGATTCTAAAGTATGTAAATTTTTCGCTCTGCGGGAGGCCATAGACAGTACTTATTTCTGTAAAGCTTTTAATTTCTCTCTTGGATGTTAAGTCCTCTACGTATCTGACTCCTCTAACGCTCCACGGTTTCATATCACAGTTAGGTAAAAATAGATTGAGTGTCTCGATAGGTATGCGAGGAAATTCCGTTTCATCGGATATGCTTATTTTTTTAGTAAGTTCTTTCCATGTTTGGATCGCGGCTTGTAATGTAGGGGGAATGTTTTTAAGTTGGGTGTCTATGCTTTTTGGGAATATTAAACCGTCTATTGAAGTAGCAAGCATTAGTGCCTGTCCAGGTAGATCATTTATATAGCTTTTTTCTACATTGGGCCAGCCTACTGTGTTGTTGGTCCTGATTAATTGTCTAGTTTGGTTTAGTATATTAGCTTCGTAGTATGCCCTTAGATTTGGTACTCCCGCTCCTCCCTTTTTCCGGTGGAGTGCTAATATTGACAGGGCTAAACGTGGTTTCTTTCCACTCCATAAAAAGTTGTTTAGTTGTTTTTGGAGTTTAGAAATTGTAAGCTTGGAGATAATAAGTGGTAAGGTTCTAAAATGGTACAGGACTAGTGGGAGGACTTTCATTTTGTAGGATGTGATCTTGCCCATCCACGACAGTTTTAAACCTGATAAATGGTCAATTACTTTCTGGGTGGAGTTAAGCAGTTTGGGGTAATTTTCTAGTTCTATGTCTCTGGTGGATGGTGTCAACGTTATTCCCAAGTAGGGTATGCCTTTTTTTTTCCACTCAAAGGGAAATTCCGCCCGTATTGCATTTTCTAGGTTTGTAGATACCCCCAGACCTAGAATAAGGGACTTGTCTATATTCAACTTGTATAGAGATACATTACTAAATTGGTTGATTATTTTACATGCCATTCTTAAAGATTCTAGGGGGCGGGTCAGTGTCAAAATGACATCGTCAGCGAATAATCCTATTTTGTATTGTCTGTGGTTTATTGGAATTCCCTTTATTTCAGAGGAGGTGCGAATTAGTTCTGCTAGTGGCTCTATAGCCAGCACGTACAAAATAGGAGACAATGGGCAACCCTGCCCTGTGCCATTCGAGATTGATAGGGGGACCGACAGGGTACCATCCACCAAAACAGTGGCTGTGGGGGCTGAATACAGGGCCCGGACGGCACTTATCGTGTTTTCTCCAAAACCAAATTTTTTCATTGTCTCAAAGATGTACTCCCAATGGACTCGGTCAAATGCCTTTTCGGCGTCCAGGGCCAGCATTATTGACGGCACCTTAGATGTTTCTATTGAATGTATTAGATTTAGAATTTTCCGTGTGCCGTCCGAGGCCTGTCTCCCCTTTACAAACCCCATTTGGTCAGAGTGTATTATGTCTGGGAGTATGTCCACCACTCTACGGGCCAACGTTTTAGCGTAGATCTTAGTATCGGTATTAAGTAATGATATAGGACGGAAGTTAGTTGGTGTATTTGGTTCCTTTCCAGGTTTTGGTAGGACTACAATTGTGGCCTGCAGCATCTCTTGTGGGAAGAAGCCTCTTTCTTTGATCTTGTTAAATGTGTTAGTGATATGGGTTGAAAGTTGAGGTAAGAAGTTTTTATAGTACTCTGCTGAATACCCGTCCGGCCCAGGGGCTTTCTGGTTCTTTAGGGATGCTATGGTGTCTATTATTTCCGAGACAGAGAACGGGGCGTCCAAGAGGTCCGTTTGTAAGGATGATAGCTTCGGTAGGTTAACCTTTTGCAAGAAAGCATTGATTGATTCCTTGTCTGGTTGTTTTGTTTGGGGATCATTTTTTAAGTTATAAAGTTTGCTGTAGAAAGAGCAAAAATTGTCTGCAATATGTTTGGGGTTCGATAGTTTTTGTTTTTTGTCCTGGAAATTCCAAATGTAGGGAATATTTGCTTTTATTGTTTTTCTTTTAATCAGATTTGCCATCCATTTGGATGGCCTATTAATTGCTGAATAGCTGTCCGCTCGTTGAGCAGTAATTTCTCTGTCAAAATCCCCTAGTAATGTTTTCCGTAGGGCCAGTCTCAATTTATGTAATTCGGTATGTGTGTTTTGGTCTGGGGAAACTTTTAAAAGGGATTCCTTCAGTTGTATTTGGGTTAGAATTTCATCTGTTTTTTTTGTTTTATCTCTTTTGTATTTGGAGCCTAGTTTTATTAAAATTCCTCTTATGTATGCCTTATGGGCGGTCCACACCATTGCTGGGTCTGTTTGTGGGATGGCATTGAATTTAAAGTATTCAGTTAATGCTTCTTGTATTTTTTCCCTGTATTTGGGAATGCTCATTAAATAAGTGTTATTCCTCCATGATTTAGTCGGTGCTCCAAGGCCCCTTACATTCAGTGTTGTTATGATTGGTGCGTGGTCAGACCAAGTAGCCGTCCCAACCTCCGCTTTTTGTATTGATGCTAAGAGTTTCCTCTCAACTAGACATAAGTCTATGCGCGAGAAGGATCTGTGTCTATTTGAATAGTGTGAGTATTCTTTTGCAGAGGCGTTGGAGCACCGGAACGTATCATAAAGCGCATTTTTGTGTAGCCATTCTCCCAGGGTGGCATTTCTTTTAAGTTTTGGGTTTGTACTGTCGAGTTCTCTATCAGGTACTAGGTTGAAGTCACCATTTATCATTATTGGACCTTCCGCTACTTGGTTAATTTTTTTTTTGAGTTTGTTAAGAAAATTAATTTGCTTTGAATTTGTTACATATGTGTTTACTAAGGTTATTTTTGTATTCCTAAGGGAACCTACTAAGATTAAATAGCGACCCTTCGGGTCACCAATCTGTTTATCGATGGTGAACGGAGCTCTGTCTCGGAATGCCACCATCACACCCGCCTGTTTTTTTGGGGCACAAGCAAATAAGACCTGCGGAAACATTCTATGGGACATTCTGCTTTTATCTACTTCTAACAAGTGGGTCTCCTGGATACACATAATGTCAACATTTTGCATAATTGCCTCTTTCCACGCAGATCTTCTCTTGAATGGCGAGTTCAAGCCGTTGGCGTTAAGCGATAGGACTTTCACCGCCATGTGGATGGTGGGTGGCGGCAAAGTTGGAGACTTGGGAATTCCTGTGATGCGCGAATGCCTGAGGAAACAAAATAACAAAAAAAAGAGAACCAAACAATATCCTCATTTTGTATAGGGCCAGAACACACGGATGCGTTTGGCGTGAGAGTCAGAATGTTGAGGATTAAACTGACAAATACAGGGCAAGTTAGAACTTGCATTTTTCGGTGGGGGGAGAAAAAGTTCAGCTGTCTTGAGCAGGCACTTCATGAGACGTTGTTTTGTATCTATTGGAGGTGAGGTCTTCTGAATCATTCCGGGGGTGAGGAGCTCCGGCTGGTGTGATGCTGGCGTCTGTTTTTTTCTGTGTTGGCGTTTGTATAGGATAAATTTTGCAGTGTAATTCCCCAAGAGTTTAGGGTGTCTGTCGCAGATTTAGGGTCTTGGAGGATATGGGTCCTTCCTTCTTTTGTAACTATAATTTTTGTGGGAAATCCCCATTTGTACTGGATATTGGCTTTTCTTAAGGAGGCAGTGATCGCTGCGAAGCTTCTCCTCGCTTCCAAGGTGGATTGCGATAGGTCAGCGAATATTCGCAATTCAGAGTATGGGTTTGGCAGGGGTTGGATCTTTCTTGTTGCGTTCATTAGGGCTTCTTTTGCGCCAAAATAATGAATTCGAGCTATAATGTCTCTGGGGTATTCCTCTTTAAGGAATTTTGGGCGCGGTAATCTGTGGGCCCTATCTATCTTGAATTCTTGCATTGGCGTGTTGGGAAGCATGGTCTGCATAAATCGTGTAATGTAGTTTACGATTTCCGCATTGGAGACATTTTCGGGTATCCCTCTTATTTTGACGTTGTTGCGTCGATTTCTATCCTCTAAATCGGATAGTTTGAGTTGCAGTTTGTTAACTTTTTCTTCTAGATCGTAGTGGGAGTCGATTAATGAGTTATGCGAGCCCACCACTTCCTCCAGTTTTTTATCATGTTTTTCTATTTTGTTGTTAATGTCCCGAATGGAGGAGTTTACTGTCGAGGTTAACATTGAAATGTCTGCTTGTATGGTGTTTCTCAGCGCCAACACTATTTCCTTTATATACAGCTCAGTCACTGGTTTGTTTGATGCAGTGAGGTTATCTAATTCTTTGTGGTCTCCTTTTTCATGGAGATAATCAGCTCCTGAAACACTTTCAGCATTTTGAGACATCTTCTGCCTCTGTTTTTCTGGGCTGCTTGTGGGGGTTCTTAGTGTGTGTGTAAGGGCCCCCTTGGCATTGTTTTTCCCCCCATTCACTGCTCTGTCTTTTGAGCCTCCCATTGTGGCTGCCTCAGCAGGGTTATCTGTTTCTCTCTCTTCCGCTATCACATGTAAGTGTTCAGCCTCCAGATCACTCTCAGCAGTCTGAGATATTCTCAGCTTCTGCTTTTCTGGGCTGCTTGTGGGGGTTCTCATTATGTGTGGCAACGTGGTCAGCGCCATTTTGGGTGCAGGGGGACCCTTGGCAATGTTTTTCCCCCCATTCACTGACCTTTCTCTTGTGCCTTTCGGTATAGCTGATGTGTGCTGAGAGCCTCCGGTGGCTCCGGCAGAGCTGTCAGATGCAGTCTCCTCTGCTGTGGTTTCTAGTGCAGAGCAGCTGTCAGTCACTTGCTCCCGGCAGGGCACGATCTCCTGTGCGGCCATTACAGAGGGAGACCCACGTGCCACAAAGAAGGACTCCAGCTTTGTCGGCACTGGTTTCGAGCCTCTCCTTCTTGCTGACATGCTGTCCTGGTAGGTTCGTTTATCTGCTTTTGCGGTTTTCCACCTCCAACAGTGCTTTTTATGGCTAGAAGTGCCTGTTTCCAAACGGAGCCTAAAGATTTGCTGCCGTTCCGGTGCCTCTCAAATGTTTCCCATTCTTCATTCTTTTAGAAATTGGTAACAATTGTGCTTTGAGAATCTCATTTCACAATATTTCACAACCTTCTTGGACATTTCTGTCCTTAAGAACATCAATCGGATCCTTCCTATCCTCTTTCTGAGTTCATTAAAATCAGCAAGAGCAGATAAGAATTTGTTGGATCCATTACTTTTGCCTGAGAGAGATTTCCAACAAAAGTCTGGATAGTTAAAATCTCCCATGATCACTATGTCATACTTTTTTGAGAATGTGACCATCTGATGTAGAAAGAGTTCATCCATATCTTCTTCTTGTCCAGGCAGGCTATTGTAAATGCCTACAGTGGTGTTTTTTCTGTTGTTCTCTTCTTGTATTCTTACCCAAACAGTTTCTACAGAACTACCATGCTCTGAATCTTGAATTTCTATGGAGATGTATGCTTTCCTAACATACAATGCAATACCTCCTCCTCTTTTATTAAGTCTGCTTCTTAAAAGTAAGTTGTATATTTTTACAGCCTTGTATTACAATCATGTGTATCACACATAAATCCAAGTAGATCTGGGCTGGTCGGAACTGAGATCACATGACCATATGAGGAGAAGGTTTTAGATAGAAATGAATAACCAAGGTAACACTAGCTGCCTTATATATATTGAAGGGTTAGCTACTGTTGCAGCCGTTCTGAGGTTCCCACCTTGTCTTCAGGCCAGACCAGGGTTTAGCAGCATTCCTACCTCTCCTGGAGCTGAGAGGTGTGGAGGTTGCAAGATTAATGTCAGTCAGCACCTGGTGCTAAGTAGCTCTGCTCCTATTTAAGCAGTGCTAACTGTTACTCCAGCGCTGGTCAATGATTCACTTCAGTCCTATGTTGGACAGTGACAGAGCAACACAGAGTGGTGGAAGCTCTGCTGGATAAGCTAAGTTCTTTTACTGTTTGGTTTGGTTTTGTTTCTCCTTTTGTTTTGTGCTAGCGGATGGGGAGGAGCAGTTGTTAATAATTCGCATTTTGGACTCCCATCGAGTCAAAAAATTTCACAGATCAAACCCTGGTCGTCCTGATCTTAAGGGTCCTGGGGCCCCTCCTAGAAGGGGAGGTACTGTTGCAGCCGTTCTGAGCTTCCCACCTTGTCTTCACGCCAGACCAGGGTTTAGCAGCATTCCTACCTCTCCTGGAGCTGAGAGGTGTGGAGGTTGCAAGATTAATGTCAGTCAGCACCTGGTGCTAAGTAGCTCTGCTCCTATTTAAGCAGTGCTAACTGTTACTCCAGTGCTGGTCAATGATTCACTTCAGTCCTATGTTGGACAGCGACAGAGCAACACAGAGTGGTGGAAGCTCTGCTGGATAAGCTAAGTTCTTTTACTGTTTGGTTTTGTTTCTCCTTTTGTTTTGTGCTAGGGCCCCCGGTGAGGGACTGGTCAGTGGCCCAGGTTCGAGTGCAGGCTCACACTTATCAGCGCGGCCGGTCTGCCGAGTAGGCAGAGCCCCCTCCCGGGTTAGGGGACGATAGGGAGAGAATTCCCCTTTAGTTTATGTTTCCTTCTGCACAGTTGTGCCTTTGATTTATGTTATTGAGGTTGCGCGTTCATAAGACGCAACAGCTACATAGTGAATGACAAAAAATCCCCAGAGGGGCACTTTAAGGAGGAGCGGAAATCAGAGATAACTCTGATCACAGCTGTTAACCATTTAAATGTCCTGAGCAGCATTTAAATATGCCAAACATCTGCCTGCAATGAGATTGCAGGCAGGTGTTTAGGTGTTATAATATAAAGGGGGAAGTAAGGGGTCAAATCCCTTTTTGATATGACTGCCTATATATGGGTAGAAGGACCTTTAAAGACAGAGGTCACATGATTATGACACCACTACGATCCTGAAATGAATGCTCTGTATGCTGGGGCTATAAAATTTTTAAAGTTTTTTCAGTACATTATTGGGCACATTAAATAGTATCATTGAGAAATACAACTTGTCCTGCAAAAAACAAACCCTCAGATAGCAACATCGATGGATAAATAAAAGAGTTATGATTTTTATTTTGCAATTCTTTTATTGGGTATATTTACAAACATTTAATAAGTAACAAACTGGAGAAGCAACTATCCAAGTCCAAAACAAAGACTTGACAAACACTTCACGGTATATAAGTGAGCAGATGTAATAAAGAAAGAATGTACATATTTTATATACGATTGAATACATGCATACCAGATAAAAAATGTTGAGGATAGAGCGTCCACCATCATTAGTAGGGCATAAAGGGAAAGGGGATTAACAAGAGTAAAGGTTGAACATGCTGAAATTTCACATCATGCTGATACATGTGACCTGCGGGCATAGCACAAGCAGCAAAATCTCCATCAATAGAGCAAAATAGACAATATAAACAACTAAACTGAGTTCATAGCAATGTAATCTGCCCAGGGTGCTCAAGAGAAACATGTGGAAGTCTTAGTAACATATCTATAGGAATATATTTCTACTGAATCGTACATAAGATTAATGGATTTAATAACTTCAGAGAGAAAATGCACTTGATGACTTCCATTTTCTAGCAATCGCCAAACACGACATGAGAATAATATGGGATATATGTACTGAGTAGAAGAATGGTAACCTGTTCGTATACAGAAAAAAGGGCCAGTGCTGGGGGCCACATTATATCGTGTTACTGTATAAACAAAATCGAAAATCACATTCCAAAAAGAACGAACAATAGGGCAAGACCACCACATGTGAGAATGAGTTCTTTTTGAGGCCATAACCCCTCCAACACATTTTAGAGATAGAGTTATTCATTTTAGCAAGTCTAGAGGGAGTTAGGTACCAACTCATAAATATTTTCTGTGTTTAATTCCATGAAAAACTTTTTTAATCCAATCGAAATTGTTCTTTAAAGTCTTGCTCCCACAGTAGCATATGTGAAGACTTATTTTGAGAAGCTAGGAAAAAAGAGTGATCACAAAATATAGAAACACCTCCGGATGCACAGGTAGACAGGGAGAAAAAAGGTCAAAACAGACCTTGAGAAAACAAGCTTGTGGATGTCAAGAGTGTGAAGAGTATATTGTAGCCTTAAATAGGCCAAAAAATTCTAGGCAACTGCAATTATTGACATAATGTAGAAAGGTCCACCATGGAATTATTTTTTTTTAGTCACCAAATTATTTCATGCCCAGAGTTTGCCAAGTACAAATCTGCAAGGATGGAAAAAAGAAAACGTTGAGGAAGGACCTAGACCAGAACCAAAGGGAATGATGAAGAAAAAAATTGCTACCAAACAGAAACCAAAACATGCAAACTCAGTATAATATGAGTCAATAAAGAGGAAGGCATGACCCAAGGAGGGAGATCAGGGAACCCCGAAGGTAGTTGACTTAATTGAAGCCCATTTTTTATGTGAGGAAGAGGTCCACCAATGTTTGATTTAATCTAGAATCGCTGCAGAAAAATAACACTTAGGGCTCATGTCCACGGGCAAAATAAGAATTAAAATCCGCAGCGGATTTTAACTCTTCTCCTGCCCGCGGATCCGCATCCCACAGGGATGCATTGACCACCCGCAGGGTAGATAAATACCCGCGGATCGTCAATAAAAGGAATTTTAAAAAAAATGGAGCATGAAAAAATCCGGACCATGCTCCATTTTCATGCGGGTCTCCCGCGGGGACGGCTCCCGCGGGCTTCTATTGAAGCCTATGGAAGCCGTCCGGATCCGCGGGAGACAAAAATCAGAGTTTACTCACACGCTCCGGTTCTTCTCTTCGCCGCGGCGCCATCTTCTCTCAGTCGTGGCCGGATCATTTTGCTTCGGGCCGGCGCATGCGCGGGGCACGTCACCGACGTCATCCTGCACATCCGCCGAGCCGAAGAAAGAAGATCTGGCCGCGACGCAGAGAAGATGACGCCGCAGCGAAGAGAAGAAACGGAGCGGATGGGAGGTGAGTTTATTCTTATTTATTGTTATTTTCAGCATTCATGTCCGCGAGGCAGGAGGGACCCGCTGCAGATTCTCCATGGAGAATCTGCAGCGGATCTGATTTTCCCCGTGGACATGAGGCCTTAGGCCTCGGTCAGACGGGCATTTTTTCGCGCGATTTGCACATACGCATGCGATCCGCGCACATATAGACCCAATGCTTCGCAATGGGATCGGTCAGATGTCTGCTTTTTATGCGGATGTGCGATAAATTATAGGACACAACGATTCGCAGAACACGCCTATCTGCGTTCTGCGATTCCTTGTGCTCTATATATGCGCTCAATGGGGCCGGCGGCAGCAGCGCCGACCCCACTGAGAACATATACTATAAAGATCATTCTACTCTGCCACAGCTGTAACAGCTGTGGCAGAGAAGAACGATGTTCGCCCATTGAATTTAATGGAGCGGCAATACAGCCGGCTCCATTGAAAGCAATGGGCTGCCGCCGAGCGCGGGATGAATTTTCGGGAAGGCCTTAAAAATATAAGCCCTTCCCTGAAAACCATCCTAAAATGTGTAAAAAAAAAAAAAAAAGTATACTCACCTTTTCCCTGCAGCCGGAGTTCAGCCGCGGCCGGCCGGCAGCAGTTCTCCTGAACTGCTCTGTGTAGTATTCAGCAGGCGGGGATTTTAAATCCCCGCCTGCTGAATGGGCTGCGTCTGATTGATCACAGCCCGCACCAATCAGAGGCAGCTCTCACTCACCCATTTATGAATTTAGGAGTGCTGCCTCTGATTGGCTGAACGCAGGGGCCAATTAGAGGCAGCTCTCAGCTATTGAATGACAGCTGAGAGCTGCCTCTGATTGGTACCTGCGGGCAGCGCTGAGCCGTTTCGCCGAAAACACTGCTAGCTGCAGATTTTTCGGCGAATCGTTGGCCCGGGTCACGCGACTTGCGGATGCGCATCCGTCATGCGATCTGCAAATCGCGTGAAAAAACACCCGTGTGACCGAGGCCTCAGGGTGGACACCCACTGGCGTTTTTTTCTCCACTGCGCTGCAAGAGTAAGTGAAAAGTCTCGCAGCGCAGTGCGAGAAAAACGCTGGTAAATCGCTGGAACATCGCCAGTCTTTTCAATGGGGCCAGCGGCAGCACCGCTAGCCCCATTAAAAGATATGGAGAATGCGACGGACTTCTGTGACAGCTGTGGCAGGAGTTTCCTTTATCCCCGCGGGGACTGCGAGGATCAAGTAACCCTCTGCCACAGCTGTGACAGCTGTCACAGCTGTGGCAGAAGTGCAGAATGATATCGATTGCTTTCAATGGGATCAGCACTGCTGCCGATACAATTGAAAGCAGTGCTTTCTGGCAAGCCCCGCAGTATGATTATCAGGGAAGGGCTTGAAATATAAACCCTTCCCTGAAAATCATCAATAAGTAGTAAAAAAAAAAATTTTTTACTTACTCACCTCTCAGTCGCTCAGATGCGTCCTCCGGCTGGCTCCCCGGCACTGCTGTCCAGCACTTTCAGCAGGCGGGGATTTGAAAATCCCCGCCTCCTGAAAGGGCTGTGCTGATTGGCTGAGCGCTCAGCCAATAGCAGCTAGTGCTTAGCTATTGGCTGAGCGCTCAGCCAATTACAGATAATGTTTAGCTATTCATTCATGAATAGCACTATCTTAGCTATTCATGAATGAATAGCTAAGCACTGGACAGCAGTGCCAGGGAGCCAGGAGGATGCGTCTGAGCAACGGAGAGGTGATTAATTTTTTTTTTCTTTTTTTAACACTTATTGATGATTTTCAGGGAAGGGCTTATATTTCAAGCCCTTCCCCAATAATCATACTGCGGGACTTGCCAGAAAGCACTGCTTTCAATGGGATCAGCACCAGTGCCGATCCCATTGAAAACATTAGGGTTATCATTCTGCACTTCTGCCACAGCTGTGACAGCTGTCACAGCTGTGGCAGAGGATTACTTCATCCCCCCGGTCCTCGCGGGGATGAAGGAAATTCCTGCCACAGCTGTCACAGCTGTGGCAGAAGTCCGCGGCATTCTCCATATCTTTACAATGGGGCTAGTGCTCCTGCCTCTGGCCCCATTGAAAAGACTGGCGATGTTCCAGTGATTTACCAGCGTTTTTCTCGCACTGCACTGCGAGACTTTTCACTTACTCTCGCAGAGCAGTGGAGAAAAAAATGCCAGTGGGTGTCCACCCTTAATGTCAGGTGCCTTCCTACCCACCTAATTCATAGGGTTTTGCTAAGGTAGAAAATGTAATAATAGGACCCTCCCCCCCAAAAAATTGTTGAGAACTGAGGGCTTGTTAAATGAATACCCAAATAAGGTAAGAATGGTCATTCTAGACATATGGAAAAGAGCTAATTATATGCTGCTTAGTTGTATATCAATGCCAACACTCAACATTTAGGATTCTGTGTTATTCACCTTGTAGTACAAAATTTTCCCGAAAACAGAAAGAGAAGATAGGGTTTGTAAGTGTATAAAGCCCTATTTTATGTTCCTGGTGTCCTAATTTTAACAACAGTGTTCAACAATGAAATGAGTCGAAAATTAACTGGAGAAGTAGCATCTTTGCCAGGTTTGGGTAAAGTAACGACAAGTGCCTCTAACATTTCTGTAGGGAGAGCACCATTATCCTTTGAACAGCTATACAAGGTGCAGGGCATATTTTTATAATAACCATTAGAAAAGCTATCTGGGCCTGAAGATTTCAGGGATTTTAGCATTTTGATGGCCTGCAATTCTTCAAATGTAGAGATCATCACGGAAAGGGAGGCTAATTGGTAATAAGCGAGGAAGGTTAATGCTTTGTAAGAAACTTAAAATTTCCTTCGGCTGGCATTGAGATGTTTTTATATCTTGTTTTAAATTATAAAGAGAAGAGTATTACAAAACAAATGCATTAGCAATTTTTGGGGGGGTGAGTAATCTTTCGCCCTTCAGAAATCTAATCCTCTGTTTAGATTTAAGACTTTTAAGTTCTTTAACTAACAGTGTTCCAGTATGATTATCATGGGCATAAAATCACGAATAAATTTTCTGAAAAATAATGTCATGCTTTAAAACTAAAAGGCTTTGTAGCTCGGCACGCAGTTTAAATTTCTCTTCAGTTCTATGAGGCGTAGGGTTGACCTTGTTTAGAGAGTCAATGGTGTTAAATTGGAGTATCAGAAGAGTTAACTCCTCTTCCCTCTTCCCCTTAACTCTAGAACAATATGAAAAGGCCTCTAATATAGGCTTTCTGAGGCCTTAGTCAGACGGGCGTTTTTAGCCGCGATTTGCACATGCGCATGCGTCCGGCGATTTTATAAAACCATTGCTTTGCAATGGTATCGGACACATGAGCACTTTTTATGCGCTCGTCCGATAAATTATAGAACAAAAAATCGCAGATCGCACCTATCTGCGATTCCTGTTCTCTTCTGTATATGCGCTCAATGGGGCCGGCGGCAGCAGCGCCGACCCCATTGAGAACATATAGAAGACAAATCATTCTTCTCTGCCACAGCTGTAACAGATGTTTGCCCATTGAATTCAATGGAGCGGCAATACAGCCGCTCCATTGAAAGCAATGGGCTGCCGGCGTGCGCGGGGTGAATTGTCGGGAAGGGGTTAAATATATAAACCCTTCCCTGCAATTCATCCTAAAATGTGTTAAAATAAAAAAAATTGTATACTCACCTTTCCGCTGCAGCCGGAGTCCAGCCGCGGCCGCTGTCAGTTCTCCTGAACTGCTTCTTGGCACTATTCAGCCGGCGGGGCTTTAAAATCCCCGCCTGCTGAATGGTCCGCCTCTGATTGGTCACAGCTCTGACCAATCAGAGGCAGGTTTCACTCACACACCCATTCATGAATTCATGAATGGGTGAGTGACTGCTGCCTCTCAGCGCTGAGCCAGTCAGGGGCAGGTCTGACTCACATCCATTCATGAATTCATGAATGGGTGTGAGTGAGGCATGCCTCTGATTGGCTCAGCGCTGAGCCAATCAGGGGGCAGGTCTGACTCACACCCCCTTCACACCCACTGCAGGACGGCCGCACGGAGCTCTGGCTGCCGGCAGAAGGTGAGTATACAATTTTTTTTTATTTTAACACATTTTAGGATGAATTGCAGGGAAGGGCTTATATATTTAAGCCCTTACCGACAATTCATCCCGGGCTCGCCCGCAGCGCATTGCTTTTAATGGAGTCGGCTCTATTGCAGTCTCCATTGAATGCAATGCGCTGGACAGCTCCGGCCCGTTTCTAATGAAACGCGGCTAGGAGCAGATTTTCGGGCAATTTGCGGGCGACTTGCGCGCACCGGTCACGCGATTTGCGGATGCGCATCCGTCATGCGATCCGCAAATCGCGCGAAAAAACGCCCGTCTGACTAAGGTCTGAGCACTCCATGCCAAAAAAAAACATTAGTAAACTTATGAGGCATTACTAGTTAAAAGCATTTCTAACTCCTATTTTAGGCTAGATTTATATTCTGGGTGTAAAAGAATATATTAATTGAGTCTCCAAGGAAAAGACAGAGAGTTGGGAAACCTCTCTTTTAGTGACAAAGACACTGGGGCATGGTTCAACCAGGTAATGGTTCCGATCTTGGTCTGTGTAACCTCCCTCAATCCTCAGCATTCAAGAAGAATATATCACATCTTGAATAAGAGGAGTGCGGCAAAGAAAGAAGGGTACAATCTCTCTCCAAGCCATGAAGGCCGTGCCAAGCATCGTGTAGTTCCTCTCTTTGTAAAAGGGGGATAATATAGGTGTTCTAGATCCAGAAGTGAAGTCCAAGGATCAATCCATAATAGAATTAAAATCCCCTCCAATTATCAAGTTGCCTTTTCGAATTGTAGTTATTTCTTTCAAAATGTGGATAAAAAATCTAACGTGCCATTTAGGAAGAAAGTATATATTAACTAAAGTAAAAGGAGCATTATTGCTCTCGCAAACAAGGATCATAAAACAAACCCTTAAGTCTAGGCACAAATTTTGTTGGGAAACTTAAACAGTTAGTGATTGCAATTAGATACTTCTTTTTTGTTGCTATCAGTGTTCGCAGTGAAAAAAAGACTTAGGTTGTTTATCCCTTACGTGCTTCCTGAGCAAAAGAGTATATGGTATGGTGAAAAACATAGGAAAATTGCAAATTTTTCCTGTCTCCCCTTACAAAAAATGGAATAGAATGGGATCAAGACGTTGCATGGATCAACAAATGGTACCACCAAAAATTACAACTCATCTTGCCAAAAAGAACTTACATAGCACAGTTGACAAAAAAAAAAAATCTTTGCCATCTTTGAATGCAGTAATAAACAAAAAAAAGTTTGTTTTTTTAAAGTGTGAAAAAGTTGCAAAACAAAAAAAAACTATATAAAGTTTGGTATATTGACATAATTGTACTGGCCTGCAGAATTAATTTAGCATATTATTTATACTGCACAGTGAACGCTGTTAGGAAGGAAAATAAAAAACATGCTAGAATTGCAGACTTTGTTAATCTTGCCTCTAGAAAAAATGGAACAAAATGTTAATTATGTTCCCAAAAATTGGATAAATAAAGTTCATCCCACAAAAAATAAGCCCTTATAGAGCTCCATGGATTGAAAAAAATGCTATGGCTTTTAGAATGCAATGACACAAAAGCAAATCTTTAAACAAAAAAAAAAGGATCTTTGGGGTACAAAATTAGCAAAACATAAAAGGACAGAATCGTGCTGATATGTTTGACAGTTCATGTCACACTCTTAGGAACCATCCTTCATCTACTTGACAGCATACAAAAATCCTGCGTTATGTACCAAAAATGTCAAATTTTGATTCATCGGTCCATAAGACCTGCTTCCACTCTTCAGTAATCCCCTGGAGGTGCTGCTTGGCCCAGGGAAGTCTTTTTTTTATTTTGCAATCTTAGCGCCTTCTTTACTGATACTCTACCTGTCAGGCCTGCAGATAGAAATCTTTTCTTCACAGTTGAAATGCAAACCTTTTCATTCTTTGCTACATTAAGCTGTGCTTGAAGATTTTGTTCTAGTTACACAAACTATTGACTCTCAAAAGCTTGTCATCTGACTTTGTATTGGCCTTTGATCTGACAGACCTCTTCCTGTCAAGAGTTTCCCACTGCTTTTTGATGGAGTAAGAAACTTAGCTTTCTTGCCAATTTCTCTGTAGCACAGACCTACACTTCTAAGGGTTATAATTGTCTGCCTGTCTTCTTTGGTTAACTGCCTTTTACTTGCCATTATGATAGCAATGTGCTCTGTCCTGAACAGAAAAACTGTTCAAATCCTGCCCTAGAGGGTGTGGTAATGTAGTCTGTTTCAACACTAGTTATATAGAATCAGATGGTTTGAAAGTAATCAACAAAAGTTGAGACACCTGTATGAATAGTTTGCATCCACTTTCAAACTATTTTTTTGTTTTCCGTGCTGCAGAGCAGCTGTCTTTAATGTGTTCCCTGAAAAAATTCAGACTTATTGCGTTTTTAATTTACTTTTGAACCTTTGTACCATTTCTAGTTATTTGCTGGACTTCAACTGTGTTATTGTCAAACATAACTGGAAAAAGGTGTTCTGAAACTTTTGATCGGTATTGTATGCAAACTCTGACATGAGATGAATGCAATAGTAATTATCAGTATGTTTGTCTGGCTAGGGATGAAATCTACTCTCAAAATGTCTGTTCGCTACTCCATTTGCATATTATTAGCAGTTATAACAGAGGATGCTATGCTTCATGTTCAGACAAGCTTTTACTGATCCAATGTGCAAGACAGACGCTAAGACGCTAAGTGTGTCATCTGTCGAACATTCAATGTAAGTGAGAAGTAAAAATAATGATGACAATGGCGTAGATTAGGTTTGCCAATTTCTCTGCCAGAACTTCTGGCAGCTCCTCAAGCCTTTACATTTCACTCAGGATTGAAGACTTAATGAAAGCTTTAGATCAGAAATTGTATCTGTGCTCTTCGACTGGGTTTTACTAGGCAGAGCATCATTTAGGAAATGTCAGAGGATACGAAGGTCACATGAAGGGGCAGAGATAATCCCAGTAGTTTGAAGGTTGCTCCGTGACTTTTTAACATTGAATGTATTTTGCATATTTTAAAATACACAATGTGTGAATTCTAAAAAGTGATGTTGAGCTGACAGCGATTTAAAAAAAAATTATTTTCTAGTTTAAATGGTTTTATAAAAATGCAAAAAATGTTTTGCTTTTTTATTGTAGTTGAAATCTGGAACCATAACAGCGGGGTAGGAAATCAGAGTCCTTTTATATCCCAGCCACAGAGTTCCTTTAAAAATCCAATTTTCTATCAAATATGTCTTTTATTAGAGACTTGTACAATACAGACTGTAGTAAAAGCATCAATCTCAGTATTATTCATTTCTCTAATATATTCATAACAATATCCTGAACAACATTTTAGTGAATGGAATAATTGTATGTTCAATAAAGTGTTTCCTAAAGATGTCTCTATATTTTCATTATTCAGTATTCTAAAACCATGAAGCAATCCTATAAATTGTGATAAGTTGTTAACGAGTAATGGGAATATCTATTCCCTAACAGAGCTAATGACAATGTCAATATCAATGTTGCCCCAAGTAGGGGTAAGAGGACAGAAAGAAAAGGTATGAAAGGAGGTATAAGAATTTAGAAAAAAGTAGTAGACAAGGAAATAAGAGAAAGAGAAAAAAAAGAAAGAAAAAGGGGAACATGGAAAAAGGAAAAATGTGTGCCCTCCACCCGTGCCACAGGACCAACCCGCCCTGGTCATTACTGTGATATAATCCTGTTAGCCAACCACTGGCCAAACCTAGTAGATTTGTGAAATGCCGTCCAAACCTCCCAAGTGGTATAATAGGATGCATATTGGGCATCATCTCTGGCCCTCATCTCCTCCATACAGCTAATCTCATCCATCGCTGTCACCCAATTCAGATGAGTCGGAGGGTCCTCTAATCTCCAACACCTAGGAATCACCAATCTCATTGCCTGAAGAAAAAAATCTTAAAATATTGGTCTTGTTAGTACTAATGGACCCTGGTAATATGGATAGTAGAACAATTTCCGGTGTCAAAGATATAGCTCCCCTGTTCAGGGAGCTGTATAGACACTCTATTTCCGACCACAGTCCGGAGAGCTGGGGGCAGGACCACCAAATGTGAGTGAGCGTGCCCCTCTCCCTCAGGCATCTCCAGCACATATCCAAGAGTCCTGGATAGAATCTGGCCAGTCTTGCTGGCATACGATACCACCTTGTTATAAGTTTATAATTCAGCTCTTGGTGGTTGCCTGATACTGACATCTTATGAGTCATTTGCCAGGCCTTATCCCATTCATCCTCTGTCAGAGGTCGACCCAGCTCCCTTTCCCAGGATCTCTGGATCCTCCTCACCACGTCCCTGTCCTCCCCAGTGACCAAGATGTCATAGACAGCGGAGATCTCCCCCTTCATCCGTCGAGGCTCCTCACAGAGCGCCTCAAAGGGCGTGGGTAGTGCAGTCAAATCTGATATTGGTCCCAGAGCTCTAATAAAGTGGCCTATCTGCAAATATTGGAACCACGCACCTGCCAGGGGGCCCCCCTCACCCAGAACTGTGCTCAGTGGTAATAGACCCTCCTCTCCTACCATGTCCCTTATTCTAGGTGTTTGTAAGCCCATTCTGTCTAGCAGAGGTAATCCCACGTCTCCCTGAGGAAAGTCTGGATTCCCCACAAGGGGTGTTAATGGGCCATTAGATGGTGTCGCTGTGCAAATCTATCCCATATTTTTAATATGAAAGCCACCAGAGGGGTGACCCCTATGCCTCATCGCCCCAAACCCCCCTTTAACCAAAATAGTCCCCGGGTCCTTCCAGGAACTGGATACTGCTCCATTTCGACCCACTGTTTAGGTGGTTCCCCATGGACCAGATCCAGAACCAGCTCCGTAGTATAAGATTAAGTCCGGTAGTCCCTCTCCTCCCCTTTCCTTCCGTAAAGTGAGTAGTCTGTAGCTCAGGCATGGTCTGTGCCCCCCCCCCCCCCCAGATAAAACATGTTACCGCCTTTCTCAGTTTAAGGAAATAATTTCTTGGGATTTGAATGGGTAACGTTTGGAATAGGTATAGGAGTCTGGGGAGAGCATTCATTTTGATGGTATTTATCCTGCTGAACCAAGAGAGGGTTAATGGTCTCCACCTCTCAAAGTCTCTCACCAGCATAGAATAAATAGGCTCAAAATTCAATTCATAAAGCTTTCCCGGGTCGGGGGAGAGGATCACTCCCAGGTACTTAATGTAGTCCTCTCTCCAGTTCAGAGGAAACTGCAACTTGAGCTGTCTGACCTCCATAGATGGTAAAGTAATATTTAATATTTCTGACTTGTGAAGGTTCATTTTAAAATTGCTGACCTGGCTATATCTGTCAAATTCTCACAGAACGGCAGGTATAGCTTTTTTGGGATTTGTAATATATACTAGGAGGTCGTCCGCAAAGGACGCTACTTTGTGTTCGCTCTGAGCTACTTTATATCCCTGTACTTCTTTATTTGCTCTGATGGTGTTGGCTAATGACTCCATGACCAATACATATAGGGTTGGGGAAAGCGGGCATACCTGTCTCGTGCCATGTTTAATATTGATTGGCCTGGAGAGTTTCCCGTTCACCCGAACCTGTGCCGTGGAGTCGCTATACAAGGCCATCACCCAATTTATTATCCTATCACCTAGTCCTATCCTTCGTAGTGTAGCCTCCAGGAAAGCCCAGCTTACTCAATCGAATGCCTTTTCGGCGTCTACTGATAAAAGGCATAATGGATTATTTGTGGCCCTCGCCCTCTCGATCAATGAAAGTGTTCTGATGGTGTTGTCCCTGGCTTCTCGAACATGGACAAATCCTACTTGGTCCCTATGAATAATTTGGGGAGTGATCGGTCTCAGGCGCGTGGCTATAGTTCTCGCAAAGATTTTCGTGTCTACATTTAGCAAGGAAATTGGGCGGTAATTTCCGCACGACATGGGATCTCTACCTGGTTTAGGTAAGACTGTAATGATGGCTTGCAATGCTTGGCGTGGGAATGGGTGGTTCGCTGACACTGCGTTGAAAACTCTGCTCATTATAGGGGCCACTGTCTTTTCCTCCAGGATCTCTTTTTCCGATATATCCTGCTCTAATGTCTTGGCCTCTTCTGCAGTTATTGGTGGTGGTGCATGACTAGGTAAGTATTGCTCAATGTTTGGCGGGGTGCCATATTATTGCCAAATTCATAAAAGCCACCTTTTATCCTATCCCTTATGGGGAGATGAGGTTGATCCATACATCCCAAGATCTGTTGGTGTAATAGCGAGATCTCAGCATTCAGTGACGGGGAAGCTTGGGATTTATTCTCTTGCTCCTTTTTATCTAGTTTAGCTATCAGTTCTGTTAGCTTTCCTGTCCTATCTTTCTTTAATCTAGACCCATGGGAAATTAAAATGCCTCTCAAGACACACTTCATGGCTTCCCATTGTATTGTTGGGGATGTTGTGTCCATTTTATGAACTTCAATAAAGGTATCTATAGAATGTTTACTTTCAGCCAGACATAAAGCGTCGCCTAAGAGATTATCGTTAAGTCACCATGTATTCTGCCCCCCCCTTGCCTCCCCCCCCCCCCCCCAGAAGTGTCCCATAGACAGGCGCGTGGTCCGACCAAATAAAATTACCCATGGAGCTTCGTGGGGCTAATTCTAGGAGACCATGGGAAACAAAAATGTAATCTAGCCTCCCGTAACTGTTATGTGAGGAGGAGTGGTGGCTGTAATTCCTGACCCCTGGATGTAAAGTTCTCCAGAGGTCAACGAGTCTCAGCTCTGATAATCTTCTCTGCAGCCTACGCAGGGCCACCAGGGATGAGCTGGACTTACCCAAGGACGAATCCAGGCCCGGTTCTAGACAGAGGTTGAGGTCCCCTCCCCTCCCAGGATGATATTGGTGCCTGAGGCGAACTGTGCAAAGTGTCCCAGTATGCGGTGTCCAAACGAGGCTTGACCTGTATTGGGAGAGTAGATATTAGTCACTGTAATAATGCGACGTCCTAATTCTAGCTTTAAGAATAAATATCTGCCCTCCTTGTCCTCTTTGAAATCAAGGAGTTTATGCGAGAGGCTTTTATGTATTGCTGCGGATACACCACCGGCCTTCTTCTCAGGATGTGGGCTGTGGTACCAGGATTTATAATATTTGTTATTACATTTGGGTATATGGCCCATTCGATAATGTGTCTCCTGAAAGAGTGCTATGAGTATCCTTTTTTTGTGCATATGAGCCAGAATCTGACCCCTTTTAGTGGGGCAATTCAGACCACTGGCATTATACGTACAAAAGGCAAGACTGGTCATGGTGGCAACCTATAGGTATTGGGGTAAGCTGCTCCGGCAGCAAGAGCAAAAGGCACTAGAGAGATTAAGAGAGAAGAGAAAGAGAAAAAGATAAGGTAAGATAGGGGTAGGTGTATAGAGACATTCTGCTGATCGGGGTGTAGTGTCCCGTTCTCGCGAAGTGGGAAACTGACCAATGTCAGCTCTCAACGGCACTAAGTGGCGTCCACCCGGTGGAGAGGGAGTTGACGGTACCCAAGCTATCCAGGCCACCCCCACCAGTTGGACATGAAGAGAATAAACTTTAACTATGAGTCAAGTCCATGACTCTAAATAACCCCCGCAAGCACTTAATGTTTAACAGTTATACTAACGGCATCCCAAAACAATACTGGCTCGGTCAATGTCCACCTTAGGTAGTTTGATACGTCACACCGAGGTCTTAATTCAATGGTAACGGGTCATCTTCATTCTTACAATAGTGCAAATATATTTGCGGTTGAATGTCAATTGTCCCTATGTGGTAGTGACAATTACATCGACCATTCCTGTTGAGCTTTTTGGTTGTGATTTGTTTGGTTGGTGGCCTCTCCCAGGTCTGCGGGATCCGGTCTCCTGCCAGGTTTCTCTTGGTGCCGAGTTGGGATTTGTGGCCAATCTGGCAACGCCACCATAGGGAGCTCCAATGTACCCAGAAACTTAGGGAGATCTGCTGGTGACCGAAAAGTTGCTGATTTACCATTTTTGGATGCAGTTAGTTGGAAGGGATAACCCCACCTGTACATAATGTTATTGGCTTTAAGAACATCAAGGATTGGGCGAACCGCTTTTCGCAGTTGTAGGGTATGCCTAGCCAAGTCTGGAAAGACCGCAATAGGAGTGCCATTGTGTGACAATGCTTCTCTCTTTTCTCTTGCGCTTTTTAGTATTGCCTCTTTATCTTTGAAGAGATGTATACAGCATAATGCATCTCGCGGTCTGCCCGGGTCATCTGGTTTGGGCCCTAGGGTTCTATGAATGTGATCTATTTCAACCGGTTGTTCCGGACCTCGCTGTAGCAGGGAACTGAAAAAATTGCAGGCCCAGTCCTCTAGCTGAGGTGGTGTCACTTCCTCCGATAACCCGCGTAAACGCAGGTTATTACGCCTGTGACGATTTTCAAGATCATCGAGATGCGACAAAATGTCCGCCATTTGCAGGGGCTTGTGCATTAATAACTTGGCTATGGACATCCAGTGTAGTTAGGACCTTATCCTGGGACTCTTCCACTGTATTCAAGCGGTTCCCTGCATGCTTAAGTTCCTGTTGTATAAGGGATAAAGCATCTTTATGTGCAGCTTCCAGCCGCTGAAAGTCCCTTTTTGTCGGGAGAGATCTCAAATGTTTTTTCCCATCCCAATCCTTGTCCGAGGAAGAATCATATGAAGATGGGGAACAAGCTGGTGTGTTTGCTGCTGCCTCCTCCCTCCTCTGGTGTCTGTGTTGGGGACTACTTTTCCTCTCCTCCTGTGTTATTGTCCATTTATTTAATTGGCTCCCAGTTAGCAGGGTCTGGCTCCTTGCTATATCTCTTCCAGAAGCCTGTGGTTGTGAAGGGCTATGTGAGGCATGAGAGTTGGCTGGTGCACTTAGGTGTGCTGCATGTGCTATATGCCTATCTGCAGCCTTATCAGAGGCAGCCCGGTCAGGAGAACCTTCACCCCCACCACTCTGAGTGCTCCCTGGGGGTGCATGTGTTGTGGCACTTATCTGTTGTCTCACAGACAGGGGTTCCTGGGTCTCCAGCTGCTTGCCCCTCTTCTCCGGTGCCGCTGGTCCGGCGCCATCTTAGGTTCAGGGGTCTGCTGGCCGCGGCTGCCGAAGTAGCACTGTATGTTCGCTGCTTCGTCCTCTGCTGCCTCCAGTCCTCTGCTCGTGCCTCTCCGTTTCACCATTGCTGCACAGGTTAGATCCGGGAGCTGTTTTTTTATGATTTTTGCTGGGGTTTCTGGTGGGGGAAGCGGGAGCCCAGCCGGCGTGCTTCTTATCCGGACATCCGCAAGCTCCGAAAAATCCAATTTTCTAGAGGTCTCTTAACGAGTGGACCCACAGGAGCAATCTATAAAATCTTGTCCCACTAGGTACCCCCTTGTTATGACCAGCAGGAATTCTCTTGCTTTCTAACCTGTTATTGGGATAGTTGCTATGAGGTTGTTCCCATAGCTGATCCATTGGAGTGGGCAGCTGACCACACTGCTCAGTCAACCTCTTTTAGGGAGCAGTTGCTCATTGTTTAGCTTCCCCCTACGTATCCCTTACTCCCTTACCTTTTTCTAGTCTAGTTTGTTCTTGTCAGTGTGGTCTTGTTTATATGGTTACCTAATCTGGTCTTGTTCCATAGCCTTTGTTTTGTCTTAAAAGTATTTTTATTAGTTTTCACTGCTCATTTGTACAATCAATATCAAAAACATCATCAAAAACATGTCAACAGCATCTATTGTTTTCTTGCTCATTAAACTTCTAGCTTGTACTTAATAAAATGTGAATTTTCATCCCACCCACCCCTGCTAATTACGCTTATAGTTGCTTCTGATAAACTTTTATAATCATCTTATTCTAAAACTTTGTAACATTATAAAAGGGAAAAGGGATAGGAGGGGTCTAAAGTGGATTAGAGATGGGGGGGGGGAATGTCAAGACATAGGCTAGGGGTTGGCCCCCATCATATCCTCGGCACCCCCCCAACCCCCACAAGGGGAGGGTAGCGGAAGCGCGTTGCGCACGGGTCTGTGAGACGCTAAAAAAGATGGGAGTAGAATCGGGGAGAGGGGGAGGGGGGGAGGGGGTTATTGGCTCCGGAGCTGCTTGCACCCTTTCAGGTGTCTGGTTCTAACTAGGTAGTATTCCACTTACCAACCATTGGTCAAATCTTGGGGAGCTACGAAATGTTAGCCAGGGTTCCCATGTGGTGTGGTATATTGAATATTTCGCGTCGTCTCGTACTCTCAGTTCTTCCATGCGGCCTATTTCATCTAGGGCGGTCACCCACTGCACTTTGGTAGGGGGGTCCTGGGATCTCCACAGTCTGGGTATCACTGTGCGCATCGCTAGGAGATAGAACCTGAGAGAGCTTTTCCTATTGCTTTTTGGTGATATAGCCTTTGTTTTGTCTTTCGGATCATTATTTGCTTGCTTATTCAGCATCTTATCTAGGTCCTAGTAGTGCCTATGTGTTCTCAGAGACAGTGTTTCAGACTGGCTTTACAAAAAGAAGTTGCTGAGCAGCATGCAAGGAGTCAAGAAGCTTTTCTTCTTTCAAATCATAATAGAAATACCTTTATTTTCTCCCCATAGTAGAAATACCTTTATTTTCACGTTTGAAAAAGACCACAAACTGTGGTCGAAACGTTGCCTTACAGGTGGAGAAAATAAAGGTATTTCTATTATGATTTGAAAGAAGAAAAGTTTCTTGACTCCTTGCATGCTGCTCAGCAACTCCTTTTTGTAAAGACCGTAGTGAATTTTTGGGTCTGAATCCATTTATTGAGCGTGCATTTTTTTACTGCTTCCCAGCTATTGGTGTATGATTGTGCTGCTGACAGCATTCAAATTTAGTGTTTCAGACAGGGTCACAAGAAGGGTTGACTGAGGGCTAATTACAGACAGTGGTGTCTGGTATTAGGGTCAGTGTCAAGGAAAGATGTAGGGAGAACAAGCCTTAAGGGTGCCTTCCCACAAGCATGTTTATGTGCGTGCATACGCGCACACAAAAACACGCGTCTATTAAAACCACTGCATTCCCTATGGTGTGTTCACATGTCCGTGTTTTACAGGCATGTGCCTGTGAAGATAGGACATGCGTGCACCATAGGAAATGCACGCATTGCCTCCAATTGAGCCGTGGCTGCTGCTGGCCACTCCATTGAAGGCAATGGTCTGCCGGAACCCTTGAAGTGATTTTCAGGCAAGAGCTTTAAATATAAGTGTAAAAAAATAAATAAATATATGTATACTTACCTGTCCGCCGCTGCCGATGTTTTCTTCATCCCCGCGGGGAATAAAGAATTCCCTACTGCACCTGTCACAGATTTGACAGATGCGGCAAAGGAGTTCTTCATCCCCGCAGAGAATAAAGAATTCCATATCGCAGCCATTCATTGGTGCATCATATTTTAAACATTCCCTCCAAATCACATGTTCTCGTGCCATGAGGAAGAACAACCTGGTTCGAAATGCATAGCGAGACTGGACTAGGGGGTCTGCTTGTCTTATGGTGTCTGTATAGCATTTTAATTGGCATTGATAAAGCCATTGCATTTTACATGGCGTGTGCAGACTTTAACCTCCTATCCTGTCTACCAGAATTTGATCCGATGAATATTCCTACACTGCTTCGCATTAGGATGTGGTTGACAAGTATGAAAACGATGTAATACACGGTGAGCAGTTTCTGTCCTATTTACCTTCATATATGTAAATTGAGTTTGTCAAAAGCAAAACTTTCCAAAGTAACCTTTCTACTTCTATTCTTATGCCAGAGGAATGTAAAAAACTCGGACACACTCCGCCAGTATTTGTCATGGGAAATAAAATCCCTAATGTACATGATTCAGTGGAGCTCCATGTGGTTTAGCAGTAGGTAATAAATCACTGAGTCTGCTGGTTCAAGACCCTGAAGATTGTGTCATCTCCTTGCCCTTTTTGTAGACGTTAACTAGGTCTCAGTGGAAATGAAAGCTCATATAGTGAAACTCTCTTCCATAATAGATTACAGCTCAGGGTACGGTAGATTTACTTTTCTCCTACTCTGTAGAAGCAGTACAGCCATTTCAGAAATTTACTAAGAACACAAAGTACTGATAGTATCATGCATCTTGAGTGGCAGATTTGCCTTAAGTTCTGTACACTTTTTGGATATAAAATTAAAGGGAAACTCCACTCTAAATTTCCACTCCTGCATTTGAAGGTGTTTTCTGCTTGGGACATTCTCTACTTATTAAAAGGGTCCCTTGACAATGAGTTGGTCATAAAGTCTTTCCCTGCTGGGACGTCCAGTGATCATCTCCAATCTGTCAGGAAACTTGACTATAAGTGTTCAATTTCCCTGCAGCGCCACCAAAGGAAAAAATTAAGCGTTATTAAGCGTGTCTATTTGAAAGCATGGGCATTTCATGTAATGCAGGACAGGACAGGCCCTCCAGAGCAAGAGAGGCTTCACACTGGTCAAGAAACGAAAATCATGAACAGTAGACTCTTCTCTATTAATGGGTTTTCTGAGGTAATTGGTGGCAGTGGAGGACATGCAGAGTACAGAAAAAGTAAACACAGTGCTGACCTCCCATTGCCCCGATGCTTCCCTGCCACCACCAATGTAGCCCGCGAGGGACATCATTGATAATGTCCCGTAAACCTGCTGGGGGGCTTTACATCAGAGGCCCACATGACAGGTTTAGAGGATGTCAATGGGCCTACTGGCTGGATGACGTCACCTGTCAGGTCCTGCGACACTGGACAGCCAAAATGGTGGTCTAGTGCTGCTGTGAGGATATTTATTTTATATAGTTATGGGCATGGGGGCCCAAAACTATTTTTAAAAAACGCAGAACACCCTTTTTAACTCAGATTTCCTTTGTAGGGTTTGTGGAAACACAAGGTTGCAGATTGTGAACAGACTGGTTGACAATGCCTAGAATTTGTAAATGGCAACAAGAACTTGCACTCTTGTCCCCATTTGAGACTATCCCTGAGGCTGCTGTTCCGCACCTGAACCTTGACAACTAGCACCTCACCAGTAATGTAAGAAGAGTAGGAGAGGCTGAAAAAAGCACTGAAGGCTTCTCTGAACCCAAGGATGTAGCAATCAGGGGTGCAGATGCCTCTCTGCCACATAAGAAGACACCAGTATTATAGATGGCACATGGTAGTGTGGAGGAACGTGTTAAGGATTTTGTATGGAAGCCCATATGCCTTACGTTACCCCTCTGGTTCAATGGTCCTGCTGGATGACTTGTCTTTTTAGCAAGTCTTTGTTGCACATAGTGGTGTTGTGATGTAGGATTCAAGATAAGATGCAACAGATGGAGTAACAAAGGTGTAAAGTATTTATTTAAAACACAAAAAACAAAATTGAAAAATAATGTAATAATAAGTAAGGTCTTTCACTTTCAAAGGCATAGGAACTATTTACCACTAGCTAAATGTAGGAATAACCAATTTTGTGAATGATCCATAGTAACAGTAGCAATTTGCATATAAAATCAATAACACTCGGTTATTATCTGCACCGCATCAGAAATACAGATCACGACATATAATGCAAAGTCTATCGTAAAGTTAAACAGTCTTTTCTCGCAAGTGACCTTAGCTATATCCCCAGGTAAAATAAGTCAGTCTGTGAATGAGATTTTGCATGATGAAAATCAGTCTGATTTCCCCGTATGGCTCTGTCCCTAGCAGTTTGCACACCTAGAGTTTGTGTAGAGACCAGCCTCACTTACAGTTTGAAACGTCAGATTTGTCACTTCCACCAACCTAGGCTAGTCCCAGGTCGGAAGTACAACTCTCACAGTTTCCTTGATCCTCATAGCTGCTCTGTTACTTCCACCAGGTTAGGGCTGTAGCACAGACTCTCTCTCTCTTTGCAGTTCCAGGCAGTCTATAGTCCCCCAGTTCGGCAACGGTTTGTTGGCCTCTATCCAGCAGCTCATTTTGCAGATTATTGTGCCTCTCTTGGCAGCACTCCCAGCGGCACTTCAGTTCTCTGTCACATTCCCTACACAATCTTGTTGCACAGCAAGAAATTGTCATTAACCATCTATCAGTTATCCTTCTACCACATCAAAATTTGTCGAACACAATTATTTTATTATAGTCCATTGTCATAGCCCCATTTTAACCCTTTAGGGTATCCCTTTGTATCAACACGTGTTTGTCTTCAAATCGAACAGAAATTCATGCAAAAGACCTTTTGTGAGTTTCCCTTTAATTGTGATGATCTACCCTACCAGAAAGTGTGAAAGTGGCCAACATTTACATTACGGAGGAATATGGCCAATTATCTGGATTTGTTTTGAACTGATAGTAGTCCTAATCAGCCGGGCATATCCCCTCATTGTCTATGTAACTAAGTAAGTATTATGTGATTCAATAATGGTATTTTTTATTGAACATGCTCTTATAAGACAAATGGAATAAATAAACTCTTACGTCTCCATTAACCTCTCATCTATTTTATAATTGATGCCATATCCTTCCATAGCTTTTAAACAATGTAAGCTCATCGAGCTAATTAAGAGGAAGAAGTGAACACAAAACATATAACGGGTCTATGATACCAATATACATCGCCGGATCTTTTGTTGTTGGCAGAAATGCTTTTTATAATACTCAGATGCTATAACAGACATATCATGGTTCTCATTTAAAGAAAGGGCATAGATCAGTTTGGCCTTTAGGCTGGATTGGCACTGGATACACATTCAACTATTGCCCCTACAGGAATATATTATGTTAAAAGCTCCTACAAAAGTGGTATTACTTAACTTCACCTAAGGGATCATAGAAGCAATAAAGCCATTGATTTTCATATTATAATGAAAAAAGCCCCTGGGTGGAGATTGGGCTCTCAGACCAGATCGAGGATGGCGGACTAACTTCAGACTGACCCAGTGGGTACAGCTAACGATGAGGATGGACACCTCTCCTCTGAGGGTACAGGCTCCACTAGAGGAATGTACCACTTACGGAGTGACTTGTAGAAAACCCTATGGATTCTCCATGTGTCCGGCAAGGCCAACACGTATACCATTGGATTAAGCACTCTGGTGATTGGAAAAGGGCCCACAAATCGGGGGGAAACCTTTAAGGAAGGCACCTTTAATTTCAAATTCTTGGACGATAAGTATATCAACTGGCCCAGAGATAACGGTTCAGAAATGGTACGGGTACCTCTGCTCCTCCTTTGCACCGCACCCCTGGACTGCTCCAAATTGCCACGCACCTTCTCCCACACCTCCTGCAAGTCCTGGACCTGAGTGTCTGCAGAAGGATTGTTGGAGGAGGAGGAGAAATACACCGTGAAACTGGGATTGAAACCAAAATTACAGAAGAAGGGAGATGCCGAATGTGTATGGTTATTGATAGCAAATTCAGCCATTGCTAAATAATTGACCAGAGACTTTGACAATCACTCACGTACATTCTGAGTTACTGAACCAGTTCCTGGTACATACGTTCTGTCTGCCCATTAGACTACGAGTGGAAGGCAGAGGAAAACAACAACCCGATACCGATACTCTTACAAAAAGCCCTCCAAAACCGGGCAACAAAATGGACTCCCCGGTCGGAAACAATATCCTTGTGGACTCCATGCAGGCATACAATCTCCTTGTTGAATATGGTCGCTAGCTCAGGAGCAGACGAAAGCTTCTTAAGGGCAGTAAAATGCGCCATCTTAGAAAATCTGTTGATGACCAAGCACCCCTGGGACTCAGGCAAGTCAGTAATAAAATCCATCAACAGATGGGTGCATGGTCTCTCCGGAACAGGAAGAGGAAAAAGTGGTCCCTTAGCCCGTCTTCATACACTCTTCCCCCTGGCATAACTAGGGCAGGACTTGACAAATTCCTTGACGTCCCGAGACATTTGTGGCCACCAATACAGACGGCCACACAACTTCAGGGTGCCTCGGACTCCTGGATGACCTGCTAAGACCGACGAATGGACTTCCTCCAAAATGAGAAGCTGCAAGGCCCTGGGAACAAATAACCTCCCCTCAAGGAGGCTTTCTGGAACAGACTGCTGAGCCGCCCGGAGTACAGCATAAGTGTCGGATGTAAGGGCAGCTACCACCACGCCTGGCCCAAAATACTCTCCGGCTGAGGCTCCTCTAACTCAGGTACCCCGAAACTGAGGGACAAGGCATCAGCTTTGACATTCTTGGACCCAGGCACATATGTGACTACAAAATTGAAGCGTGAAAAAAATAATGCCCACCTTGCCTGATGAGCGTTCAAATGCTTGGCGGACTCAAGATATTCCAAGTTCTTATGGTCCCTGAGAACCGTAATAAAATGACGAGCGCCCTCTAAGAAATGTCTCCATTCATCAAATGCCCATTTTATGGATAATAATTCCCTGTTGCCAATATCATAGTTGTGTTCTGCCTGCTTAAACTTCCTGGAAAACAACGCACAGGGTTGGAGACCAGTTCGGCCGGGAGATTCCTGCGAGATGACTGCCCCCACGCCATGCTCAGAGGCATCCACTTCAATGATGAACGGGCGAACAAGATCCGGCTGTTGCAAAACCGATGCTGTGGAGAAAGCCCTCTTGAAAAATGTAAATGCCTTCACCATCTCCTGCGACCAGGAATCAACCCTAGCCCCCTTCTTGGTCAGATCGGTAAGGGTTTTGGCCTCCACCGAAAAGTTCTTAATAAAGTTTGCGAACCCCAAAAAGCATTATAACGCCTTTAAGTTGGAGGGTTGCACCCATTCGGTGATGGCCTTGACCTTGTCCGAGTCCATCCCGATGGCTGATGGAGAAATGACATATCCAAGGAAAGCAATCTCCTATATCCCGAAAAGACATTTCTCCAGCTTAGCATACAAATGATGGGCTCAAAGACAGGAAAGAACTATCCCTAATGCTTAACACGGCTCTCCTAATCAGAAGAGAAAATGAGAATGTCATTCAAATATACAACCATGAACGTTGTATATTTCATGTATATTTCATATCATGGAAAATAGTATTCATAAACCCTTGAAAAATAGCTGGCGCGTTACATAACCCAAATGGCATGACTAGACATTCAAAATGTCCCAAAGGAGTATTAAACGACGTTTTCCATTTGTCTCTGATACGAATGAGGTTATAGGCTCACAGAAGATCCAGCTTGGAGAACCAACGGGCTCCTATAACCTGGTTGAGAAGGTCTAGAATCAGGGGCAAAAAGTACTGATTTTTGACAGTTATCCTGTTCAAAGCTCTACAATCAACACAGGGCTGAAGGCCACCATCCTTCTTTTCCACGAAAAATAACCCTGCCCCTGCAGGTGATTCAAAAGGACGTATATGCCCCTTTGCAAGACTCTCGGTAATATACTCCTTCATCACCTCGCGTTCTGGGACTGTTACATTATATATCCCCCCCTTGGGGATCGATTTTGCAATCCCATTCACGGTGCGGAGGTAAGTTGTTTCGAAAAAAACACATCAGCAAAATCCTCTAAATATGGAGGTAATCCCCGGATATTACACTCAGTTGAATGCTCCTGGACGTAAACCAAATGCTCACTGCACTCCAGCCCCCATTGCACTAGTTCAGAGGTGGACCAATCAATCTGGGGATTATGAAGCCGAGCCAGGGTAGCCCAAGGAATAATCCTACTGATTAACCCCACTGACAATGGCGTGGACTCAATACCCGAGACCCAAATTGGAGGGTTCAAAGGGAACAGACATGCAGACATGGACTTAACAAATTCATAATTAATGACGTTCGCGGCGGCCTCCCGAATCAATAAAGGCCCAACCGTTGAGGTGATGAGCATTAAAAAAAATGGAAAATGGCACAAACAATTTGGAACATTCTTGAAGTAACTGGATTCCTAGGCAATCCCTCCGGACATCGCCTAGGAGTGGGAGTTTTCCAGTGGCTGTTTCTTGAGACAGTTGGCGAGCCGATGACCTGGACCTCCGCAATAAAGGCATAATCGGTTCCTAAGCCGGAATTCCTCGTGTTCCTGTTGGGACATAGAGCACACTTCCATCTACTTGACTTCGTTGATAGCTGAGGTCATGACCGGATTCTCGGACCGGATGACGGGCATTTTGGTCTGAGTCTTGCGTCGGGCCCTAAGACGACGGTCAGCCTGTTCTAATATCTCGGGTTCCAGGTGCGACAGCAACAGGTCTGTTACAGACTCTGACAACCCAGTTAAAAATAAATCTTTCAGAGCGCGGTCATTCCACCTTGACTCCACACAAAACTGACGAAACTGGAAACATAATTCTTCTGCGGGACGTACTCCCTGACAAAGACTCAATAACCTTCCCACTGCATACCCCGCCCTATCTGGCTCATCATAAATCTGCCCAGGGGCCGTAAAAAAGGCATCTACCGATTGGCGGGAGCGTGAGTCAGGGGTAGCGAAAATGCCCAGTTTTGAGGGTCGCCCCTCAAACGAGAAATAACTATTCCCACCCTCTGGTATTCAGAACCCAATGAATGTGGACGTAATTCAAAATATAACCTGCACGCTTCCCGGAACGAGAAGAACGCCCTGCGGTCACCAGAAAACACATCAGGCAGAGAGACCTTAGGCTCGACCCCCGACCTCGGGGCTGCTGCAGTTGCGGCCAAGGAAATGGAGGCGGGCTGCTCCTGTAGCTGGAGCCCAGTGGACACATCTTGCACCAACCCTGTCAAGACCTGAACTTGGTTGGCGAGAGCCGCAACAGCCTCCATATCCGGGGTCAAACGGGAGGTTGAAACGGGTACCCAGCAACAATATGGGCCAGTGTTATGTACTGCTGCTTATATGGGTAGATTCAATGCTTTGTATGCTTGATGTGTCATTTTATACGAATAAATGTTTGTAGATATATAATTTTGCATACATGCACTTTTTGAGCATATGTTTAATTTTATGAACTTGATATGTTGTATGCCTTCCTTTTGCCTGTCTGCTGCACATTGGAGACTCCTCTTTATTGTACTGTGACATCTTTTTAATTGTAATGAATAAAATATAGAAAAGTTCGCCTTTCTTCATAAACCCAGTTGTCTAAGAACCCTCTTACACTGATATGGTGGAGTCACGCCCTGTAGGGTGGAGTTATAATAACCATCCATCCTTTGTGCCATTGTCCTTGGGATCCAGTTGTTATTAGGCCTCGCAAGATATCTGCAATCTTCCAACTATCTAATACAAACTGTACATTGGTAATGTGTTAGCTACACCTGCTCTCTGAATTGCCAATGCTGCTCATGTGATCAGCGTGGGCCAATGACAAATCATCATGAAGTTCCCCTGGACTATCGATGCATAGTATGAATTAGGTAGCTAAAAATTGAGGTGATCTCCTTGGAATGTCAAAATTAAAGTCCGGGAGTCGGTGAATCCAACAGCAGGTAACATAACTTCCACCTATGGTCCTTGGACAAAATTGTGTCCATAGACCAGAGAATTGCTTTAAAGAGGTTACGTCATGGCACCGGCTGGGCCATGACTTCCTGGTTCGCTGAGGGTATAGAGTGATATCAGCACCTTATGCTGAACCATGTGACACACTGGGCAGTTAATGCACTGTGTCATTCAAAGCTGAATGCTGAGGAAGTAACATCTCCCTCTGGTGACAGCACTCAAAGGCTGACTGACTGTTAACCCAGGTAGCCTATCAGTTGTAGTTAGAGTATATATAAACCAGCCTTTTGATTCTTTGGCCAGAGTGTTTAGTATTTAAGTATTCTGTTTGTTCTTGTACTTAGTTAATATGGTTTCATTCAGGTTATTGCCTCATCTTTATTAGGTTTAGTGTTCAGCTTAGTTATTGTCAGTTAGTCTCAGATCAGTGTCCAGTTTCTTTACCATAGTGGGGTTGCCCTTTTTTGGGTGGGTGCTCCACTTGAGGGACCAGTCCAGTTCAGGCCGTTCTGGCACATTCATCTGTATAATTACCTGTATTAAGCCACACGTTATTTTGGGTATTCTTTGATAGTTCTAAACACTTATTATCAGTTAGTGGTTCAATCCCAGACATCACAGGTTCTCTGGAACTATAACATTGATGGACAATTGTTAGGATAGGCTATCAATGTTTGATTGGTTGAGCTCCGACTTCTGGTATCTTGTACTGCAGTTAGTCCTATTCAAGTCCAAATTTCATGTTCATCATGGACCTTTTATTGTCCTGGAAAATAGACCCTCTCCAATCCAGGATTGATACAGGAACAGGCAGAACACACTTTGAATATAGTGCAAATAAATCTTGAGAATTTATTGAAAATGCTACAGTAGAGGTTGAGGAAACGTTTTGGTCCATAGCCCTTTGTCAAGCTAGAGGAAACAGGAGTGTGCATTGTCTGTTCCTGTATTGTGCTACACTGAGTACTCTGTGACGAAGTTAGGGTCCATTTAGATGGGATGAAGGTTGGGCATAAACAATGCTGCATAAATATGGACGATGAGCTGAACGCTGATCGTTCAGTGTAAATAGCAGCCGTTCAGTATTGAACGGCCACTATGTTAAGTCAATGGAGAGAGGCGGGGGAGCGCAAGGAGGGATATCTCTTCCAGCCTCCCCACTGTGAGCAAGTGATACTAGCTCCTGTGCAGCAGCATGAGAGCGAGTATGTGCAAGGACGAGTGTCGGGGATCGCTTGCCTTTGGTACCACAGAGAAAGTAAACAGGACACTTCAATGGATAATCATAGTACAATCCGAAGCCATCGAAACTAAGTGCTGCTCAAGAGTCTTCATATATGACATACAATAGTCATATTTGTAAGAGAAATCACAAATTCAGAGATCATAGCAGCATAGATCATGATATAGAAGAAATGCCAGTATGACAGGGAAGGCGAATACGGGAGATCAAATGAAATCTGGAAGGTAAAAAATATAGTGTAAGTGATAATAAAAACAAGACAGAAATAAAAACAGACGTACAACGATGAGGGAAGCTCACAGAATATCTGGCTCAAATATATGGCATGTAACGGTAGTCGACGTTGAGCCCACCGGGAGTTAATGTGTTCAAGTTATGGATCCACATTAGTTTTTTTTTCTTCAACAATCACTGCCTCTAGATAGGGGCGGGACATGATCAATGACACGAAATCTAAATTGACTGATGCTATGTTTATTTTCAATAAAGTGTTTTGAAACCAGGAGTTCGGTATTGCCAGTTTTTATTGTGCTTTTATGTTTAGTCATCCGTGTCCTCACATCCATGGTGGTTTCCCCAACTTACGCCAACCCGCATGGACACGTATTGAGGTAAGCCACAAAGTAGGGCCTACATGAGAACTGACTTTTAATTTCAAATTTTTTGCCTGTCAGTGGATGACAAAATGTGTCACTCTTAATAAGTTTGCTGCAGCAAGGAAAATTACCGCCTTTTAATGGAGCAAGTATCCTCCGGGTGTTTGCATATGTAGTCTCTGTTCGATAGAGTGGAGTGACCAATTGATCTCTCAGATTATAGCGCCTCCTATGAACCATAAGAGATTTGCTCTGGAATTCTGCAATTTTATCACAACCCCTAGAAAGAATAGGCCGATGTTTATTAATAATATTGGAGATATGGCCACTCGAAGGGCCAAAAAGAGAAGTAAATGGACTTCGGGTGGGAAATTTATCTTTCTTTTTAAAGGCCTACTTGAAAAAGGCCTACTTTTGTAAAGGCCAAAACGCGTCGTACTGAATTAAAACTGTGGAACCCTTTCTGCTCCCGATTACTTTTTATATGCCTGCTGGGATTGGGGGTGCCTGAGCATAGGCACCCCCATGAAGTAAATGACGTAGCTTGTTATTCCTTCTTTTGATCAAGAATACCGCCTGAGCGCTGAGATTTTTTCTTTGTTTTCATTCCTTTCTCTGTCATACCTCATGATTGGAGCATACTCAGGCCGCTCTCCCGCAATACATGGGATTTCTATCTGATCGGCGGACCCTCTTCTCCTTACAACCTAAGAAGACTAAGAATACTTTCTCAAGGACATCCTTAGATACAACTGAATGCCTTTATTTGAACATTATATTAGTTGAACTACTTTATCAGCCATTACCGCACCTCTATATTTCATTCCCCTCGGAGCGCTGCCTAAAATAATTTTTTCTAATCAATGACAGTGGGTAACCCCTGGTAATAAACATATCACCCAATTTATTCAATCGCTTATCGACATATATGTCATCAGTGATCCTTCTGCCACAAAGGAGCTGGCTCTAAGGAAGCGAATGAACTATGCTCCTAGGATGATTGCTATTAAAATGCAAAATGCTATTACGGTCAGTCGGTTTGGTGAAAAGATTTGTCACCAATTTGCCAGACTCAATTGAGACTAATACATCGAAAAATTGGAACGAGACTTTAGAGTAATTCAAGGTGAATTTAGTACATTATAGAAAGCCAACAATTCGGTGATGGAACCCTCTTTTAGATTAGGAAAACGTCATCAATATAGCAGCACCATTTTTTAACATTAGGCCAAAAGGGAGATAGATAAACTGCGTTAGCATATGTGGGTGCCGCATTTGAGCCCATAGCAGTACCTTGCCGTTGCCTGTAGTACACCCCGTCAAAAACGAAATAGTTATTGACAAGGATGTACTCAAGCAGCAACAGAGTAAAGTTGATTTTGTTAGGAGGTGAACTCATCCACAAAGTGTTTAATGGCCTCCAGACCTTCGTTGTGTTCTATAAACATGTACAGAGAAACAACATCCAAGGTAACCAGAACGGTCATGCTAGAGATTTCAATTCCATTCAATTTAATTAAAAAATCACCTGTATCACGGAGTCAGCACCTATACGTTACTATTTATGATGTCTGTTTGGTGATGTCCTTATGCTTGAAAAAGGCCATTTGTGGCCAAAATGTCCCTTCTTTTGCCGATGGAATGAATAATGTTCTTTTCTAATTCACCTTTGATGCTGCCACTACTTCTCTATCTATTTTGGATTCGTTTTGGGCTCTGCATGTGATCTATCCTCGCTAAACACAGTTTGATGAGTGCTGTTGGTAACTTTGTTTGTCTTTTTGCCCTCGGGATACATCATCAATAGTTGATTTGTGTGGGTCAGCAGTTATCCAGCTCTCTGCCAGTGTTTATGAAGCTGGAAGCTGGCAGATCCGTACATATTGTGGCAGTCTGGGTGTGCAGTGCAGACATATCTCCCATTGAATCCAGTGGTTGCTGTGCCTGTATTACCAACCTGGACCGCCGCAATGTGTACAGAGATGTCAGCTCACGACTCTGTACACACTGACAGCCGGCCAGATAACAACTGATTGCGGAGGGTCCTGAGCAGTGGACCTCCGCCGATCAACTATTGATGACTCATCCTAATTCAGACCCAGACAACCCCCTAGAAAAAATAATCAATAAGGTACCACCAGAGGCGTAACTTGAAGTTCCCGGGCCCCAATGCAAAACTTGTAACAGGGCCCCCAACTATGCTTTACTCATAGTACTGGGTTCCCTATATGGAGAAGAGAGGTCTTATGGGCCCTCTAACACTCCTGGGCCCAGATGCAACCGCATCCCCTGCATCCTCTATAGTTACGCCCCTGGGTACCACCTCTGTCCATTCCAGCATCCTAAGGACCGGCTAGGGAACCTAACAGTATGTATGCTGGCTAAGTGAGATAGATAAAGAGGAGTGCAGTTTGACACTTTTTTTTCTGCCATGGGAAAATATCTGTCATAAATGTAAATGCCAGACAGGTGGATGTGGATTTGGATGTGGATGAGGTTTGGCTTTGGGCTATCTGCAAAGGCAGCACCTGAGGAACCCCAGTTTTAACCCTTGACCCCTCTAAGTGGGATACGGTCTTTGGGGCAAAAACCCCATGCTATTGCTCACAGAGATAGTCCTGGTTGTGTGGCTGCTGACACTGCGCAGGGCAAGGTGTGGTACCTGGTGTTGTGTACAAGAATGTAGTGGTTTGACCGACAAAGGTCTGGACTGGTGGCACAAGTGCAGAATGAGATCCGGGGAGAAGGTTTGGGTAGGTAGTGAGGCAGTAGCGTAGTCCAAAAAGCAGAGCCAAGCTCAGGGAGCATAGAGATCAGAATAGTTGGGAGTCAGAGCAGGAGTCAAAAACTAGAATGCATAAACTAGGGCTTTGTCGCGAGGGCTAATGAAGTCCGATTGCTTAGGCATCTTCCATGGGGACAGGATGTCTAATATAGCCAGAGGTGTGCAGGGAAGTGTTGGAGGATGGAATTAGGTAAGAACTCTGACTCTTTAAGACAGGGGATGGAAGCAAAGGCGTAACTTGAAGCTCCTGGGCCCCAATGCAGAACCTGTAACAGGGTCCCCAACCATTATTCCTTTATTCATAGTACTGGGCTCCCTATATGGAGAAGAGAGGTGTTATGGGTGCCATAAGGCTTCTGGGCCCGGATGCAACAGCAACCCCCTATGTATGCCCTATGGACAGCAGAGAGGGTGCAAGCTGAAGAATCAGAAAGGAGTGGACAGAACCCAGTATGCAGGAGAAGAAGAAATGGTGGCGCCCAACCGCAGCTCCAGTGATGAAAGAGCCGCTGCAGTAGCATGTCGTGACAGTTAACAACAAGTAGTTGCTGCAGTGTAATAGTAAGCACAAACCTTTGCAATGTGCAGATAAAGATAACCAGTCTATTGACACACACAACGACCTTTTTCATATGATACTATGCTGACTTTGTGTGATTGACAGAGCATGATTATACTTGTAAACCCACAACCTCTAGAGAGTCACACACAGCCTCATCATAAGACAAAATCTAATTTTGGAAGCGCTAATAATTTGCATTACCAGTAATTAGTTAATGGTTGCCTTAATGTATTGCAACAAGCAATTGTATTCACTAACGATTCCCATTGCTGTATAATAAAATTTAATTACACAGTCAACAAGACAAAACCTATTTAGAGAGTCGTATATTGTAAGCCGCATTGATTCAAGAGTCTAAGTGAGATGCCTGAAAATCATAATGACGGCACTACAACAATGGCCACATCAATGTTAATTATTGCACTCGATTTACGTGAGCTGCGTATTATATTGCACGAAGCTCCACTAAAGTATCATCAACTACGTCCCTTCAGTGTTAACCTACAGAAAGCCAAGATCACAAACATTACCTTAACTTTGGAAAAGGTCAATCAATGAAAATGCTAATAATGAACAATTCTCGCTAGGTATAAAAGCTTACAACCACGTTTCGTTGACATATTTAAACGACTTTTCTGATACTTGATCAGTTTAACCCTTTGCAATCCAATTTTTGATTCAAGGTTTTTCTAGGGGGCTTTCTCTTTCTACTATTATGCAATGGCACAGTCTTCTGGCTAGAGCCAGTACTGCATAATGTGACATGCTGGAGAGGCCCCGACAACAGAGCGGCCAGTAGTATACAGTAAGAATACCCTGCCGGGCGTCTTCCGACATCGGAAGCTGTGTAGCCTTCAATCAGAATGTCTTTAGACGTCAGACAGTGGATTGGAAAGTGTTAAATGTACCCTTACGCACAATGTGGTTATCCAGTCCAGCGAGGGAGGCATCGGGCTTCTAGATTTCACCCGTTATTATAAAGGTTTGGATTTATTCAATAATGGAAACTCAAAATTGTGAAGCTACATTAAGAACTCTAAGGGCTCGAACACATGAGCGCTGTGGGCGTACAGTATAGGGGCGTGAAAAGATCACGCCTATACTGCACTAAGGATCGTGTAAATGGGTGAATTTGAGCTATTTGAATGAACCTGTTCACACGATCCAAGGTGTGTTCTTTCCAGCTCCCATAGGAGTTTATTGACAGCGCGCACCAAAGGTAGGTCAGGTCCTATCTTTGCGCACACCACTAAACTCAGATGCGACCTGCAGTCGCAAGTCCTATCTTTGATAGGTGTGAGAATTTTACACATCTAAGATTCATTCATTTTAACAGTTCTATAGGAAACCATTGTTTTTTATAGAAGAGTGTTCTGTGCGCGCCTCTAATGTGCGCAAACAGTGCTTGTGTGAACGAGGCCTTAATGTGACATTCCCATCCATTCCATTTTCTGGATCTAACAAATTTTGCTAATTATTGGCCCCAAAACGTCTTTCATTATGAAAATTAGTATGAAGGTCAGCAAGGGTATGGTTTCTCCTTAAAGGGGTTGTCCCGCGCCGAAACGGGTTTTTTTTTTTTTTTCAATAGCCCCCCCGTTCGGCGCGAGACAAACCCGATGCAGGGGTTTAAAAAAAAAAAACGCATAGTACTTACCCGAATCCCCGCGCTCCGGTGACTTCTTACTTACCTTGCGAAGATGGCCGCCGGGATCTTCACCCTCGGTGGACCGCAGGTCTTCTCCCATGGTGCACCGTGGGCTCTGTGCATTCCATTGCCGATTCCAGCCTCCTGATTGGCTGGAATCGGCACACGTGACGGGGCAGAGCTACGAGGAGCAGCTCTCCAGCACGAGCGGCCACATTCAGAAGGGAGAAGACCGGACTGCGCAAGCGCGTCTAATCGGGAGATTAGATGCTGAAATTAGACGGCACCATGGAGACGAGGACGCTAGCAACGGAACAGGTAAGTGAATAACTTCTGTATGGCTCATAATTAATGCACGATGTACATTACAAAGTGCATTAATATGGCCATACAGAAGTGTATAACCCCACTTGCTTTCGCGGGACAACCCCTTTAAGGAGAGCACCTGGTAAGGAGACTTAAAAGGCCATACATGCTCCTCTGGGAAATTTATGCAAATAGGAGGATGGAACAATGCCTCTGTAGAGCCACCTATTAGAAGGCAGCATACCTGCAAGTCTATGTCAGATCTTTTAACAAACCTTGTAACAAGGACTGGGAATGTAAGCCAAAGCCAGAGTCTTCTACAGAGAGAAAAGATAAACCTTGCACAGACAGTTGCTTCAGGGGTTTTGCCCCTCATCAGTGTAGCTTGGCTAGGTGAGAGGTGTTTGCCATTCAATAGGTGGCTCTGTAGAGGCATTGTTCCATCTTTTCATTTGCATACATTTCCCAGAGGAGCATGGATGGCCTTTTAAGTCTCTCCTAACTAATTGCTCTCCCTAAGGAGCAACCATACTCTTGCTGACCTTCATAATAATTTTCATCATGAAAGAAGTTTTGAGTTTAATGATTCATAATTGCTTTTAGGGCTCTTTCACATGGTTATAGGCATTTTTATGTGCGCCCGCCGGAGCCGTACAAACGCGTGAACGGGCGCACAAGTCTAACAATTGAGCGCCCGATCAGAAGCACAGCCCCGGCACATATACGCTGAGGCCGCAATGCCATTTGGCGTGGGGAAACAGCTTAGCTGTCTCCCCCTTCCCTCCCCCTCGCCGGCTCACATCCTTTCTCCTCCCCTTTGGCTGTTTGCAATGGGAGGGGGTGGGACGTTGGTAGAGCTAAGCTCCCGCCCCCTCCCATTGCAAACAGCTGGAGCCCATGCAATGACCGATGTATTCCGGCCGGAAAGATAGTTCCAAGACTATCTTTCCGGCCTGGCGTAAAAGCGCCCGGCGCTATATTGGCCCAGCGCTTTTACGCCGTGGGAAAACAGCCATGTGATCTGATGCGTTGGAATCCTATGCATCAGAGCATAGCATATATCAGCTGGCCGTGAAAACGGCAGCCAATCTACGCTTGTTGTAAAAAACCCTCAGGTCCAGAAAAAGGAATGAATGAGAATGTCAGAATTAGTGATCTCAATGTTGACTCACAATTTGGAGTTTCCATTATTCAAAAAATCCAAATCTTTAGAGCTGTTTCACACAAGCGTAGCGATTTTTGGTCGGCTGTGTCATGGCCACAGTGCGATCAAGAATCACATCAACAGGTGCAAAAATCTGCCATTTGTGCGCATGTTCAGACAGCCCGGGTCCGGCACATATACGTCGAGCCTGGAAAGCCGTCAGGTGGGGGGACACAATTTAGCTCTGCTAAACTGACTCTCCTCTCTCCTCCTTTCTCGCCGGCTCTCAGCAAGGGAAGGGGGTGGAATGGGGCGGGAGCTAATGTGCTAAGCTCTCGCCCCCTTTCTGCCCCTTGTCGGCTGCCAGCAATGGGAGGGGCGGGACAAGGCGGGAGCTTAGCAGCTTGCTCCTGTCCCGTCTCACCCCCTCCCATTGCAAACAGCCAGGAAGGGGGGAGAGGAGGAGGGAACGGGGTGGGAGTTTAGCAGACATGCTGCTAAACTCCGTCCCACCTCCCTTCTCCAGCAGCTACCATAGGCTCCCTGATCTATCTTTCCTGGCCAGCATAAAAGTGCACAGCCAAAATGCGCTCCGTATGCGCTATCTTGGCCGGGCCAGGCGCTTTTATGCCGCAGGAATATGCCCATCTGAACGGATGCATTGTAAATCGATGCATCAGATAGGCAGCGTATATCGGCTGGGCATGAAAGCGTGGCCGATATACGCTCATGTGAATGAAGCCTTAGGTTGTAGGGAATATAGGGCTGACTGTGATCAGGTTCTAAATGTAGAAGTGTGATAGTTGGGGAAGAGTTAGATTAGGAGATTTGGTTGGCCTCCCTAAAGAGGAGTTACCCATGCTTACAACTGTGAGCATTTGTGATTAACTTGTTTGTCCAGGATAACGCATTACAGTGAATTGGTGCAGCTCAAGACAAGTCATGGAGACAGGAGTGGGAGGTTCAGATTATAGCAGAATTTATGCTGCTTTTACATGGAACTATTACACGGCCCAACGGTGATTTTGTTTCGGGCTCAAAATTAGGATTTTCTTATGTATTTCTCTCGGCCAAATTATTTTTTAGAGTTTACATTTTTATTTTGCGAGAATTTGTGGGGGGGGGGGTTTGGGGGGGGGGGGGTTGTCACACCTCTCAACTGACCAAACACAATGTTCTCTATATATAGCTTATAAATAGAGATGAGCGAGTATACTCGTTTCAAGTAATTACTCGATCGAGCACCGTGATTTTCGAGTACTTTCGTACTTGGGTGAAAAGATTCGGGGGGTGCCGGGGGGCGGGGGAGGCGTGGCGGAGCGGGGGGTAGCAGCGGGGAACAGGGGGGAGCCCTCTCTCCCTCTCCCCCCCACTCCCCGCTGCAACCCCCCACTCACCCACGGCGCCCCCCGAATCTTTTCGCCCGAGTACGGAAGTACTCGAAAATCGCGGTGCTCGGGCGAAAAAGGGGCATGGCCGGGTAGGTTCGCTCATCTCTAGTTATAAACATAATAAATGTTGCTATGACTGAGTTTTTATATTGTTTCTGGTTTTGGAGTGCTTTTGTGGTGTAAAATTTGCTATATCAAAATGCCACGAAAATGTGTAAATTTAGTGAATAATTTTTGTTACATTTGTGATGAAATAACATTTTCACACAATCTGACGCATCTTGTGAAGACTGCCTATCATCATTATTTCGGTATGAAGTTAGGGGACCAGGATAAGTCATGGGTTCCACATATATGTTGCAACTCTTGTTCAGTTAAACTACAAGAATGTTGTTTTTTTTCAGCCAATCTAAGGCTTTTGCTGTGCCTATGGTTTGGCGGGAGCCTACAAACCATACAGATGACTGCTATTTCTGCTTGACTGCATCTATAAAGGCAGGATGGTCAATGAAGAAAACAGGAACAGTTCAATACCCGAATCTTCCATCTGCTATTCGATCTATTCCACATTCAGATAGTTTACCAGTTCCTACTCCACCCCAACATTATGAGCTTCAACTAGAAAATGAATAAAGTGTAGAAAAAGAGGAACCCAACAAGCCTACCACATCCCATGACCCTGACTGAGGTAAAAGATGATACACCACACAAACTAAGTCAAGCAGAATTGAGGGATCTCATTCAAGACCTTGACTTGTCAAAGGAGAAAGTGGAACTTCTAGGGTCAAGACTACAGGAATGGAATCTTCTCCAACGTGATGTCAGGGTCTCACAGTACAGAGAAGGTTAGATGGATCTGCTTCCATTTTTTTTAGAAGAAAAAACAATCTGGTTGTTTGCTGCAAAGTTAATGGCTTGATGAAATCTTTGGATTTGAACCATGAATGGATGCCATTCATAGACTCCCCCAAGCTTAGTTTGAAAGCTGTATTACTTCACAACGACAACCGTCTTTCTTCTATTCCTGTTGGTCATGCAGTTCACATAAAGGAGACTGATGCAAACATGACGGCCCTCCTCGACTCAATCAAATATGCTGAACAAAAGTGGAAAATCTGTGGCGATCTAAAAGCCATCACTGTACTCTTAGGAATGCAACTGGGGTACACTAAATACTTTTGCTTTTTATGTATGTGGGACAGTAGGGATAGAAAATCACATTACATTAAAGCGGACCGGCCTGCGAGAAATCTTGACTCTACCGAGAAAAATGTTGTTGCCGAGCCTCCCGTGGACCCAAAAGATGTTCTTCTTCCACCCCTTCATATAAAGCTGGGTTTAATGAAAAACTTTGTCACAGGTATGAACCAGGAAGAACAGGCATTTAAGTACTTAAGAGACAAATTTCCTAGATTGAGTGATACAAGGATTAAGGAAGGTATTTTTGTTGGGCCGCAAATTCGACAACTGGTAAAGGATCCTGCGTTTGACCAAGTTTAGGAGGGAAACGAAAAGGAAGCTTGGTGAGCCTTAGGCCGCCTGCACACGAGCGGAAATCCCGCCGCGGGATTTCCCGCGGGATTTCCGCCGCTGAAAGTCTGCATAGGAGTGCATTACAATACGCACTCCTATGCAGACGGCCGCGGTTTGGCCGCGCGAAATCTCGCGCGGCAAACAAACCGCGGCATGTTCTAATTTTCTGCGGGGCACGCACTCACCTGGCCGCCGGCTCCGGTCTGCGCATGCGCCGGCTGCGCGGCAGCCGGCACATCAAAGAGCCGGGGCCGCCAGGCGCGGGTGAGTACGCGCTCGCCCCTGCAGGCTCTGGGGTCGGATCGCGCGGCGAGATTTCTCGCTGCCGGATCCGACCCGCTCGTCTGCAGGCGGCCTTAAAGGGAGTTATTCTGGGATTCTTAGGCAACAAAAGAGATAACTACACTCAGTTGGTAATAGTACTTCTGGACAATACCATCAACTCGGATTAAACATGTCCCTTAAAATCCATTTTCTCCACTCCCACCTAGACTTTTCCCCTCCTAGTTGTGGAGCTGTCAGTGATGAACACGGAGAAAAGATTCCACCAGGCTATTTCTGTAATGGAACAAAGATATCAGGGCCGTTGGAATAAAGCAATGCTTGCGGATTACTGTTGGTCTGTGTGTAGCGATGCTCCGGAACTCGTTTGACGTTAAGTTTCAGCCCGCATAAAAATCAGCGCAGGCTCGTGCACTTATCGTGCAGCTTAAACCCTGATCGTTCAGTGCTTCACGTAGGAATGTAAAAGACCGAACCATAAGTAAGGGCTGCTTCCAATAACCGTATGCCAAACTACCCTCACCGCTACGGAGCATAGTTGCGCATGAACGTTTCTTTTTTTCTTGAAGTATTCAAACTCTGCGCTATAGCAAGAGAGTTTGAATAAAACAACGGGAAGATAGGTCCTGCCCTATCCTTCTAACATGTAGTTAATACTACGTGCGGGAAAGATAGGGTAAGCCCTAAGAGAATATCGCTAATGAACGCAAAACCATTGTAATCGATGCTTTTACTTCGTACCGTTATGTTGCCGTGATCATCAGGACAAAATCACGCCCATGTGAAGAAGCCCTAAATGAGAACTACACGATTGTCAATGTGAATCGTGCAGTCTAAACATGCTGGAGGAGCGTACGGCATTTCCACTGCATGTACATATACCCTAAGGTTAGCCAAAGAGGGGGTGAGCTTGATATGGGGCCCTGATTCACGGCCCCATAACGCACTTCCCACCATGTGAAAGCCTCATGGATGGCCGGCATTTTCATGTGAACACAGCATAACTTCAGGGATGCAGGGATCCTCCGGCGCAGGTGTCACAGCCACGGCAGAGGATTGCAGAGTTCTCCTATTGCTTTCAATGGGTCCGGCGCTGCTGCCACCGGCCCCATTGATAGCAATAGGGCTGCGATGCGAGATTACATAGATAGATAGAACAGTGCCACGTGGTAAAACTTTCCTCCTGTTTATGACCCCACTTAAAAAAATGTTGTTCATACTTGTGCGCACAAATCTTGCCCAATTTCCTCGGTAGTGTGAAACCGGCCTAAATGTGCACTTTAAAATCAATTACTAGCATGTTTTGGTATTACTTGTCTGGTACCATTGGGCACTTCATGGATACAAATTTTTACCTGTTGGTTCACAGCTGAGACATCACACTAGCTGGTATGAGACTGTGTATTTTAAGTATTTTTTAATGAAATGGTTTATTTTTTACCCTCCCCTTTTTTTCTCAATAGGGATTTCATTACATGCTATTTCTTTGAGAGTGTGCATTTTGTGCGGACCCGCTTTCTCTTTTGCTTTTTGCCTATTTACTTTATATAACCAGCTTCGCTTTACTGCCATTTCCACTTCTCCAACAATAGCTCTGTTATCAATCTTTCCGGGGTCGATGTGAGATGACAAAAGATCCATTTTACGTCATTACATAAATGGCTGTCAGACTAACGATGCCAAGGTGTTGGAAATTGCAGGACCATCCCCTCAGAGCACAGTGAGTAGATACCTTTAATTATATCATGAGGATTGGACTTGTGTTAGCGTCCGAGACCGTGAAATCGATGCAGGCTGAAATGGTTGTAGGAGAATAGACTTTTATCACCTATTCGTAGGATAGGCAATAAAAGTCTGACAGGTGGGGGTCTCAGCAGTGATCCCAAGAATTGAGGTCCCATGTCCCCTTTCCCCCTCACTGCAGTGCGTACTCACAGCTGCATTTGTTTTCAGTGGGAACGCATGAGACAGTAGAGCCCTTGTACTCAGCTATATCCATCAGCTCCATTGAAATAAATGGAGTGTTAACCGTGCATGTGCGACTGCCATTCCATTCAATCTGATGTCACTGCTGGTGGGTGCAGTGGCTGGAAGAGTAGGACATGGGTCTTCCATTCTCGGAATCAGTGAGTGTCTCAGCGGTGAGACGCCACTGATCAGACTTTTAATACCTATCCTATGCATAGGTGATTAAAGTCTATTCTGGTACAGCCCCTCGAACTTCTTTGGCAGCCTTGGTGACATTTTAGAGACTCGCACTAATATTATATGCTAGCTCTATAGTCCTGACTTTAATATACATTTCCTTGTTCTGATGATGCAGCCTGAGAACTCTTCTCCAACTTCCTCTTCCTCCTCGACTTCCCTTTTGTATCCCTGTCTGAGGTGCATTCATTTTGTCTCTTCTTGTTTCCTGCATATATTAGCTTCTCGTTGGATATAGTAAACTCAAATTTGTTGTTTGGACCCCTACTTTGTCCCGATTTTTTTTCCTTCTTGTTCTGCTTTTGTATATACTGTTTCCTTACAGGAGTAAGGTTATAACTTGTATAAATTCATAAAAACCTACATAACCAAAAAGTATCCTCAACTGTGTTATCTCTAGAGTTGAGCAGACGTACTCTGCCGAGCTTGATGCTCGTTCGAGTATTAGCATACTCGATGGTGCTCGCTACTCAAGCGAGCATCACATCTTGTTCGACCCCACCCCAGTTTTGGCCCCTCCACGCTGTGACGCATCAGTTTTGACCCCTCCCCGCTGCGACGCTGTGCACGTCAATGGCAGTTTGTGGCTGGCTTGAGGAGGAGGAGAGAGAGAGAGAGAACCTCGGCAACCGGCGGGTCCCATACAAAAATGCTTGAGTCTCCCATTGAAGTCAATGGGGTTCATTACTCGAATAGAGCTCTCGAATTTTATGAAAAGCTCGACTCGAATAACAAGGACCCGAGCATTTGGGTACTCGCCCATCTCTAGTTATCTCTCATTTAAAAGGAACCTATCAATGTGAGTCTGATGGACAGGGGGCACAAAAGTTGCCATTGCTGAACAAACAATGGTTTGCCGTAAAATAAAAAAATTGTAACTTGTGATCCAGTAATCTGGAGTATCTCCATCTGTCAAAAAGTTCAAGAGTCTGTATCAACGGTTGCTAATCAGAGTCCTAACCTGGTTGACCAGGATCAGTAATAAATGATAGTGTCCCAATAAACAGGTCTGTTAGCTTGGGATACCTGCAGCAGCTCAGTGCCCAGGACAATTGATACAGCCCTGTAGCACAAACCAGAAGGGACTCCCTTCTTCCTCTGTCCACAGCTTAGCTGCTCTCTGTACATTCCCCCCTACACATTCAGTTCTATCTCTGGGCAGTATGTTAAAAAACTGGAGGTGCTGAGCAGATAGATATATATTGTAGTTTTGTCCCTAGCATGTCACTCTTTCATAATGAAAGAGTATGATGAGCTCCAAATAAGCAGTGGACAGGGCCAATGTCATGGCAGCAGATATGGATTCACTGTATCTCAGAACTGATTTAACTTGGAGCTAGATCAAATAATGAGCCAAGGTCAGGATTAGAGAGGTCACAAAAGCTGGGTGATTCAGGCGTATATCAAAATCCAGGAGATCCGAGAGAAACATACTTGCGACTTTGCATAATATAGACACTGATTGCATAGGAACCTGCTGCTGGGCGGAGTACTCCTAAATAGCCGAGGAACTGTCAGGATTAGTTGGGTGCAAGCACTTTTGCCTTAAGAGGTGGACCACAAGTGCACAGTACCATATACACTAGTGAGAGCTAGAGTAGACCCAAGGGGGACAAGGCATTTGCCATGGATGACAGGATGAGGAAGACAGGGCATCTGCCAAGGGAAGGAATCAAGGAAAGTCAATAGTCATGGCCCTGACCCATGACATCCATCATAGGCAGATAGAGGCATATGTCCTTAAAGGAGTATGCACATTGCAAAGAAGAAGGACCAGTATAAAAGAGATTGCAGGGATACTTAGGCAACCAACCCCATATAACCAGAAGAAGGACCAGATGAATCCTCCTCCATGAGAGGAGTAACCAGAAAACAAATGTTACTGCGAGAGTGGCCTTTAGAAAGTATGGAGGCAAAGAAAGTTGCCCTCCCACACATTAGCCAGTGAGAAGCTAATATGTAGGAAGAAGCTGCTTTGAGTCGGCTGTGTGGATGAGATGGCTGCAGATGATAATGACCATGTTGCTGAGAAGGCCTAGGCAACAGAGCAGAAGGAGTCTTACTCCCATCCAATGAAGAGACTAGAGGTAAACAAGATGACCGTGGCTCAGTCGAAGATTCCAAGCAGAATCGGAGATGGCCATAGTGAGTTGTGAGAAGGCCCTCTAGCTTGACGAGAGATGGGTCTAAAGCCAAGTCTCCAGCAGGGAAAATGAAGCATTGCACAGTGCTATTGAAATCAATGGGATGTCTGTATCATGCATAGACATGCTCTTTGTAGCTGATCTTTGCTAGAACTCTTTGATGGTGGCCCTGAATGACAGACCAATAAAATAGTTGAAAATTGGTTTTCTAATCAAAACGATCCCTTAAATAATTATTATTATGATTATTATAAGTAGTAACGTATTTATAAAATGTCATCAATAATAATAGTAAATTAATATTGATATCATGTTTATGAAAATATAAGAATACAAAAGTCTAACATTCTCTGGTTGAATATTTGCAGCGCAGAATAAGTCGCCATTATGTATCCTATTAGTGCTGCCATATAATTGCTAGGATTAGTTGGGTATAATTGTCGTCTCCGCTGTGTCTTTGTTCCCTTGTGGCTCTTAAGGTCTCTGATATTTTTACTCTAAAATGCTATTGACGGAATTCTGCGGCACAATTCTCCATTAATTGCCTTCCTTTCTAACTGTCTTGGGAATGATGAAGGATAATCGCAGTGACATCTGTTGCATGGCGTGAGTTAGACTTTCCAACCGTGATTTTATATTCTTGGTTTCTCTCGCCTTCAAATCTAAGGTTGAAAGTAAGAAACATGAAAAGACAAGATAGGAAAATAGCTATTACAGAAATAGTGACAGATCAACAGAGCAGTAACCAGGCTGACGTCAATGGTGGATACATCTATGCAGTTCTGGATGGAAATGAAATAAATTGGATATATGGTAATAAAAAATAAAATGTATATCTTGATCTCCATTCGCACTTTAGCTTATCGTCAGCAGTGAAACAAAAGCATTTCCTTCGCTAATTGAAAACTGTCAACAAAATGCTCTCGGTGGATCCATTAATTAGTGTTTGGATGTTTAAGGTTTCCTGTAATATTTAATATTATTGTGTAAATGAGACAAAAGAATTATAGAGGTAATACCTTTATTGGCTGACTCGAAAGATAATACAGGGTGTAGTCAAAAAGCCTGATCCAGCGCCATATCTCACTACTGGTGTACTGTATTGAAATAACAATAGCGTACTTGAATAGCAAGGCATGGATGTGCTACATGATGGTCTGCACATAGGGCCCCCGGGGCCCGGGAACATGGATTTCAATTTTGTGTTGTGCCCTCTGTAAGAGAAAGTAAAACCCAATTGCAAAGTTGAGGAGTAGCATGTTCTCGCATCTCTCTAAGGCTGCCTGCATACGGGCATGTCAGATTCCGCATGTGGAATCCCGCAGTGGAATCTGATCCTATGCCCGGCCGGCGTCCGTGCGGAAGTAATTTTGCTGTACTACGGATGGTCTGCACAGCGAGCCGTCAGACATGCACAGTACAGATTTATTTTTTAAATCACTGCTTTTTTCGCATTGGCAATGGAAGCTGTCCATGCAGAGCCCCTACAGAATGCTGCGATTTCTTCTCCACGAGTGGAAAATTGCAATCGCTTTCCACTTGTGGAGATGAAATCGCGATTTGCCATAGCATGCTATGGGCTGTATTTGTTCAGGATCCGGAGGCGGATGCCTACTCCGGATTCCACAATGCAAAACTGCCCGTGTGCAGGTGGCCTAAGTCCAGTTGAATTGTTGCTATGACTGTTGTAAGGAAAGCATACTCAAAGTAGCCTCCTTCTGCTATGATAGGGGCAAATCATCCAGAAAGTCATCCAATGTCGTCTGCAGAGATTCAGGTACCGATCCTCGTTAAGAGTCCCTACAGCATCTGAGCAGTGGGCCCCAGCCTAGGAGACAGCGGGGGTAGAGCAATTCACTTGTCATGGTGGTTCTACCATCTCCCACCCAGAGGGTAACCAGGGACACATCCAAGGGGCGCAGGCAGACTATATCAAATAGGGAAACCCACGAGTGGATTACCATAGTCCTACTTGTGACACCACCGTTCCTTCCTGTGCGGTGATTCCTGTGGGGGAATAAATAAGAGTCCACACACGGGGTAGAATTCAAAAGGCCAAACCGGGAACGGTCGGTGAAGTCGTTTACTAAGAAACTTGACTAAACACTTCTATAACAGTTTTCTTTACATCCACCGGTAACATAGTGAGGGTTCAGAACACATGAATTGACAGAGAGGAAACACGGGAGAAACAGGGTGACTTACACAGACCTTGTTATCTGTGGTTCCCTGGTCCTGGACACCATTTCTTGAGAAAATCCACCAACACTCTACCGGTCCACTCTCATGGACCTTGCAAAACTTTTCACGTCACACCACACGGCGTGCAAACTCCACTTGTACTCCACAAAACAGGAAAAGCAGAAGACGGGGTTCGCAGCATTAAAGGGGTATCTGCTCAGCCTCTTCCATCTATTCTTGTGCTCAGACTAAAAGCTGTCTGACTACAAGCTAGAGAATAGGACTAAAAACTGGCAGTGGAGAAGGCGCAACAGGTTAAAGCAAGTAGGAAGTGACCAAAGGTGTGGAAAACTTCTCCTTTAATTTAATAAAGTACGCAATCAGCTTATGAAAACGCGTTTCGGGGATAACCCCTTCATCAGTTCAGCTAGTGTTTAAAATATACAAGCAATTGGGTTAATAATGAGATCCTGTTTGCCTGTGTAGTGACGGTCAGCCAGGGCAGGAGAATCTCTTACTGTCTGGGTTATGGCTGGAAAATGTATATTGTTGTGTGTCGTGTGACCTTGTTTGATATATGTGTTTGCAAGATGCATGAGAGGAAGAAGAGAGTTATTTGAGTTGGCGAGAAAGTTGCAAGAGGAGTATGGTTTGGACCCCCACAGACACTGATCGCTCTGTGAGTGGAATATGGAAGAGGCTGAGCGATTGCCCTGTGTGTGCCCTGAGCCCAATCTACCCAGGCCTCTATGCTAATGATTTGAAGGACCGCAAGTGTGCAAGAACCCGCCATGCAGCGCTGAGCGCCCTTTCCAAAATGTGAGAGTGTACCGGTAGAGAGAGAGAGAAAGAGTGAAGGAGTTTGCCAGGGACCGGGTCACGCAGATAACTCAAGTGCGGATTGTTTGGAGCGACCCGTGAGAACCTCCCTGTCACACCACTAATTTGCCTGCACCAGTGTCCTGATGGTGGATGTACTCTGTACTGGACTGTAACTGAACTTTCAAACAAATGAGCTCTACCAACCATTCCCAGTTTAGCTCTGAAATGTTAACTCTGTGTGTGGACTCTTTATTATCACCTTATGGATTCACCGCAGAGGATGGAATGGTGGCGTCACGAGTGACAAGAACTTAAGGTAAACCATGTATTGGGGTACCCCTTTAAAAGGCCTGCCCTCGCTTATTTGGACGGCTCCTGTGCTACCCTCAGGGTGGAGGATGGTAGAGCCCTGTGACAAGGTCAAAAAACTCTACCCCGCTGTCTCCTAGGCTGAGGGCCCGCTCCTCGGACGCTGCACTTGCATGCACTCCAAAGCCAAACTTTCTGACTATTGTATTCCACATTGAATAACAATTCTGGATCATATATTCTTTTAATTGTGTTGTGCTGTTCATATGTTATTCCTTATGGAAATGTATAAATAAATTACCAATGGGGTGCTACCTGTTGGGATTTGTTCCCTACACACGTGACATTGTCCAAGAATCTTAAGGTGACACAAAAAGCATGCCGGTAGCACTCACAACACCTGAGTTACAGCTGTCTACAGTGGGGTCAAGAATACTGAATTTAGAGCTTTCATGTCTATATGCAGAGCAGGGGTGGTGGGGCTAGCAAGGCAGGAGGCGGTAACCGAGAACGATCTGTGATTCTCCTCTCTGTACTCTTGTCCCAGGTGGAATAACATGTAGTTTTGTTCATGTTAACATTTCCACCCCCATAAATCTAAGAACATATTTGCCCTCCAATTATCACATATGGGTTTTTGTCTTTCCCAGAAAAGGAGAGAAAGAATGAGCTGCTTGAGAATAAAGTATATTATAACCATAATGTCATTTAACCCCACAAATGCTGCAATCATAGTTGACCGTGGCATCTAAATGTTTTTACAAAAAGCAAAAAATTCTAGGTTTTTGTTGCCCCTTACGCAATGCAATTTAATTGTTGAAAAAAACTACAAATAATTGGTATCGCCACATCTGTAACAACCCGTACCATAAAATATTATTTATTCATCACAGTAAATTCTATTTAAAAAAAGAAAATACCAAAATAGCCATTTTCTGTTTACCTCAATTCCCCAAATCAGGAATGTAAAATACTGTATTTTCTGGCATATAAGACGACTTTATAGCCCAGAAAAATTTTCTCCAAAGTCGAGGGTCATCTTATACGCCGGGAATACGCTGTAGAACAAAAAAATCAATACTCACCTCCCGCGGCACTGCTGCAGGCTGTCACTCCCTTCTCCATGCCAACAGAGCATTGCTTTCTGGATGCGGGGCTTGAATGCCCCACCCTTAGAAAGCTAATACTCTGATTGGCTAACTCAGCGTGGCACCAGCCAATGAAAGCCCACGCTGGGTTAACCAATCACAGCCATTCAATGACATCATTAAAACCAAAAACCTCGTCCTGTTAAGTACAAAAATTGTTAGTGATATAAAAAAGTTATGATAGCTGGAACACAAAAAGGGAAACAATTTAGTGGTTCATTAGGCTAAAATTACTTATGTCACTAAGGCCTGTGAGCTGAGTGCTGCCTGTGATTGGTCACAGCTCTCAGCCAATCAGAGGTAGGTATGTTTCAATCCCCCAGCCACCAAAATACAGATGAAGACTGCCGAGGATGGGAAAAAGCGCCTGACAGCGCTTCTACGTGAGTTTTTTTTTTTTAATAGCTAGGGATGATTTTCAGGGTTGAGCTTATATTTCAAACCCCTACACACACACACCCCTTCCCGCCACCTGAAAATCATCGCTGCAAGGGTTGCCTTCATCCGATTGCTTGCAATGGGGTGGCAGCAGCGCCGGCCCCATTGAATGCAATTGGATGGCATTGCGGTCCTCTGCCACAGCTTTTTATTGCATTTATTGGGAGCTGGGACAGCTGTGGCAGGGGATTCTTTCATCCTTGCAGGGAGTCCCCTCATCACTGAACACTGTAATAGTGCTGTCACAGTGTTCAGTGATGAGGGTACTCCCTGCAGAGATTAACAGACATCACATGATGTCGTTACGCGCAGCATTGACCTTCCTGGCGTGCATTACAGGCACGCATGTCCTATCTTTTGCAGGTGTGAGTATTTTGCGCCCCCAAAAAATGGACATGTGAGCACTGCAAAGGAAACCAATGGTTCTACTAGACGTGATTTCTTTTGCGCACATAGGCGCTCAAAGGAGAGAAAAAAAATCGCTCATCTGACTGCAGCCTAAGGGTGAAAAATGCACTTAATTCAAATATATTTACATGAGACATAAATTGAAAATCTACAACAAAAAAGTGACATTTCCGGAAGGATTTTTCCAATTGTAACTGTTGGGAGTTCCGTACTATACAATTACTGTTGTCACATACAATATTTCCATTCACTCCTGATGGCCACATACAGTACACCACTCCCAATAATGCACTTCATGTTGACTTTAACACACAGATAACCCCTCGGCCCTCCATTCCCTTGGCGCTATACCCAGCATGTTGCTTTGGGCATCTGCAAGGCATAACACTTATCTGCACGAAAATATCTGGAGAGGTTAATTAAACACCTGCAGATAGGGAACATTTTGTTTCCATAACTCATCAGCGCTGCGCTCTCTTACCTGATTACACAATGCAATGAAAGTCAAAGGACAAATTATGTCACGTAATGGAAGAACACAAATATAGAAGTGGGGGTAATATATGCACAACTAACATGAAACATATGATTGCCTGAGAGAGTATTAACCCTTCAGTGACATGCCTAGTTTTTGTCTTAAAGGGGTTTTGTCATTGTAATAAAACCCCGTCCACCTCCTCGGCCCGGCCTAAAATACAAGAAGAGGGCACACCTACCTATCCTGGAGCCCCAGGACACAGCTGAGACTGTGGTGACGTCTGGGTTGACGGCTCAGTGGAGGTCAGACGTCGTCTGCTGCCAATCTGAGGCCACAGTGTAACTGTACATACATTACCGTACATACTCCTAGTAAACATTTACGATGACGCTGCGGCCTCTGATTGGCAGTAGACAACACCTGACTTCCACCGGGCCGTCAACCTAAAAGTCGCTGCCGGCTCTTATCTGTGTCCTGGGACACGAGTGTGCCCTCTTCTTCTATTTTAGGCTGGGCAGGAAAAAAAACTGTAGTGCACATGTCTGAGAATGAGCCATCTGGACCAACCGCATACAGATTAACCCTTTTCAATCCAATTTGTATCCTGGTTTTCCTAGGGGGCTTACTCTTTTTCTGCCGTTATACAACAGCGCTATCTGCTGCCTAAAGCCAGTACTGCATGAGGTGACACGTTGGATAGGCTCTGACAGCAGAGAGGCTGGCAATATATAGTAAGAGAACCCCGACAGATGTCTTCCAAAATCAGAGCTGTACAGCCTTAAATCATAATGTCTTCAGACGTCAGACAGTGGATTGGAAAGGGTTAGGTACAGGAATGCTCGGACACCAGCCGGGCACTGGGTCAGATTCACCTCTGTCTCTGTTTGTGTGTAGGCGGCCGTACATGTGACTGTTGGATTCCTTTTTATTGCATTAATTGGGAGGCAAACAAAAGAAAAACAGCAATTCTTGAATTATTTCTTAAAATTAGTTTAACAGCATTCACCATGCTCGATAAATAACAAAATATGTTTATTGTTTGGGTCATTACAAACACGATAATACCTAACTGGAAAGAAAAGTGCTGCAAGCAAGTAACACTAGAACTCTTCAGAATATGGATAAATAGCATATGCAACATTTAATTGAAATGAACACCAAAAAAGGACCAAATATATTAAAACCATTTAAAACACACAAAAGACAGGAGACAACTGTAGCTGGGAAAGAGTACAGCAAGAATAATACATCAATGCAGGATTCTGTTCAAAGAGAGGTAGACCAGAACAGCTGCTAAGGAGGTGCCACCAGAATGTGTCTCTCTCTAGGTCTCTGTCTGCTGTGTGTGTCTCTTTCTGTGTGTGTGTGTGTCTCTCTTTCTGTGTGTGTGTGTCTCTCTGTCTTTCTCTGTGTGTTATGTGTGTCTCTCTGTGTGCCCTGTGTCTCTGTCTCTGTGTGTGTCTCTCTCTCTGCCTATCACTCTGTGTATGTCTCTCTCTCTGTCTGCCATGTGTGTCTCTGTCTCTCTCTCTCTCTGCTGTGTGTATCTCTTTTTCAGTCTGCAAGGGGAGGAGGCGGGATGAACCTGGAGCTAGCGCACTGAGCTCCCGGCCCCTCTCCGCTCTGTCCCGCCCATCACCACGGTTTGCAATGGGAGGGGAGGGGGAGCGGCTAAATTAATCCCGCCCCCTCCTATTGCAAACAGTGGCGAGGGGCAGAAAGGGGGCTGGAGCTCAGTGCACTGCTCCTTCCCTTGCAGAGAGGGACAGCGTATATCGGCCAGGCGTGAAAACCCGAACGATATACGCTTGTCTAAATAAGCCCTAGGACTCGGCACCTCCTTGAAGTTGACCAGTGCTGCCCCCATGAGCAGAGCTGCCCAGTCAGAGCAGTGTGGAGTGTCTTAGACTACCAACACACACTTATACACAATGGCTCTTATGTATGAATATTGGCATATAGTGTGCTCCTTCTTTTTAGAACTCAAGAGTCTTAAATTGTGCCAAATTTACAAATGTGGTGCAGGAACTTGCAAATTTGGCATAATTTAAGCTGCAATGAAAAAAGGAAAAGTGTGCCCCAAATTTGCCAATTTTGCATAATACTGCTACCTGTAACTAAAATGCGTCTCTTTGTATTATGGAAAATGTTTTGCACCACAAATTAAATTCAGCATTATGTACTAATATAAAAAAAAATCAGCAGTCTAATTGATTTGAACCCCTTAAGGACCAGGCTGTTTTGTACCTAAAGGACCAGGCACTTTTTAGGGATTTTACCCATATGGTGGTTTTATTGCCAGATTTTTTTCCTTCAGCTACCAAATTTATTTTTGTTGATATACAGGGCTATTATTTTATATCTTTTTTTTCACTGACTTTTTTTTCTGTTTTTTTTAAGTTTTAATGGGGATAAAAAGCTAAAAAAGATTTTTTTTAACAGTTATAGTTTTTTTTAATTAGTACATTCACACAAAAATAAAGTATGGGAACGGGTTCCTCGTTTTGTTTCAGACCTTTTGATATATAATATGTATAGTTTTGGATTATAGGGTGCATACGGTGATGGTTTTGGTTGACGTAGGCTTTGGGTCATGTTCTTTCTTTATGTATATATATTTTTATTTTATTATGTTATTTTTTTTTATTATTTTTGCAACTAGTTTTTTTTACATCTATGACCCCCATGACATCATATAAGACCTCTGGGGGTCATTCACATTGTCTTTTTTTCTTTTTATTTCACTTTCTCACTGTAGCTGGAGGCATCTATAGGAGAAGCATCCATAGGTGCCCCAGTTACAGGAAAAAACCTCCCCCTATAGTGACAGTAGTCACTAACAGAGCTGGTCTGGGGCTGCTAGGACACTGCAGCTCTGCTGTGACAGGGGGCATCCAGCAGTCACGTGATCGCCAAGTCGCGTAGTGGAAGAAACACTTTCACTTCTTAGTACATACTGCTCATTGAGCGCTGTGTACCAGGGAAAAGAGAGGGCAGAAGCGGTTAAAACTGATTTATTTCCTTCTGCTCTGGTGTCGTAGAATTCCTTTGCGGAATCACGGCTTACTCAATTTGGAATGTTTACAGCCCTCCATATTAATTCTGAATTGATAATGCGCATAAGAAGTTTTTCACACTGACACGAGGTTCAGCATGCATAGCTTCCTCAATTCTAACTTTAATGATCGGCGTGTAGCCTATTTTAAGAGTTTAACAAATCCGCCCATCTGGGCAGGTCAAAGATTACATGCATACAACGTATTGTTTAATTATTGGATAAGCATCTTGCAATTCTTCCATCCTCCGGTCATCTGTGATTGGCCATCAGGTGGTGGATGAAATGAGTGGGTTGTCTTGGAGCCACGTGGGGTTCCTTCGATATGATTGGATGTTACATCATGAACTATAAATTGCACAAACCTCCCATGTTATTTGCATACGTTTCCAGTAAAATTGCTTGGGTAATTTCTGCGGTTGTCCATGTCTGATTCCTAGTTCCGTATTAGTGCATGCAGCTGGACAGTCAAATATATTTATACATGTTGGTTACGGGCTAAATTCCATCTTTGTCAGCAGAGTTATGAAAAACAGATACTTTCATATGTAGGAAGTACTTATTGCACAACTGTCATGAACTATATTTGTAGCAAGACAGAAGTATGTATACAGAATGTTAAATTGATAACTGTCTGCTGCCAAGGCCCACCGATCCAAAATATAGGAATACTGGACTTCCACCACAGACCCCCCTTGAAACTATCTGTTTCACTAAACTCGCCCTGCTCCGTCCCACCCCAATCCCCCACCGCTGACCCTAGACTCGCATTGTTTTGTAGACGACTGGGCCTACTACTGCCATGGGGGTATAGGATGGTTCGACATCATCACATTCTGGATCCATGATGACGACGGTTGCGCTGACAGTGGGCTTTTTGTTGGACGTCGTAGTGGGACAGGTGGACCAGGCAGTCATCAGGGTCGGAATACACTGTATGCAACGACAAACAGAAATTAGAATGACTATAAAGGTGACAACCATAATTAGGTTAGGAGAGGTGCGACTTTTACTATCTCAGGAAAACACTGCATAACTTGTATAGAACCCCGCCTTCTTGACGTTACCTCGATTCATCAACAAGAGTGCAAAATCAGGACTATCTAATTACTGATCAACATGACTGAACCCCTGTCTCATTAGTAAGTGCATGATCATATATATTAGTCTGGAAGGAAAGAGCTACAAGCTGATTATTCCCACTTCCCTTTTCCAGAGGCGGCAAGGTAACAGGACCAGGGGCGTTGTAACACCGGCATGTTGCGTGGACATAAGCAGAGTGCACTGCAGATAAAATAAAGCAAAATCTTAGCAAAAACCTATCACAGTGTTCTAAATACACAATGTTCCAAAGCTTATTTTTCTATATTTTTCCCTTCTCCTGTTAGGTACCTAACTGAGGAAAACAGACTAAGGTTAGCTCTTTTTAGTTAGTGCGGTCAGCTTCTTAATGGCAACTGCGTTTTTACCTGTGGGTCACGTTTTGTCTGGAATGTAGGTACAAGTCTCCCCTATCATCTTACAGACACTCCCTTTTTTGGCTAAAATCGTACCTAGTGCCATTCTATTTTGAAAAGTCGTAGTCGAGGTAGGTTCTATTGGTCGACTAGTCCCTATAAGGCGTCTCTAGTATAATTTATAAACCGCTGTTAATTATAATAAACATAATTAATCCAGTCAACATTTATTTACCCTAATGATCGGGAAAATGGACTTGAATCTAGTTTTAACTTGGTCTCTAATTTTTAAAACTTGTCAGGTACCCCCCTTGGCTATCCTATGATGTCAATGTATACGTGTAGATCAAAACTATCACCAGGAGCCTCTCTTCTCGCTCTAGCATAATGTTACAATACTAATAGCGTGCACAGGTACGCACGGCGTGGGACTCCTTAATCTTCACCCACACCAATGTCCCTCCTGGAGATAGTCCTAATGGTGAACACGTCCAGTTCGCCTCACCCTCGCGTCAGGGTTTTCCCACTGCCCGTAAGTCCCTACTCCTAAAAGGGGAGGGATCCCTACCTCACCTCAGAAGGAGGCCATGGATTCCCTGGGCTTATTTCCGGGCATCCATACCCTCTATCTGTACGAGTTAACACCCCACAGGGTGTGCCCTCGCCGGAACCTAAGGTCTTCTGCACTTTCCCTAGGCAAATGGGAAGTCCACTGACAGTCCATCTTATGAGACTGAGGCAGGCGCAGTACTGGTACATTTCTCCATTCTTCTGGTAACGTACCTGGTTGGCATTATCGGAACTGGCTCTTCATCTTTTTCAAACAAGGGAAACATTGGTCACATTAAAGGGAGAATACACGTACAGGAAATTACATACCCCACCTCTTCCTGCGAAAATCATATCCACGGCCACTCTATTTTGGAACGCCATGGATGCAGTGGGCCCTAACTGGTTAGCTAACCCTTGCAAAGCATCTCTGGTGTAGTTTACAAACCTCTGCTGATTGTAAGAGATATAATTCATCCAATCTACATTATTATTAACAGTGACAAAAGCAAATGAGGAATCAAAACCTGCTTTAACCTGATCTCTAGAATTAAATTAATCTCGCTCCCCCCTTGGCACTCCTATTACATCTATGTGTACATGTGGATCAAAGTTACCACCTGGAGCGTCAACGTCTCTCTTAGCACGATGCAGTGTTAGATTCTCACCCTCAGTGTAGGCTTCATATTGCACATTTGATTGTATTAATTTGTTCTGAAACAGGGAGCTAGTGTACAGTAGTCAAAGGTGTGTGTTAGAGGAATTGTACCACATTACAGCATGTAAAGGATATGCAGGATCATTAGTTTTTTCAGTGCGAAGTGTGGATCCAAGTGGGTCCAAGTGGGCTTTCCTTTGAGCTTGACTGCAGTTGGGGTGGTGAACAACATCTGGTAGGGACATTCAAACAGGGTTTCTCTCTTAAACTTTTCCACATAGACCCTGTCACCTGGTTTTAGATTGTGACACTCATCTGTAGGACCTGGAATAAAAGCAGAGACTGCAGAATGCATTACTAACAATTCCTTGGAGAGGCCTATGACAAAATTAACAAGAAAATCATTCCCCAAATTCAGCTACTGTGGCATGTATCCTCCTAAGAAAAAGAAAAACTAATGAAAGACACTCAATTCAAAATTTACCCATTTTCTCTATTGCCTTTCGTATCTACTTTCCCCCTACTCCGTGGATGGTAGGGTGTGTGAAAAGCCTGAAATATACCCAAAACAGACATGATGTGTTGCATTATTTCACCTGTGAAGTGTGTACCTTTGTTCGACTCAATTACTTCTGGTACCCCATATCTGCAGATTACCTCATTCATGAATTTCTGTGTGGTTATCTGCTCATTTACCTTAGTATCCGGGTGGGCCTCCAACCTGAAAAAGACTCGAGCAACAACAAGCACATGTTCATACTCCCCAACAGGTGTGAGCTGAATGTGGTCAAATTGGCAATCTCTGAAATGGGTAGAGTGGTCAAGGCAAGTGTTATATGGCCACCTTACTTCTGTCCGGACTCGCATATGGCAAAGATCATGCTAACTGGACAAATGATGCAGCAGCTACAGAGAACCCAGGTGTCACCCATTCTTGTTCAGTGTCGCCGTCATCGCTGCTTTCGATTCTGTATACCAGCTGGGCCATCATGGGGAACAGGGACCTCTGTAGGCAAGTTCTGTTGATTGTTCGCCATACGCCGTCCTGTGCTGTCGCTCCCGTATTTTAGCCCATCTGCTTTCCTCGTTGACTTGTAACTGTAAAGTCCTTGACATATCAAAGTCCAAAGGTTTTATCAAAGTCCAAAGGTTTTATCAAAGTCCAAAGGTTTTATCAAAGTCCAAAGGTTTTATCAAAGTCCAAAGTCTTATCACTGACTCATGCTGTCAGTATCTATTCTTCTTTCTTCCACGGCCCTCAAGCCGCTGCCTTTGCTGTGTTGTCGGCGAGGGTGTCATCTCTCGCTTCTCCGTTGTAGAAATCGGTGTGGATTCTCCACTGCCAGGTAGTAGTAGTAGGGTTTCCATGAGACTCTGCACCGCTGCACCATTCTTAATTGGCTGTCCTACTGAGATAACAAGCTGTCTGGCCTTCCATATTGGGCCATAATCATGAGCTATGCCAAATGCATTCCAGGAGTCAGTGTAAAAAGTTGCCGACTTACCTTCTACCACTCCACACGCCTCAGTGAGGGCCTCCGGTTCCGCTTCTTGCCCTGAGACATGCGGAGGCAGAGCTTCTGCGTTTAGGACATCTTGTTGTGTGACCTCTGCATATCTGGTTCGGAATCATCAATCCTCACCCTGATACCATCTACAAAAGAAAACTCAAAATATGCATCATTAACAGTGTGTACATCACTACAATAATGCTATTTAAAAAATAGCTGATCCGCCATACTCAGATCACCTATGCCTCCCCTCCCCCGTTTGAACCTGAATACCTGATTAAAAGAAGAGTGGCCGGATTCAAGGTATTACAACATTGGGAAGAAATATTGGGGGAGGCATGGAAAGGGCACATTGTAGCCGGATCTAATAGGCCAGAGATAAGTGCTTGGGTTGCACTTGCATGAGTATGTTCTGGGTGTCATTTGGGGTGTGGACCACTAGGGGGTAGTCCAATACCATCTTAGAAGATTTGTCAACCATTGCCTGTACTGCTGCCACCGCAAAAGCAGATGAGGGAGCTCCTCAAGTCACCGGATCCACCCTCATGGCTGTGGTTGTCCTTCGTGCTTTTGTGTCAATACTGTCATATAGGCGGCAGTATGAAACAAGGCCCAGAAAGGTGCGGAATTTGGCAACGGGTGTAAGTACAGGTATGGCCTGCAGAACTTGGTTAGTCTTTGGAGGCCTCCAGGCCTTACAGCCTTCTGCAAGAGAAATTAACAGTGAAATTGTGGCCGGTTGGCAGTTTTTTCCAAAGCATCAGCACACAGCACCTAACATGTGTGGCTGACCCTTCACCCTTTTTTTTTTTTTTTTTTTTTTTTTAATCTAGGGGGATACTGCTTGACCCAGGGGTGTGTATCTGGGTCTCGTATATATTATCATGGTCGATACATTCAATTTCCCTATGCCTGTCTTGTAGGTGTCCCATAATTTGTCAGGAACCGTGGAAAGCTGAGTTTGGGACAGGAGAAAAAACAAAACTTTTTCTTCTGGCTATCTATGATTCTTACCCCCTCCTGGAGAAGAGACGTGTTCTTGCATCATCTAGCTCCACCCCTCTGAGTGTGGCTAATCACTTACTTCCTTATTCCCTCATTCAATGTTTGGCAGTCCTTGGGTACACATCACAACCCAATAAAGATAAAGTCTTATGCATCACACAATTTACATTTTACAAATTACGGGTCAATCTGCCCCGTTCCTCCTGTGGATACCTGGCCTTATCCTTACCTCCTTGTTTCCTATTCCTTGGCTTCTCTACTGTAGTTTATTTATCTATTTTATATTGTCTGTGAATATACGTTATTTGTGCTGGGACTACAGGGCAAGTAACTTCCTCTTTTTAGAATCTCTCCCTCCCGTGACAGCCTAGCGAGAGGATTACAACAGTTTTTGTCAGACTCCCGGCGACCGGGCAGATGCAGTCTTAGATGCCGGACATCTCCATCTGATTGGTAATGTACTGCAATTCTCTCTATTCACTAAGCTGGTGTCTTTGTATATTAATACAGACGCCATTGCAGCCCACCTTCACTTCCTCTTTTCTGACACTTAAAGAAATTCTAACGTCTAATGCATAAATCACATATATTATGTTGTAACTTCTGTCACAGCGGTGACCACCTAACATTGTATGTGGTTACAAGTGAATTGGGGTCTGTAAACATGTACGCTGTTGGGGACTTGGCAAACATAGAAGTATTTTCTTGTGGGCATGGTGGGGCTACGCAGTCTGTATTCTTAAGAGCCCCCTCAGGATGTGGGTGGCATATAACTTTTTACATTTATGACGGGCGTATGACAAAGATTAGGTTACATAACAAGACATACTAGTAGTTTTAACATCCAATATTAGTTAAATAACTAACAAATGTTACAGCACAAGAATTGCTCCGCTTCTATTAAGAGTTCCACTTCCTCTTTTTAAATGAAGTTAGCAGCTTTTTTTTTTTCTCTAAACAATTACGGGCACAGTTGAGCAGGACTGATACTACTTCTATATGACAGACAAACAAACTATTCCTATATAACAACATGATTATAAAAGTCTCCTCAGACGCCGGACATAATATGCCCCGCCCTAGAGTCTCTAGCATTTCTGTCGCTACACAGTTTATCAATCTACCCTCAGACGGAGGGATCTACTCGTGGACATTTAAACCATAAACAAATATTTGTGGACCACCATCCTCAAACAGTGGACCGTAACCACAGCGGTGGGCAGGGTAGGAATTATTCTGACCCATCCGAGGGTACTTTTCGTCAATAACAATCCTTTTTTGCAATTTGGGCAAGACATGTGTGGTATTCTCATACCACAGACAAACAGACAAATAGACAGAGCGCCAGTACGGCTGGCTTAGTCTAAACTGCCCCTCGGGATACTGTCTGGCAGGCCCCCCTCCTAGGTCTATTACCAGACTCTAACGGAGCAGCGTTGCCTGTCCAGACGTTTGACCGTTTCCTGTCTCTAAGGCTTTAGACTCCAAACCTGACCAGAGCAGGACCACCTAGTCAAACTACTCCGTCAGGCCCCCCTGACTCTAAGGTTTTAGACTCCAAACCTGACCTGAGCAGGGGGCCCCTGCGGGGACTTCCTCTCCCTTAAAGCAATTCACTGACCTTGCCAACCGACCAGTACTCTCAAAACGACAGGCATGTAAACATTCCTTTATATCTTATGACAGGTTCTTATCATGTGATCGAGACTTAAAGAAGTACCTGTCGATCGGGTCCAAATCATTCGGCCTGGCACGGCACATAGGCGAGCCTGAACTTAGCCACACAGGTATAGATAATTAATTTATCTCACCGTGTTCTGATGATATTTTGGGCCCACCAAGTCCAAGGTCGCATATGTCCGTGTCTTCTGTCCGAATTCTATGGAACCTGTCGATCACAGTCCCCGTACGGGCCACCACTGTCGTAGAATTCCTTTGCGGAATCACGGCTTACTCAATTTGGAATGTTTACAGCCCTCCATATTAATTCTGAATTGATAATGCGCATAAGAAGTTTTTCACACTGACACGAGGTTCAGCATGCATAGCTTCCTCAATTCTAACTTTAATGATCGGCGTGTAGCCTATTTTAAGAGTTTAACAAATCCGCCCATCTGGGCAGGTCAAAGATTACATGCATACAACGTATTGTTTAATTATTGGATAAGCATCTTGCAATTCTTCCATCCTCCGGTCATCTGTGATTGGCCATCAGGTGGTGGATGAAATGAGTGGGTTGTCTTGGAGCCACGTGGGGTTCCTTCGATATGATTGGATGTTACATCATGAACTATAAATTGCACAAACCTCCCATGTTATTTGCATACGTTTCCAGTAAAATTGCTTGGGTAATTTCTGCGGTTGTCCATGTCTGATTCCTAGTTCCGTATTAGTGCATGCAGCTGGACAGTCAAATATATTTATACATGTTGGTTACGGGCTAAATTCCATCTTTGTCAGCAGAGTTATGAAAAACAGATACTTTCATATGTAGGAAGTACTTATTGCACAACTGTCATGAACTATATTTGTAGCAAGACAGAAGTATGTATACAGAATGTTAAATTGATAACTGTCTGCTGCCAAGGCCCACCGATCCAAAATATAGGAATACTGGACTTCCACCACACTGGGTTCTCAGCTGTGTATATCAGGTGACAACCCAACCTGCTTCTGTTTAATTGCAGGAGCAGAGACTTTAATTCCACACCGTATTTTTGCTATTGGCTGGGATTAAAGCCCAGAACCAAGCGCCGTATATTTACTGCACTTGGTCCTTAATAGGCTAACACGTGAAATTCGGAAATATGTTTCACTCCCAAAGTTTTATCCTGCATTATCTACTAATATAAAATAATTAGTCAAGAGTCAAAATAATGAAAACAGAAACAAAAAATGGAGGCAAAATCAGGAAAAAAAACCTATCCATGTAGTTGAATTTGCACCAGAAAATGTGCATCACAAATTTGTGTCAAATGACTCTTCATTTACATCAATTTGTATTAGATTTTATTAGTGCCAGTTTTTCTCAGCACTTCCTTGTAGTAATGCTTCATAAATGTTGGAAAGATAGACAGAAGCTAGCCACGCCCACTTTTTTTGGGGGGGGGGGAATTGACAAGCTTGTTGGATCTTTTTTTTTTTTTCTTTTCAGAGCAAGCTATTTGTAAATTTGTTTAAAACTCTGTGCTCATTAATTCTGGCACACTTTTAGTCCAAAAAATTTAGGGGAAACACATTCATAAATAAAGGCCAGCATGTACCAGGTATTTAGCTTTCACACTTTTCAATAAAGATGGGCACTTAACCATGTGAGTACTGTGCTATTTGGAACCCTGGATGCGGCTCTAACTTTATAAGGACTTTGCAGATTATATGGGTCTTGGATCCAGACCTATTCTTCTGAGGCTGCATCTGTTACCCAGCAAAACACCTCCCCTCTCACTGAGGAGCATTTAAGTGCTGTTGCCATTATTTTTTGCCATATACAGTGGGGAAAAAGTATTTAGTCAGACACCAATTGTACAAGTTCTCCCACTTAAAAAGATGAGAGAGGCCTGTAATTGGCATCATAGAATGAATAGGGCCATGTATTGTGAGATTTTGAGTGCAAACCTCCTACCATCAGCAAGGGCACTGAAGATGAAACGTGGCTGGGTCTTTCAGCATGACAATGATCCCAAGCACACCGCCAGGGCAACGAAGGAGTGGCTTCGTAAGAAGCATTTCAAGGTCCTGGAGTGGCCTAGCCAGTCTCCGGATCTCAACCCCATAGAAAGCCTTTGAAGGGAGTTGAAAGTCTGTGTTGCCCAGCGACAGCCCCAAAACATCACTGCTTTTGAGGAGATCTGCATGGAGTAATGGGCCAACATACCAGCAACAGTGTGTGCCACCCTTGTGAGGACTTACAGAAAATGTTTGACCTCTGTCATTGCCAATAAAGGATATCTAACAAAGTATTGAGATGAACTTTTGTTATTGACCAAATACTTATTTTCCACCATAATTTGCAAATAAATTTGTTAAAAATCCGGCAATGTGATTTTCTGGATGTGTTTTCTCATGTTGTCTCTCATAGTTGAGGTCTACCTATGATGTCAATTACAGGCCTCTCATCTTTTTAAGTGGGAGAACTTGTATAATTGGTATCTGACTAAATACTTTTTTTCCCCACTGTAGGTATTTAGAGAAGCGGTACGGCCACCCTCGCTTGTCCGGGACCAGGACGTATGTTTATGTCGTGGCTGTGGGGTACTTAACGCATCAGGACATAAACTTATGCCCTATGGATGGTGTGGGATCAGAAGCTGAGCCCGCACCATCTCGCAGCAGGGGACGGTTGTTATCGATAGATGGCCTCCTGTTGCAACTGCAGAGGTACATAAGGACAGCGACCTGTGTTTTTACCCTCTACATTCCATGGCAGGTAAAGGGTTCACAGAGGGAGGGCGCTCCCTCTGTGATGTCATCGGACCCCCGCAGTGTTATCGTGGAAGGCCGGAAGGCCGATGGTTTGCCATGGCAACAGGACGCCACATACTGATGTCCCGGCTTGCCATTGCCCATGATCACTATTACTAGCGATAAGGCATTGCAGTACATGAATCCTGCAATGCCTTGTCATAGTGATCATAGCTGCTATGGTTCAGGTCCCCTACAGGGCGGACGAGCCTTAGATTCTGCTGAAAAGCAGGAGCTTTAAAGAAGAAGAAAACTGTTCTGCGCATGTCTGATGGTGAGCCATGAGAACCATGTGCAGTACGGCGAACATGGAAGTGTAGGGATCCGCTCAGACGCCGCTGCCAGGGAAAAGAGCTAACTAGGGCTCACTGGCTGCAGACAGGGCTGGATTCTGTGTGGGATTCCCTGCACGGAATCGAACCCACACATGGACATTGGGCCTTATTCCGAACTAGTGTTTGAGGTGCATAGACCTCATCAACTGATAGCTGGATTACACATATATTGATATATAAATTTCTCAGGGTCTGATATGTCTAAACATCATGGCAATGGCTAAGCATGGCATACCTGGTAGCGCACTACTTGCTGGTTTGGAGTAAAGTATATTTTTAAAGAAAAAACACTACCATCGACTCTACTTTTCAAAAAGTCACCATCTACCAACAGTTCATTTATGCTTATCTTGCAGTGCTATAATGACCCCTGGTCAAGCAGCGTACTAGGCCGGCAACACCTATTGCATATTATTTTGGACATGTAAGACCTGTATACATGTTAGACCCTTGTTTCGAGTTCCACCAATTAGGGGTGCTCTGCTCACTTCCTATCCTCTGTCTCCATCAAATGTACGGCAGCTGCAGTGTCTGAGGAGCGGGCCCATAGCCGAGGAGATAGCAGGGTAGAGAAAGACCTTGTCACGGGGCTCTATACCATCTCCTCCACTGGGGGTAGCTCGGGACCCAACCAAGTTACTGCTTGGGAAGATCACAGGGGAAGTAACCTTGAGTCCATTTGTCACATGTGATGCCACCTTTCTATCCTCTGTGGTGAACCTTGATGATGAAGCAAAGTAGTCCACACACGGGGAAACTTTCTGAACAAAACCGGGAACGATCGGTAACGTCTGTTTACTGTAACTAGTCCAAAACCACATCAACAGTCCCGGCACAGATATAACAACTCAGAGTGGTGTAACAGGGAGGATTCTTGGGGTATCTTGGATAATCCACAGTCCATGAGTTCTTTCAGGCTACAAAATCTCTCATGTGAAAGAGCCCATTGAAAACCATGGGGTTCACATACATGCGCTTTGTAACGATGATTTTTTAATGAGATTTTGTAGGCCGTGTGAAGGAGACAATAATTGCTAATGAAACTATTTGTACAGCAAGACAAAATGCACATATAAGGCCTGTTTCACATGGAGAACACAATATTGCTTTGAGAAAATCACAGCAATATCACATGGGCGGTCTGTGCGATATCGCTGCGGTTTCTTGCGGCAATACTACAATTTTGTGGCTTTACAAAGTCACAAGTCATGCGACTTTGTAGCACCACGTGCACAAATTTTCATGGTGGGGGTGGGGGGAGGCTTTAAATATAAGCCCTACCCGAAAAATAAGCCCTAACTGCATAATAAAGAGAAAAAAAAACATCCCTTATCTGGCGCTGTCATCTTCCCTCGCGTCTTCCCTGAAGCTCCGGCAAACTTGCCTGAAGTTTTTCTGCAGAGTTTCCTGGTCAGGACTTTGAAAATCCCCGCCTCCAGGAAGCTCTGCCTCTGAATGATTCTCGATCCCTGGCTCAGCCAATCAGAGCCAGCACTAGATGTACCAACCACAGCCATTCAATGATTCAATGCCCTAGCTGCAGGAAGCCCTAGCTTCCTGCAGCTTGGGCTTAGTTTAGGGCTTTGACAGTAGGATTTCCTACAGCTTTTTCGTGTGATGTAACAGTGAGGAAGGCTCCAAAGGGAAATATTTCCCAAGGAAAAAAACATAAAAGTTCTCCCTGCTTGTTTGGTGAGGGAGAAGAAGTGCTCCAACATGCTAAATAGCAGAGTATAGTTATTGTATAGAATTCATGTAATTTAGTAACATATTTCGGCTCTTACTTGCACCTTTCTCAAGCTTAAAAACAAGTTTGTCTAACATACATCTATATAGAGTAACTTACATGTATCGCGGTGAGACACTGGACTGTTATGGTGATGTCATCTTTTGCCGTCAATGTCAGGTGATGGGATCGTCAGCACGTTGTGACATCATTGGGTAGAACATAATCAGCGCTATACTTTATAATTCATATTCTATTCTTTGGATCCAGCAAAACGCATTATGCGTTCCAAAAGATGTAAGGGTGTGCTGACGAAACAGGCATCTGAAAATTGGAAAAGTGGAAAAGAACAGGCCAGCTCACTATTGAACAAAGTGCCGTAACCAAGTAACCACATCATGGCGTACAAACGAGACGCAAGTTACGCCCCTTGCATTCTCAGACTTGAACGAAACAACCCGAAGAAATGCATTATGTGTTCCACATCCTGTACAAGTTGGGTAAGGTAATTATCTTTAGTAATTGACAGAAAGTTGTTACCGTTATGAAATCTGCAGGTTTTGGCTTCCCAGTTCATATCCGGATAATTAAAGTCCCCCATAATAATGACTTCATTGTGATTTACTGCTTCATCTATTTGCCTCTGTAAAAGATCTTCAGTGGCTTCTCTTATATTTGGTGGTCTATAGGAAACCCCTCTGAGATACTATTATTGTTTTTCCCTCCATGTAGTTCCACCCATAGAGAATCCACATGTTCATCTCCCTCACATATATCTACCCATAATGTGGGCTTTAAACAGGATTTTACATTCAGAAAACCCCTCCCCCTTTCTGTTTTTTACAATCCCTTCTGAACAGACTGTAACCCTGCAAGTTCACCGCCCAGTTACTACTTACATCCAACCAGGTCTCCGTTATTCTCAGTATATTATAGTTTACCTTAGACATTATTACTTCCAGTTCATCAACCGTATTGATCAGACTTCTAACATTAGTCACCATGCAGTTTAGGAGGCTTAGATTATTTTTTATTGCATTTAAGTGCATCCTAACTGTTCTGCCAGTTTTAACTGTACTAACCCCTCCCACCGCTCCGCCCCCATTTCCATTACTTAAAATAAAAAAAAGACAAATGTCCATCCAGTTTAACCTGTTTCCACCCCACTCCCATGTTGATTCAGAGGAAGGCAAAAAACCCCAAAGAGGCAGAAGCCTATTTACCCCATTTTAGGGGACAAAATTCCTTCCCAGCTCCACAATAGCAGTTGGAAAATCTCCAGATCAACAGCTCTTCTGGTTATTTAATGTCTATATCCTGTAATGTCATAGTGCTCTAAAAAGACGTCTAGTCCCCTCTTAAACCCCTCTATCGATTTTGCCATCTCTACATACTTAGTCCCAGATCACTGTCTATACTATCTTCTATCTCTCTGGTTGCCCTGAACTGAATCATATTTTCCTCCAGCAGGTTTCGGGGTATTCTGTAGCTTCCTAATTGTATAGTGTGCACACATAATGAAAGAAACCAATCGGACACAAGTCATCAGCCTTGAACCTCAACCAGCTCTTCTGAGTTATAATCCTCAGAGCCCTAATTTATTGAAACACATAATACCTGCCCTTTATGGGCGTGCAACAGATTACATCAGTAACATATACATATTCTTATTCGCTGGGTCATATAGAATTCCCCGCCTCCCTTCTCACCTTCTCTCAAGTCCAGTGTAGTGTGGACTTTGTCCTCTTAGCATGCAGTCAAGCTAAAGGAATTCCTGTGTACGTGGCAGTCTTTGTTTAAGAAGTTTCAGTGTTATTTAAGAAGTTTCTGTGTGGGGGCAGGGCTGGGGAAACATCCAAGATGAATACAAGCAATACATATAGTATTGTGATTTAACTCTTAGAGGCTGCTGTGAAACTTTGTATTAGTCTAAAGTTATAAAACACACATCTTTCACCATGCCATTGTCCAGCAATTACCATAATGAGATTATGCAGCCATTAGCCTCTATAGAGTTAAAGTCACTACAGCTGCGTAATACTTCTAGTTTATTACAAATCAATAGACATTTTACGCTAACTAATTATCATGTCTACTACAGCCCTCCCCCCAGTTTCTAGTTTAAGCACTCTTCCAACCTTCTATCCATTGAGATTCAGCCCACCCCTACGGTGGAGCCTGTAGCCAACAGCAAAGTGAGCCCAGTTCTCCAGGAGCCCAAACCCCTCCTTCCTGCACCAACTCTGGAGCCACTTGTTTATCTCAGTAAATAAATAGAAGTGGTCACCACTTCTAGGGATGCTGAAGATGTTAGTTACAGGCCATCTGGGCCTGGGAGTTTGTCTTATATTGAACTGTATTTTCTGAAATGGTTTGTGCTGTGCCATGTGATGCACAATAAAGCTGATTGTGACCACTTTTAAACCAGAAAGCAGTTTTCTATATTGTGGGTGTGTCCCAACCATCTTATTCGAGAAGATGACGATCCCAGCAAGCTGACACTACCCTAGTATCACTGTAGTCTGCACATATTATAGTTATAGTACATTTAAAACCAATGATTCCCAATTGATATTATCTCTGATTTGAGCAATTCACTTTTTTCTCTATCCAGCCCAGTACACCATGATGACTTCTCTCAGCTGTGACTCATCTCTACAGAATTTAACACACATACATCTTTGGCTCCTCGCTCTTCCAGCACATCTTCACATTTCCTCATTCTACACAAGCACTCCATTCATAGTCCCGCAGACAATAATAATGTCCCTACTGGTGCTCCATAACTTAATAGTGCTTGCAAGCAGTAATATTGCCATGTTTAGGCTGCACACAATGATAGAATCCCCTTTGTGCCCCTCCTCCCCACTGTAACAGTTTTCCTTTGTGCCTCATACAGTAATGGCGCTGCCATTGTGCTGAGGACACATATGCAGTTGAAAAGTTGAAAAGTGGCACTCATCCAGGAATCCAGGCAGGCCCCCTTAACCGTTCTTCGTGGTTGTGCCCCCAGCGACTGTGTGTTGCAGTACTAGTAGTGTGCACAGGTACGCACGGCACGGGACTCCCTGACCCTCACCCACGCCAATGTTCCTTCCTGGAGGTAGCCCCAAAGGTGGACAGGTCCAGGCCGCCAACACTGACCCTATGCTGCCTAGTGGCAGGACGAGAAGGAACTGCCGTACCTATACAGATGACAACTTACTAGTACTGACAGGCTAGACAGATAGAATAAACCAACATGACAGGAAAACCACAGAAAACAGGCAGAGCTGGATCGAGACAAAGTAACTTCCACTGGAGCAGGACCAATGTCAGATACACAGGGAACGGAACCAATAACTAATAACTAGTAAAGACGCAGCAGCTACTTATCTGCAGTAGCAGAACACCTGGCACAAACAGGGAACAGGTCAAAGTACCAGAGCCAGAAACTCAGCAGGACTGCTCAGGGATCACTGGAGAATAACCGGCAACTACCAGGCAGCAAGAGCTGGATCTTATAGGGAGGTGGGAGAAGCTGATTGGCAGACAGACATGTCAATTACCAGCACACCTCTCAGACACTAGCAGGGTAATTAACCTAGACTAGAAAGCACAGGAGCTGTTGACCCTGGCTTGCTGGACAGAAACTACAGAAACAAGGTGTGCTGGCAAATAATTAACTAAGTGCTGACTGAGACATGACACTGTGATTATACACACGCACTCCAGGCCCTGTATGGGACACTCCCATTCCACTTCTACTAACTAGGAGTTCCATAATAGCGTATTTGAGCATGGATTTTCTAAACCAAACAACTACTTTAAGTATAGAAGAATGAAATGAATTATTCAAGGTCTCATGTAGTTGACATCTAGAAGCTTTCATTAGTTATTGTTATTTTAGAACGGCTAGCTATAATACAGTCATTCATCAAATCAGCAAAAACAGAACCATTAAGTTGCATATTGCAGAGTAAAGCAATTCCCTTGTCTCTCACAATACTCACCCGGCTGATTGGGGCAGCCTGTGCATAATGTGGTAACACGTGTAACCGCTGTAGTTTACATGTAATAACACATGACAGAGTAATAACTTGGGTTCATTGTTGTGCTGTCATTTCCTTTTTCCATACAGCATCAGATGTTATATTGAAATGTAAATTTATGCAAATAATATTTTGGGGGGAAAAAAACATAAAATGAGATGGAAATTGTTTGGTCCTGCATTCATGACATGTGTATATCATTGCCATACACCACCATAAGGTAATGCTGCTCGATGGTCCAAGCACAGCAGAATAGTGACATGTGTAAGAATTTGTCGAAGGGGTTCATAGTCATACATACACACACATATAAATACACACAGCCCACACAGTCCTATATATATATATAATACACAAACACACACATACAGGGTACTACTTTTTCTTCAAGAAATCTAAACCCCATACCCCACTAAATACGCACTTATTGAGTTCTGCCCTATAGCTTTTTTGTTCTAAACACCTAATTTCTATATGATCACCCTGTTTATACATACTAGTAATTATTATGAAATTATAGTACCAGTGTTTCTGGTGGTGCAATGCTCATACAGCTCTGCTACAGGCATGTCAAACACACACAGCTCTGCTACATGCAAGTCACAAATACACACAGTGCTGTTACATGTACATCACATACAGCTCTGCTACATGCATGTCACACACACCATAGCTCTGCTACATAAACATCACATACAGCCCTGCTACATACATTTTGTATCCCATACAACAGGGATCATAACCAGCAAAGCAGAGTCCTGCACACACTGATCACCCCCTGGTCATGTGACCCCTTACTTCTCCCACACAGGTGCCTGATCATATGATGGTGGGATCATCACAGGCCCTGTAAGCACACAGCTGCTATCCGGCTCTGCAGGTCTTTAATAAGGTTCAGAGCCCTGGTAACTTATCCCATGACAGTGACATCTTCACATGTAACTTGCACAGTCACTCACTCACAGACAGAAATAAACAATGGTATCGGGATCAGTAATAGCGCTCCTCCAGTGCTAAATGATGATGTGATCAGTAAATGAAGAAAAAATGACTTACCCGGTACTGAGTGAGTGACCCTGGGATGGGTTAGCTCACTAGTACCTCCAATTCCGGGATAGCCTGTAGGTAAATAATTTGGACGATCCTCCTTCCCTGATCCTGTCCGGAGAGCTGCTTGGATGTCTGGGGTCCCTATTGCTAGGGAGCCCAGTATAAACGAGAATCAAAATAAAAAAATATCCAGTATAGCGCTTCACGGGATGAAGGATAGATGAAATATATCTTTTTCTACACCATAAGGTGAAGTTTTATTGCAACGCGTTTCAACCCTATAAAGGGTCTTTATTGATAAAGACCCTTTATAGGGTTGAAACGCGTTGCAATAAAACTTCACCTTATGGGGTAGAAAAAGATATATTTCATCTATCCTTCATCCCGTGAAGCGCTATACTGGATATTTTTTTATTTTGATTCTCACTCACAGACAGGTGGTCGTTAGTATTCCATAGCAACTGAGACCGTGCAGCTTTGTAGGGGATGTAGTTCCTCCGTAATCTACAGGACCTGTGAGGACGTCATTGTAATCAAGGGCAGAACATGTAACTCACTCACGGATGGATAGGTGGTCATTAGTATTTTGACTAGTAATTATTAGGAAATTATAGTACCAATGTTTCTGGTGGCGCCACACAGCTCTGCTACATGCACGTCACACACATCACTGCTACATGTACATCACATACAACTCTGCTACATGCACATCACACACACACCACAGCTCTGCTACATGTACATCACATACAGTTCTGCTACATACATTTTTCATCCCATACAACAGGGATCACAAGCATCACAGCACTCGGGATGGAGGTCCTGTGGTGGTGTCACCCTCATGCTCCACCCCTGATCACATAATGGTGACGTCATTCAAGGTCCTTCATCCTGACTGGGGGAGTTACATGCTCCACCCCTGAAAACATAATGTGGACGTCATCATGGGTCCTTCATCCCGAGTAAATTACATGCTCCGTCCCATATCATATGACAGTGATATCATCACAGGTCCTTCATTCCTGTGCAGATTACGGGGGAACTACATCCCTTAAAAACCGCTTATGGCCTCAGTTGCTATGGAATACTAACGGCCACATAGCCAGACAGCAGCCGTGTGCTTACAGGACCTGTAAGGACATCACCGTCATATGATATGGGGTGGAGCATGTAACTCACTCGGGATGAAGGACCTGTGATGACATCGCCATCATGTGATCTGGGCGGAGCATGTAACTCACTCACGGATGGACAGGTGGTCGTTAGTATTTTGATAGATACACAGTATAACATTCAGTCAAATGAAAGGTTTTGATACCCCTTCCCAAACTACATGTTCAGTTGTTTTCTTAAGCGTAACCTGTCACCAGGTTTCCCTTCTACTAAACCGTTCCCACCCTGCTTTCAATTTTAACGCCTTAATGACCAAGCTGTTTTGTACCTTAAGGACCAGACACTTTTTAGGGATTTTACCCATGTGGCGGTTTTACTGCTCTATTTTTTTTCCCTTAGCTACCAAAATTATTTTTGCTGCGTTTTGTTTTCCGTGACATATAGGACTATTTTTTTAATCTTTTTCACTGACTTTTTTTTTCCGTTTTTTAGTTTTATTGTGGGTAAGAAGCTAACAAAAATCATTTTTTTAACATTTATAATTATTTTTGTACTTACACTAAAATAAAGTATGGGAATAGGTTCCTCTATTTGTTTTGGACATTTTGATATATAGTATGTATGGTTTCGGTTTACAGGGCGCATACAGCGACGGTTTTTGTTGGCGTCTGCTTTAAGTTATTCTCCTTATGTATGTATTGTTGTTTTATTCTGTAATTTTGTTTTACTTATTTATGTAATTGTGTTTTTTACTATCATATAAGACCTCTGGGGGACATTCACATTTCTTTTTCTGAAACTTTTCCACTGTAGCTGGGGCGTCCATAGGATCCCTAGTTACAGGGGAAAGTAACCCTGTGGTGACATTAGTCACTTGCAGAGCTGCCAGGGTCGAGTCTGACCCTCCAGCTCTGCAGTAGCAGGGAATCCCAGGAGGTCACATGACCCCCCCCCCCCCCCCCAAGGCTCCCGTAGTGAAAGTACGTTACTTTCACTTTCCCCATATCGGGGAAGCAGAAGGCAGGAAGGGTTAAAACCCCTCCTGCCTTCTGCTCCGGGTTATCAGCTGTCACTAACAGCTGTTAACCCGTTCCTGCCTCTGACTGATTGCAGAGGCAGGAGACTTAAAGCATCGCCGTAATTTTACTATCGGCGGTGTTCTAAGCTCAGGACCAACCGCCGTAAATTTACTGTGGCTGGTCCTAAACGGGTTAAACCGCATTGATGAATATCTCTAACTACTCAGTAAGACAACATGCCTAAGAAAAAGTAGTTTAGATATGTCCTGTGGCATATGCTAATTAACTCTCAGCAATCCAGTGGGTGTATCTGGACCATGAGAGCTGCCAGTTGCATTCATCCTTAACTGTCAAGAATGTGTCAGGTATTTTATTTCCACTCCATTGAAGTGAATGTTACCATTTACTGTAACATATAACATGTGGGAAAGTATTATCGATTTCTAAGTGGAATGAAATGGAATTTTTTTTAAAATTGCGCTATTTTTGAGGGAGTCCTGTTTTTACAGCATACACACTGTGACATGATAACTGTTATGTCCGCTTGGCGTACTAAAGCGCCACGCTTCCGTGCGGAAACAAACGTGCTCTATTTAAAATCGCAAACACTCACACAGCATTTGCACCTCTCCAGACAAAGATGGAAGGACCCCTGTCCCTTACTAATCAGGGAAAGTGGGGCACTCCTGCCTAAAAGCCTGATAAGGTCAGCCCCACTGTCTTCATCTGGCACCTGGCTATCCCTGATCAGGAACCTGGAGAGAAGCACTAAACACACACAGGACATGACACTGTTCACACACACTGAACACAGAACAGGACTGCACATGTCTGGCCACCTGCACAGACATACAAAACACATCGCTGTTCACACCAACATACAGAGTAACACAACCCACACAGAACAGGACTGCACATAGAGCACGTCTGGCCATTTGCACAGACAAACCACACATGTTACTGTTCACACCAACACACATGGTTGTGCATACAACATATAACAAGAACCCCACCCAGAGCTCACATGCATACAGATGGACAACCATAGCCAGTCCAAGTGTCCTCACACCAGGAAAATAGAGAGTCAGCCACCGTGCAGATATAGGAACAGTATCAGACATCACCCATCTCACACACAAATAGGACATCAGACGTCTGACACACACATAGGACATCAGACGTCTGTTTTTCTGTAGAAGCTGTGTGAAGGCTTGTTTTTTGCAGGACAACCTATGGTTTCTATGAGTACCATTTTGGGTTCAATATGACTTTTTGATCGCTTTTTATTACATTTTCTCTTTTAATCCCCATAATGTTTTTAGTTTTCTTTCGATAGGGTTGTGTGAGGGCTCGTTTTTGATTATTAATATAATTTTGGAGTACATACAACTTTTTGATCACTTTCTATTCAATCTTTTCTTGGGTTTAGGGTTACTTAAAAAGTCCAATTCTGGTGTTGTGCATTTTTTCCCTCATAACATTTACCATGCAGAACAAATAATGTGTTACTTAAATAAATCGGACTTTTACAGATGCGATACCAATTTTTTTTTTTTTGAATATTTTATTATAAATATGGGAAAGGGGTGTTTTGAAACTTTTTAACATTTACTACTTTTTGTAATAATTAAGTAAACGTTTTCACTTATATTTACAGAATCCATAGGGAACTTGAAATTGCGATCATTTGAATGCTTATATAATATACTGCAATACTTCAGTACTTTAGTATATTGTAACATAGTATGTTAGGCTAATAAAAACATATCTCCATCTAGTTCTGCCTATTAATCCCTTCCCCCCCAATGTTGATCGAGGGGAAGGCAAAAAATGATGTAGAAGCCAATTTTCCTCATTTAAGGGAAAAATTTCCTGATTCCAAGTCTAGCAATCAGAATAATCCCTAGCTCCCCGACGCTTCTGCAGTAATTAGTGACTAGAACATGTAATATTGTAATGCTCAAGAAGGACGTCCAGGCCCCTCTTAACCTCTTTTATCAAATTTGCTATCACCACGACCACAGGCAAAGAGCTCCATAGTCTCACTGCTCTTACAGTAAAGAACCTCCTTCTATGTCGGTGTAGATACCTTCTTTCCTCTACACATAGAGAGTGCCCCCTTGTTACAGTCACAGTCCTGGGTATAAATTGATGATTGGACACATCTCTGTATTGTACCCTGGTATATTAGGCATTCTATTAAGACATGTATGCCAGTGACATTTGTCAACCCTGGGGGTATTTCAAAGGCTCCAGGCTGCCATGTCACCTGAAAGGCACCCTGCAGTCTAATAGCAGGGGGCCATTTGGGACATTTCATTGTCAATGTCAGATGATGATCATCTACTGTGGAAGGTTTGGGCTGTCTTTGAGAGCCGACACCTGCTGTGTACACAGCAGGTTTGGCTCCCCAGCCCGCTCCATACAATCCCTGCACACCAGTCATACATGTGCAGCGGATGTTACCAAGGAGTTAAACATTTAAAGTTCTTTGTAAAAAGAACCCAATCACATAATACAACTTCACCAGAGAGCAGGAAGCTGAGTACACAAAATTTTACATTACAGAATTAGTTTAACTCTCCGCCTGAAATCAATTTTCAGAAAATTAATGTAGAATTCACAAACAGCCGTCATAATCCCGGAGAGGCTGCATCGGTTTTATTTTATATAATTGGACTGTATTCATTTCCATAATGGAACGTGGGCAGAAGATCTGATTTCTTGCAGGACACATTCGGCGATTTAGCTTGTACAATGCAGCTGATTCTTTATAGTACTGCATGTATTGCATCTTCTTTGTATTTCGATGGGATGCGATCTTTCGTGTAACCTTGGGGGCAGTGTTTTGTTCTTTCCTATAGCATGCGCCGGGCTTTATTCTGGGGTCAACCACTACATAATAAATGTTCCTTTACCCTGCCTGTATGACTCTAGGGTAACAGAATCTTATGTTTGCCGCGATTCCGAGAGCTGAATGAGAGACTAAAGGCCCATTTACACGGAACGATGATCGCTCAAAATGCACTCAAACCAGTGAATTAGCTACTAATTAACTACTAAAGAGTTAATGCAGGCGGAGCGGGATACCACTGCAATAGCTCGGAGAACAATGCAGCTGTTTTGTATATGCAAACAGCTGCATTGTTCTCGGAGCTTGCAGCTGGTGTCCCATTGAGAACTGCCAGCGGGACACCAGCTGAAAGAACACTATCAGTGACGCCCGTTAATGAAAATAAGATAAGAGTCATCAGTGATTTCTAGCACTGATGAACCAAGAGTGCATGAACAGTGCACGATGGCCGTGTGTTTAGACGCAATGGTTATTGCTCAAAAGATTTTGAGCAAAGTTTGAGCGATAATTGTTGTGTCTAAATAGGCCTTCAGATACTGACTGTAGACACTATTTTTGACCCCTTTAGGGCAAACTCACTACTGCCCTTATGGGGGTTGTCTCATCAAGACAACCCCTCTTTTCAGGTAGACGCGGTCTGGTCATCTAGGCTATCAAAAGACAAAGTTATGGCACTGTAGGGAAAGTGTCACACTTCGTGTTAGCCATGTTTTTTGTACAGTTTTATTTGTTTCTTGCTTCTTTTTGTCATTCACTTTAAATAACATGATAACTTTATTCTAAAGAGGACCTGTCATGTCCCCTAGTCAAAGTTATGCATCCAGCCCTGCTTACTCAATTGCACCTCTTTTTTCTTTTTACACTCCCCCCCCCCCCCCCCCCCCCCCTTATATTCCTCTGCTTCTGGCACTTTGAGTCTATCAAGTGGTCAGTCTCCTCCACTCACTGTCAATGGGTGGCATCAGTGGGTGAAGCAAATCTGATGTCATACATTGACAATGGACGGAGGAAACCACCAGGAGATCTAATGGAGGTCATGCAGGGGAATGAGGGTGGTGCAAAAGAAAAGAAGAGGTACAATAGAGTCAGCAAGACAGCAGCTGTAAAGCTATGCAGCCAGCTCTGCTGATCAGAGTACATAACAGGTCCTCTTTAAAATGAATGGAAGAGAAAGTTGAGCATGCTTACTTGGATCCTGTACTAAATTTATATCTTGGGAGCCTTGAGGAATAGATCCTCTGGCGCTTTTGATTTCACCCACCAAGTAGGCCAAATCTTAAAAGGTTTGTCTCGTGAAGAGGGCATATACATCTAATGGTGGCAGTGCCCAACTCATAGCACCCCTCTAGAAGCAACCAAAGAGAGCTGCTCCATAAATCCAGACTTCGGTGCTGATGCAGTGAAAATACTTGGCCTGGCAAGGCTTCCCCCAGCAAAATCAAGAAGGGATGCCAGGAGGACATACAAATACACTTAGGCCTCTCTCACACAAACACTTTTTACTGCGATTAATGTGGCGTTTTGAATGCTGCGCAATTGCGGTATAATCAATGGGGCCTTGCAGATAAGTGTTTATTCGCAGCGCTGGACGACATTTCCAGCGCCACAATTTTCGAGCCCTGTCTGCTCTATCTTTGGCCTTTTAGCGCACCTCATCACCCATCACAATGATGGGGTGCGCTAAAACAAACTTTCGGCCACAGGGAACTGCAGAAGAGACCGAAGACAAAGCGTCAGATTATAATTGCGGTGCTTTGCCATGTTCATGTGTGAGAGGACCCTTAGGGCCTCACACATGAACACGGCACGGCACCGCGATTTTACTTTTGCTTTTGGCCACAGCTCCCTGCTATACTGGATAGCGCCATCCAGCACCGCGATCGAACGAATGTCTGTGAGGCCCCATTGATTTCAATGGGAGCATTATAACTTGATAAGCGCAGCATTCAAAACGCTGCGTTATAATGGTAAAAAGCACCTGTGTGAGAGAGGCCTTAGGGCTCCCGCACACTGGTAAGAGCGATTTTGGGATGTGATTGATTCCCCCGATATCGCTCTCACAATATTTCTGAAGCCATGGATGCAAGGTGTTTTCGCAGGGAAACAGCCTCCCACCCCAGCAGGCCGGAAGAAATCTCCTGCTGTGGCTGTGACTGTTTGTCTACCATTTTCTCCCTATGGGGCTGGCGGCAGCAGCGCCAACCCCATTGAAATTAATGGAACATGATCGCTAAAGGAATCCCCTGCTGCAGCCGTCACAGCTGCAGCGTTGGATCCTGATGTTCCCCCATTGTTATCAATGGGGCCGGCAGCAGCAGCGCCAGCCCCATTGAAATCAATGGAACACGATCACTGAAGGAATCCCCTGCTGCAGCTGTCACCGCTGTAGCAGTGGATTCTGCTGTACCCCCATTGTTGTCAATGGGGCCGGCAGCAGCAGTGCCGACCCCATAGAAATCAATAGTAGATGATCACGATCCTCTACCACTGCTGTGACAGCAGTGGCACTGGACTCCTTGCAGAGAAGATTTTTGGAGGGGTGCTTGAAATATAAGCCCTACCCCAAAAATAATCTCTAACTGTAGAAGAAAAAAAATAATAATACATCACCTTAGAAGCACTGTCATCTCCGGTGCGTCGTCTAGCAGGTCCACAACACTCTTCTTCAGCTTCTCTTCTGGCTGGGAATTGAAAAATCTCCGCCTCCTGAAAGCGTTGCCTCTGATTGGCTGGGACCAACCAGAGGCAGTGCTCAGCTGTCATTCAATAAATGGCTTAGCGCTGCCTTTGATTGGTCACAGCAGTGGCAGAGGATCACGATCATATCCCGATGCTTTCAATTGCTTTAATTGGAGACAATGGGCGAGATCGCAAACAGAATGGACATGCTGCGATTTTGTTTTCACGCTGCATCTCAAGCATTAAAACATTGCACATGTGAATGGAGCCATTGGAAGCCATTGGCTTCATAATTTTGTGATTTCTCGTAGCGTGAAGGCACCCTTAAAGGGGTTGTCCCGCGCCGAAGCGGGTTTTTTTTTTTTTCAAACCCCCCCCCCGTTCGGCGCGAGACAACCCCGATGCAGGGGTTAAAAAAGAACATCGGACAGCGCTTACCTTAATCCCCGCGCTCCGGTGACTTCTTACTTACCCGGTGAAGATGGCCGCCGGGATCTTCTACCTTCGTGGACCGCAGCTCTTCTGTGCGGTCCATTGCCGATTCCAGCCTCCTGATTGGCTGGAATCGGCACGTGACGGGGCGGAGCTACACGGAGCTACACGGAGCTACACCGAGCCCCATTGAGAAGAGAAGAAGACCCGGACTGCGCAAGCGTGTCTAATTTGGCCATTAGACGGCGAAAATTAGACGGCAACCATGGAGACGAGGACGCCAGCAACGGAACAGGTAAGTGAATAACTTTTGATAACTTCTGTATGGCTCATAATTAATGCACGATGTACATTACAAAGTGCATTAATATGGCCATACAGAAGTGTATAGACCCACTTGCTGCCGCGGGACAACCCCTTTAAGCTATCTTTCAGAGAACGCCCATCTTTATGGGCTAACTATAGACACAGGCCAATAAACCTCTCAAAATCTGTAACCAACCCACCCAATCTATGAAAAATGCTGTTCGTTGTTTTTTTTTTTTTTTAAGAAATTCTCTAGTAAAGGAAGAAAAACCAAGAAAATCACATGAAATTCTCTTGAGATTTCAACAGCACAAACTAATTTACACATTAGATTGGAAGAGAAGCGATTGTGTGTCAGTTCAGATAGGGTCTCAAATTGACTTATGAAGCTGCACACAACAAACCATTGCTTGCATTACTCAGCCCAGATGTAATGTTTTGTATTTCTTATCAGAACATTAAGAATTTAGATTCTTGTTACAAAAAAACTACGGAGATCGCATAGAAGATATTACGGATAAAACAAGAAGACTCTTGTTGGGTCATCAGCAGGTGACACTCGTTTCCGGGAGTATTTCTTTTCAGGTAATTAAGAGAAAACTAGAACATGAATATGCTCGGTGACATACGGACTGCACTTCCATTTGCTTAAGTGTTTACAGATGGACCCACTTGACCTATACGATTAAATGACTGGATAGATGTTGTATCTTCTTCATGTTTCCGGCTTGATGAGAACTTGATGTGAAGCTGAGTTTCTCTTGAAGGTTATACGTTTGAAGGATCTCTCAGATGTGACCGTATCCGCCATGTTCTTAGAGCTATAAATTATTCTCTTAGTAATTATTTTTTATTTAGCTTTTGTTATATTTAAAGGGCACCTCAACCAAAAAGTCTACAGTAAGGTTAAGGTGTAGAGATGAGCGAGCGTACTCGGAAAAGCACTACTCGCTCGAGTAATTTGCTTTATCCGAGTATCGCTGTGCTCGGGTCTGAAGATTCGGGTGCCGCTGCGGCTGACAGGTGAGTCGCAGCGGGGAGCAGGGGAGAGCGGGCGGGAGAGAGGGAGAGAAAGATCTTACCTCCGTTCCTCCCCGCTCTCCCCTGCAGCTCCCCGCTCCGTGCCGGCACCCGAATCTTCAGGGACGAGCACAGCGATACTCGGATAAAGCAAATTACTCGAGCGAGTAGTGCTTTTCCGAGTACGCTCGCTCATCTCTATAAAGGTGTCTTCATGCCCAGCATTCATGTGTTTTGGGATCGTAGACAAGATACTGTAGATGTTAACCAAATGAGTGTTCGGCAGATAGCTAGGTAATGTAAACGGACACCCTAACAGTTACTTGTCCCTGAGACTGTAGTAGGACTATTTATCCATCATCCACAGATGTTAAAGAGGTTGTACTAAAATACACTTTTATCACCTATCCTACAAAATTCTGATCAGTAGGGGTCTCACCATTGAGATGCCACCCGATCCAAAGAAAAGTAGTCCCATGTCCCCTTCTTGTCACTGCAAGCTTGCTGCACCCACCTGCAGTGACTTAGAGATTGAATGGAGTGGCAGCGGCACATGTGCAGTGCAACTCTATTCATTTCATTGAGGCTCATGAAAACAGCAGAGTTCAAGCGCTCAGAGTATCATTCTCGCTTAGTGTGTAAGAGATCATGGGTTCAAATCCTGGACAAGCCCTCCTTTTCGAAGCATTTATCTTCTTCCACTGCCATGAAGTATTCCCCTTGTGCATTTTCTGACTGGATTCAAAGTTATGGGGGGATATAAATTAAGGACTTCTACTTCTTCCTGATGGAGGGTGCAGAGATATCAGTCAATCCGTGCCCTGTTGTCTTAAGAGGTCCAAAGGCCCCTCTGTCACAATAGAAGACATTAGTATTATAAATGGCACACGGTAGGTAAGGGTCCTGTTACAGATTTTGCATTGTTGATCCAGAAGCTTGAAGTTACACCTCTGTTTATAGGAGTTATGATGGAGGCCATATTGGTTCTCCTTTAGCTTTGTTGCAGGTGCTAGGAGAAAGCGAGTGACAATGTCCTTAGAGATTGGCCACTGCCATTTTGACATAGGAATGATTGTAATGTAGATGATGGCAATTTGAAGCAGAGATGAAAGAAATGAAAATTGAAGAGATTTCAGGAGACTATAATTGTGGAAGAAATTGCTTGCAAAGTTGTCATTTCTGTAGATTAAGGCCACACCATTTTGCGTAAAGACCTGAAGATGCAGAATGTTTCCTGCCAGAGGGGTGCCACGAAAGTTGACGGATAATCACATGACTGTGGATGTAGCAAGATATCAGGTGAGCTTGATTCATGTTGATAGCATTCCGTCAATTGTCATAATGGATAGGATGTGGATTTTGTTTTTTAGAAGGGCGCTCTCCATGGTCATAACCTTTCCAGCCATGACATTCTTGCATCAGCAATTTTCCAATGGGTGAAACAGACTCTTAAAGAAGCATTCACAGCAGCCATTCAAATATGGCGTTGATGTTGTGAAAAATGTGTACATCAAGAGGGAGATTATGTTGCAAAGTGACAATACTTTTAGCTGGGGTAAGAAGTTTACATGAATGGGGGTACGCGCACATGTGTGAATATGTATTTTTTGATGTGTGTGTGCATACACATATCTGCTAGAATTTTTTAATATGTGCTGTAGGAGTGCAGTGAACAGAATGGCCTTCAGAGGGCTACAAACAGGCATTCTGGACTACAGAAAGGGTTAACATCTGAGGGGCTTGGCAGGTACTGGATAAAAGCAGCAGATCCTGCCACACTCAGAGAGGAAGTTACAGCTCAGCAGAGCTGGACAGGCTGCAAGCCTGAGGTCCAGTTTTGACCAGTGGAGGTGGTGTGAAGCCACATCAGGGACTTGGAGACTGGGGTCTAGTGCGGACCAGTTTGGGATCCTGTGGGTGGCAAACCCTGGACTTTGTACATTAACTGTATGATATGCTGAATACTTTTGCCATGTTGTGTTTGCTGTGGGATAAAACTGGCAGGCACCAGATTTAACAAAAGTCAAGTCTCTTGAGCCAGTTTTACAAGTGTGGTGCCCATGTCCGGACCGAGAGGTCGGCAATTCAAAGGCAAGTTAATCCTGGCTTGCCACAGTGCATATAACTGTGAATCAATATGTGTTCATACATGTGCATATTTGTGTGTGTGTGTGTGTGTTTGTGATTGTGTATGTGTATCTGAGTGTGAATTAGAATTTCTACATGTGTGTGTCTGTTGGACGCAACCTACCTTTCATCACAATTGCAATCTGCCATTGTAGGTTACCTGGTACAGCCGTAGTCTCCATTATTGCAGTGTTAGTGTGGTGGGCTCTCCTCGCTTCCTCTATATAGGGCGGTAATCTTTGGAAATAGCTTCGCTGTGAACCTGTTATGAATGAAGATGCATTATTTGTCCTTGTTTTTTGCTGCTGACAGACGCTGGATGAAAGGAAGGAAAGGAATCTGTTTGGTGCATTACACATCAAAGCTTTTCTCTGCTCGCTTGTACCTTCATTTCCAGCACTCCGCTGTTGTCTAGGTCACACTCAAAGCTGTGGGAAAGCTGACTGTAACTAATACTATGCTGCTTAGAAGAAAGTGGAAAGTTTTTCAATTTTAATTTTTACTTCTAAGTTTCAAAATGTTGTTGAGAGTGACAAAGTGTCCAGCCCAGACCCCCCAAACTGATGCACCCCTAGACCAGACCTACTAAAGAAATACAGACCAGACCTCCTAAACTAATACAAACCCAGACCAGACCCCCTAAACTAATGCGGACCCCAGACCAAACCCACTAAAGTAATACAGGCCAGACCTCCTAAACTAATGTGGACCCCATACCGGATCAACTGAATTGAATTAATACAGAACTAGAGTAGACCCGCTAAACTAATATAGACCCAGACCAGACCTACTAAACTAATACTGACCCAGACCAGACCCGCTAAACTAAACTAAAGCAAACCCAGACTAGATCCCTTAAACTAATAAAGACCCAGATCAAACCCCCTAAATTAATAGAGACCCAGACTAGAACCACTAAACTAATACAGACCCAGACCAAATCTCCTAAACTAATGCGGACCCCAGACCAAACCCACTAAAGTAATACAGACCAGACCTCCTAAACTAATGTGGACCCCATACCAGATCGACTGAATTGAACTAATACAGAACTAGAGTAGACCCGCTAAACTAATACAGACCCAGTCCAGACCCACTAAACTAAACTAATGCAAACCCAGACTAGATCCCTTAAACTAATAAAGACCCAGATCAAACCCCCTAAATTAATGCAGACCCAGACTAGAACCACTAAACCAATACAGACCTAGACCAAATCTCCTAAACTAATGTGGACTCCAGACCTGACCCCCTTATCTAATATAAATGCAGACCAGGCACCTAAAACAAATACAGACCCCAGTCAAAACCCATAAACTAATACAAACGCACGCTGGATCCTTGAACTAATACAGACCCAGATCCAAACCCCTAAACTAATACAGACCTAGACCCCCTAAACTAATATAGACCCCACACCAGACCCTCTAAATAAATGTAGACCCAGACCAAATCTCCTAAACTAATAGAAACCTAATACCCAATCCCCTAAACTAATACAAAACCAGACCAGACCCTCTAAATTATTGCAGACCAGGCCAGCCCTCTAACGAGATACAGACCTAGATGCTCTAAACCAATACAGACTTTACACCAGACCCAATATACTAATACAAAGCACAGCTATACCTCCTAGATTAATCCTGTGAACCTCGTGTGGCGCAGAGTGTTAAGGCAGCAGAATGCAGTCCCAAGCTCTCACTCACGACCTGCATGGTTCAGGTAGCCGGCTCAAGGTTGACTCAGCCTTCCATCCTTCCGAGGCCGGTAAAATGAGTACCCAGCTTGGTGAGGGGTAATAAACAACTTACCTGAAAGCGCTGCGGAATAACTTGGCGCTATTCAAATAACAAGTCCCCTTCCCTAATGTGGAGGCCAGACCAAACCCCCTAACCTAATAAAGATCCAGAACAGACCCTCTAAAATAATGCAGACCCCAGATCAGATCCTCTAAAGTAATACAAACATCATAAACCAATAAAGACAGCAGACCAGAACTAATAGACCTCCTTAAATAAATACAGACCCTCTAAGCTAATGCAGACTGGATCGAATGAACTAAAACAAATCCAGACCAGACCCTTTAAATAAGAACACATCTTAGACTAGACCTTCTAAACTAATACAAACCTAGATCAGACCTTCTAAACTAATACAGACCTAGACCCCCTAAACTAATATAGATCCCACACCAGACCCTGTGAATGAATACAGACTAAACCTCCTAAACTAATACAAACCCAATACCAGAACCCCTAAACTAATAGAGTTAGACTCCCTAAACTAATACAAAAGCAGACCAGGCGCCTTAAATAACAACGCATCCTAGAATAGACCCTTTAAACTAATACAAACCCAGATCAGACCTTCTAAACTAATATAGTCCACTAAAGCAAGTATAGATCCTAGACTTCCTAAACTAATAAGACCCCATTAAAGGTGGCCATACACATTAGATAGAAGTAAGATGATGGTTGAACGTCAATTGAACATACAATCACCTGGTGAGTGAACGTTTCCCAAATGCAGCCATATGCATTTTCAAGACCCTTTTAAGGCCGGATTATGAGGCACAAACACTTGCCCAATGACCAGGGAAATGTATGCCATGACTAAAGAGCTCACGCTCGAAATATGTAGACATTTAAACATCTATGCTGGTTTTTTTCACCATGTTCTTACTTAAATGCTGAAAAAAGAAGTATTTCATGCTGTCTGAGTTGCTGGAAAACTTTCATTTCTTTTATGCCAGACGTCTATTACAGCAACAATAGCAAATCTGCAACACTGCGTTTTGAGTAAGGGCCCATTTAGACAATGATTATCACTCAAAATTCGCTCAAAAGACATCTTTTGAGCGATAATCATTGTGTGCATTTACACGGTGAGCTGATCACTCAAAATTCGCTCAAACGGCAGTTTAAGTGACAGTTTTGAGCGTTCAGTTTGAATAAGTATGTAAATGAAGGCTTACGCTGTATGCAGAAGACGTGACTGCTATCTTCTGCATACAGCTGTTGTCTTCTCGGAAACTCAGCTGGTATACAGCTGAGCGCCCTGAGTGGGGTATGCAGAAGACAAGCGGGGCCACTTGTTCTCTGTATACAGCTGCTGTGTTCTCGGAGCGCACAGCTGGTATACAGATGAGCGCTCTGAGCGGGGTTTGCAGAAGACATGTGGAGCGCTGTCCTCTCCGAGCAGGATACCAGCTGAAACAATAGTATCAGTGGTATCCTGCTGAGAACTCAGCGCGCGGTCCTGATAAGACTCATCACTCATGAGTGAATCGTTAATGAAAACTGCACGATGGCCACCCATTTAGACACAACGGTTCTCGCTAAAAAGACATCTTTGAGCGAATTTTGAGCAAGAATCGGATCTAAATGGGCCTTTATGCAAGAGCTGAAACTAATGCCTCACCAAGTGTCAAACAGGCTTGCTGTAAAAAAAAAAAAAAAAGAAAAACACATGGAGCATACTCTGCACATTGTGTTTTGGGTGGTGACTTTGCAAGAGGTGGGACCTCCCCCATTTTTTCTTTCTCTTGCCTCCCTCCTGCTCCCCTGCCCCATCTCCGTTTCCCTACAAGGATACAAAGGAGGCCTTGGCCAGGCGATACATATTCAGGAATCCCCTAACCCATACACAAATATTGCTCTAACTGAGAGCAACCTGATGGGGATCTGTTATTCGTTGATAGACTGTTTAATTTTCTAAAAGCCTTGTTTGGCACTTATATTAAGTCATGCTATGATTACATTGTAATGTAACTGCTAAATATTTATTGATACTATGCTAAACTAAAAGAGAATAATAACTGAAAGTAAAGAATAAAACAAACACAAGGAGCATGGACAACATCCCAAACAGATCCATTTCTAAACTACTGCACCATTCTCTAACATTTACACAACTCTGCCATCTAGTGGAAACTGACTTGTGTGCAGGGATTGCTTTAGTCAATGGAAGTTCTCATGTTAAATAAAGTACAATCACAACTTTGAAGACTGAAAAAAAGGGATCCCGTCTGAGAGGGTTGTAAAGATTTGGGGAACATGTCAACCTTTCAGCTCCTTGTGTGACCGGGAAGATATAAGCCATGACTAAAAGCTCCTATGTAGGCATTTAAACATCTAAGCTGGGGGTTTTTTTATCCATGTTCTTACTGGAAGGCTGAAAAAAGAAGTATTTTATGCTGTCCAAGTTGCTGAAAACACTAAATATTCTTGTTTACAGACAGAGATGAAAAACAGACGATACAACTAAGGGTGGTTTCATACCTGCAGCTAGGGTTCCGCTTTCCTGCTCCGTTCAGCGAGCAGGAAAGGGGAATCCCTGTGACCAAAAAGCTCCATCTCAGGACGGAACGAACTGCGACAAAAGACCCCATTTACTATAATGTGACCGTTCGGTTTCCGCTCAGCTGCCTGACTTTTAAACAGAGCCGGATCCTCGGCGAACCTCTGACCGGAGCTTCTAATGCAGATGTGAAGCCACCCTAAGACGTTGCTACCATGGTATCCAGTCTACACAATCCTCTGCTGCTGTATGAACAGTACAAATAGGACTTCAGTCCTGACTGCTACAGTATATATGTACAGCAAACATTTTCCCATTACTTTAGCCTCTTACCCCTAGTGGAGGTGAAGCTGTGCTGTACTCAACTGGTCCAGAAGCACGGTTAGGGCTCATTCCCACTAGTTCATGTCATTTCAGTCCATGAAAAACTAACTGATGTCACTGCGTGTGTATGTGCATGTTGCATGCATTTTATGTTGAGTATGCGTTTTTTTACATCTGTGCGTCATCCATTTTTCTTAAGACTCCTGTTAAGATTACTGGGTACAATCCTAATTATATGCGGCCCCATAGGGATGCATTGGACACCCGCAGGTAGTTAAATGCCTGCAGATGTCATTTTTCCCGTCAGGCGCGGATCCGCATGCGGGAAAAAAAATGGACATGCTCCATTTTCGTGCGGGTCTCCCGCGCCTGAATTAAACTCACCTGCTCTGGACGATGTGGTTCTTCCGCCAGGCCGAAGAAAGAAGATCCAGCCACGAAGGAAGGAAGATTCGCATCGTCCGCAGCAGGTGAGTTTATTCTGATTTTTAGGCCTCATGTCCGCGAGGCAGGAGCGACCCGCTACGGATTCTACATGAAGAATCCACGGCGGGTCTGATTTTTCCTGTGGACATGAGGCCTAAAGCACCCTAAACTTATGGTTCTGTTAGGGAAGATGACAGGGAGTCGGATAACATATTTTTTTATACTCATCCGCTTCCTGGTTCCCACATTGCCTACTACTGAAGTTCGCACGGCGCACAAAAATCTGACTCAGAATGCTGCGGATCTTCCGTGCAGAAAGTAAGCACAGAAAATTTGCAGCAAATCCACCTTGTGTGGACATACCCCATGGGTAGCTTTACACGAGGCATAATTGCTGTGGGTTTTCCACAACCAAAAAATGGCTGTAACTGTGATGACCATGTGCCGAGCCTGGACTTGTGTGTGAAAAACGTGTGAGACACACAAAACTCCTGCGAATATTAACTCCATTCTTTTACATGGAGTCATATACAATTATGGAATGCATCTCCCATTGTTTTCAATGGGACAGGAAAACGTATTGCACGCCATGCGATGTGCATGCGAGTGATGCGAGGTTTCACACTAAAACAATGGGAAACACTTGTCGATCCTACAGCATGGCTGAAAGCTGCATCCGAGGATCGCTACTTTACCTGAAGTGATGGGCGGCGTTTTTTAAAGATATCATGCTCACCCGTGTGTAGGTAGCCAAACAGATGAAAAATGCACAGAAAAATGCAAGAATGCATAAAAATCGCACTAACGATTGGCCCCTTTTCTATGGATTACAATTGCAAATATCTGTTTAAAAATAATCTCAGGATGCCTTCTTAAGGGCCGTAAATGATGCGGATATTCTGCAGCGGGTTTTGCTGTGTAAATTCTGCAGCATTTAAAGTCAAAATGCTAATGACCACTTGTCCGTTAGTGTGTGTGTGAGTAAGAGTGCTTTACATGTTCCGCCCCTGATCACATGATGGTGACGTCATTGCAGGTCCTAAAGCATATATAAAAAACAGAGCCTGACAACAGCCATGTGCTGACAGGACTTGTGATGATGTCACCATCATGTGATCAGTCACATGGTCTCTGAGTTCCGCCCCTGATCACACGACGGTGACATAGTCGCAAGTCCTAAACCAGCAGAGCCTGATCACATGATGGTGATGTCATCACAGGTCCTTCAACTTTGTGTACTGAATGGGTGGTTATGGGCAGACTACATCACCCACCAACCCTGTGGCCTCAGTTGCTATGGATACAACAGTACTCAATCTGGCAGTTTGTAGCTGGTTGTGAGACAGCTGCACACCTGTGTGTGGAATCCAATAAATGACACCTCACAAATGTCCACATACATAGCTGGCGGTGCATATTGACCAAAAACAACATTGAAGCATAGTCCTTCACCGCTACCTTCACATCTCCTGAACGTGATATTATGTCATCTCAACTGCTAATGCCACCAACACCAGTCCAGCCTTCGTCTAATCGTGAACCATTGTCCAGTGTTGAAACTAACCATCGCTGTCGTACAAACATGTCACCACAGAGGGTTCAACACCGCAGTGAAGCTAATGCAGCTTACACGACACAGCAACAAACCACAATTTCACCTGAGCCACTAGCTCAAGTTTGTACATCTCGTGCAGCAGATATGCAAAAGCTACAAGCGAACATGTCTCCTCAGCGAGTGCTGAAGTTCATAAATTACATCAAGCTAATATGTGAAAGCAATGAGCCAACATGTCTCCTCAGCAAGGGCTGAAGTTCGTTAATCACTGTTTGAAATGTTCTGGAAATTTGTAAATAATGCCAATAGCTTACTATTTGCACGGAAATATTTTGACCAACTCCAATCCCTTTCACTATATATTATATTAGTAAGTGGCACATTGCACCACCAGCAACACTGGTACTATAAATAATACTAATAACTAGTACAACTCATATAGAAGAGATCTATAAAAGGCTCTTGGAGGCTCTTTGTGTGTAGTGACCTCTTTTTTCGCTTGTGTGAAGCTTGTTGACCACTAGACGCCTCTACGAGACAGTGAAGAGATTTCACCACGTTAACATAGTTTGAGAGGGGCGCATTATTGGAATGCGAGAAGCTGGATGGTCTTATCAAAGAAATGCCTGCCACCTAGGCCGTTCTCACCAGACTGTTAGGAGGTGTTGGGACCAGTGGATGTGTGAGGGCACACAAGGCGACCAGGCTCAGGACCTCCGAGAGACCACCAGTAGAGAGGAACGTCTGATGGTCCGACAAGCACGAGAAGAAGCAACTGTTTCGTTATTCACCATCCAGAGAGAGGTGGCGCCATCGTTACAGGCCCCGGTGTCTATCTGAGCCATTTCCAGGCGCATGACTGTAAGACATTTGGTCTCACTGCGCCCATAAAGAGTACTGCCACTGATACCCACTGTCACCTCCATCTGCATTGGGGTCTGGTAAAACAAAACTGGACTACTGCTGAGTGGAATTGGGTTATCTTCAGCAACAAATCAAGGTTTCGTTTGGGAACTGACGATGACCGTGTTTGTATCTGGAGACCTAGGGGTGAGCGCCTCAATCTTGTCTTTACTGTGGAGCGGCACACTGCCCCCTGCTGGTGTGATTTTCCCGCAGGATAATGATCGGTCGCACACATAAGGGGGTCACAGGAATGTCTCCACAACATTATCACACTTCTGTGGCTCCCGGTTATCAGATTTATCACCAGTAAAACATGTATAGGACCCTCTGGCATGCCAACTTCAACAGCCTATGAGTTTGCATGATCTAGAGGCTCGGTTACAGCAAATGAGGACCAATATGTCTCCAGTGTCCACCTGTATCACATCCTGTATCCAAGCTAGAGGCAGTACAACAGGGTACTAGAGCCTCCATGCACGCCCATATCACATCCTGTATCCAATTCAGAGGCGGTACAATAAGGTATTAGAACCTCCATGCCCTCCTGTATCACATCATATATCCAAGCTAGAGGTGGGTGGTACAACAGGGTACTAGATCCTCCATGCCCACCTGTATCACATCTTGTATCCAAGCTAGAGGTGGTACAACAGGGTACTAGAGCCTCCATGCCCGCCCGTATCACATCTTGTATCCAAACTAGAGGCAGTACAACAGGGTACTAGAGCCTCCATGCCCGCCCGTATCACATCTTGTATTCAAGCTAGAGGCGGCCCAACAAGGTACTAGAGCCTCCATGCCTACCCGTATCACATCTTGTATCCAAGCTAGAGGCGGTACAACAGGGTACTATAGCCTCCATGCCTACCTGTATCACATCTTGTATCCAAGCTAGAGGTGGTACAACAGGGTACTATAGCCTCCATGCCTACCCGTATCACATCTTGTATCCAAGCTAGAGGCAGTACAACAGGGTACTAGATCCTCCATGCCCGCCCGTATCACATCTTGTATCCAAGCTAGAGGCGGTAAAACAGGGTACGAGAGCCTCCATGCCCGCCTGTATCACATCCTGTATCCGAGCTAGAGGCGGTACAACAAGGTATTAGAACCTCCGTGCCCTCCCGTATCACATCTTGTATCCAAGCTAGAGGAGGTACAACAGGTTACTAGAGCCTCCATGCCCGCCCGTATTACATATTGTATCCAAGCTAGAGGCAGTACAACAGGGTACTAGAGCCTCCATGCCCGCCCGTATTACATATTGTATCCAAGCTAGAGGCAGTACAACAGGGTACTAGAGCTTCCCTGCAAGGGGTCAGTTCTCCACAATAAATGATATTGTAATCAACGGAAAGTTTCATTCCATCCCGACAACTTCTAGGGGAGGGATAGCTTTTGACAATGAATGCACATAAAAGGGTAGATTTATTACTGTCCAAGAGTAAAACTGTTGTTGCGCATAGCAACCAATCACCGCGCAGCTTTCAATTTTTTTAGCGTGCTTGGACGATGAAAGTTTGGCTATGATTGGTTTTTATGGGCAATAGAGACACTTTTTCTTTTTAAATTGTTTTCATAAAGCTGCCCCCAAATCTCCTGTGAATGTTCGGCACGGAAAACTGCTGTGATTAGAGGAGGCAGGGAGGCGGGATTATAGGTTGCCTAGCAGCGCTTATTCTCATTGGAGCGGGCTTTGGAACGTTCGGTAGTTGCCGGGCAACAGTGAATGCGAGAAGGTGTAACGTGGTTGGAGGACGGCGCGGAACGTTCGGTGGTTGCCTAGGAGATACTGATACTTTGTGAGCCGCTTCTGGATGGCCTCCCAGGGGAAGGTTAGGTCCGTGCACCCCGCGACCGGCACCGCTCGTGGTGAGCTCTTCACTGTGAGGGTGCGTCTGCAGGAGACCGGCGAGCAGTTCTCGGTGTCCGGGTGCAGCTCACGTATGAGGGTGGGAGAGCTGAAAGAGAAGCTGGAGCTGCTGGCGGGGATCCCTACACACCTGCAAACACTGGCCTACCTGGATGATGGTGAGTGATGGGTGGACCTGCTTTGCATATAAATGAGCTGTAATACCAGGCTTAGCCACAGACAATACTGGCGCTGTGGCAGACAACAAAAAAAAATTCAGACAGTTTCTTCTAATTCCATAATATCCCTTTTATAAAGCCCTTTAATTTGGAGCACCTACCAATGTTCTAAAACAAATGTGTAAAACTTAAGGCCCACGGGCCAAATAAGGCCGCCAACTCACTTTATGTGGTCCGTCGGCCATGCAGCAGCCTAACAGGCATTCCACTCACCCAGTCTGGTATCTGCATGCACTGCCCTGTACACAGCGCTGCCACCAAGGGGAGAGGTCAGTGGTCACAAACTCCACAGCGGCTGTCGCTGCCAGAATCGGAGCTGCAGGGTGGGTGAGTGGAATACCTTTAGGGATGCTGCGCAGCCAGAGGCCAATAGGGGGATGTCAATATTACTACTGGGGATTCTGTAGGGGTCACATATAACTGCTGGGTCCAATATAGGGGTCACTATTACTACTAGAACCACTATGGGGGACTCTACTACTGGAGCAACCATTATTACTGGAGGCATGATTACCATTGGGGCAAGAATGGGGTGACCCAATGACTATTGGGGCCACTATGGGTGACCCAATGACTATTGAGGACACTATGGGTAACCCTATGACTACTAGGGCCGTTATGGGGGGACACTATTACTACTGGGGCATTATGGAGGTCACCATTACTACTTCAGCCCCTATGGGGTACCCTGTGACTACTGGGGTCACTATTTTTATACAATTTTACAATTCCAATTAGCCCTTTGAAACAATCCATAAGGCTGATGTGGCCCTCGGTGAATATGAGTTTGATACCCATGTTTTGATAAGGACCAAGGTTATGGGGCTGGGCACACCCCAAACTTTTACCTGGGGGGTCTACCAGCCATGTGGAGTGCATACCTTTATTCCTCTTACAATCGTTTGACGCACTCGTATGTTCATGTAGCAAAATCTGCACCAGACTCTGACTTCAATGGATCTACTTCAGAAATCCGCACTTTTAACCCCTTCCCTCGCAACACTTTCTCCTTTTTTCATTTCTCAACTTTCAAAAATGTATAACTTTTTTATTTTACGGTGACCTCATTATATGGGGGCTTGTTTTTTGCGGGACGAGTTGTATCTTTCAGTAGTTCCATATATTATATCAATCGATTACTACAATACCAAACTTATATCTTTTTTTTTTTGCTGTACTATTTTTATTTATTTTTTCAAAGATATTGAATTTTTTGAAACTACTTTTTGATCGCTTTTTATTGCATTTTTTTTTTCTTGGAGACAGAGTGACCAAAAAAGCGCCTCTCTGGCATTCTTTATTTTTTTCTTCGGACGACTTTCATCGTGCGGAATAAATAATGTTTTAGTTTGATAAATCGGACTTTTACTACTTTTTTTTTTTATTCTATAATTAGTAAAACTTTATTGATCTTATTTCAACTTCTCTTTTAGTCCCCTGAGGGGACAACAACTTGCGATGCTTTGATCACTCCTGCAGATTGATGTAATGCCATAGCAATACATTATACTGCGATCGGGGATGGCTTGATAGGCGATCTGCCATGACAGCCCTGGGGCCTTTTAGAAGGCCCCCGGCTGCCATGACACCCGCATGGCTACCTGCGATCTCATTGTGGGGAGGGAACCCCGAACATCCTTCAGGGGATTTAAATTGCTGCTGTCAGAATTGACTGCGGCATTTAAAGTCTTAACAGCTTCGATGAGCCGCGGTGCGTGTGCGCGTATTATAGGCTAACACCGTACCAAACTTTTTTCTTCTAGGGGACATGCCGAATACTTCCACATTTGAGTTCAATGGAATTATTCCTGGAGGAAAGCTATCTATGAGCGTCTGGCCGTATGATGATTTGACTGATCTGGTAAAGTTTGCAGCAACTGGAGATTTAGCCAAGGTACTTCTAGCTAACGGCTATGAAGGGTTATTAATGATGCAGCCTGCTTTGGACCTAAGGACGCAACAATTTTAGGGAATTTTCATTTCCACCTCTCAAAAGCTATAACTTTTTATTTTTCCGTTGACACGGCCATATGAGGGCTTATTCTCTACGTGGCGAACTGTAGTTTTTATTTGTACTATTTTCGGGCACATATAATGAACTGTATAACTTCTATTAATTTTGTTTGGAGGGCAGGGTGAAAAAACACCAATTTTGACAATTTTTTATTTGCGGTATAAGGCTGCCTGTCCACGGGCGTTGCGATATCCCGTAGCGGTTCTCCGCCGCCGCCCGGGAGCAGGAGCCAGCAAGACGGATCTCTGCGGTGAGGCTATCTGACATATAGGCTGACCGCGGAAGATCGCAGCAAATCGCAGCATGCCGGCCGTGAGCGGAGAATCGCTGTGTTTCTGTGCTCGTGGACAGGTGGGCGCTCCGTGCATTTCCCGTGGCCGGATTATCGCTGCGGAGAACGCAATGCAAAAAAGCCCGTGGACAGGCAGCCTTATTGACTTGATATGTTTGTTTTTTTGCATCAATTTATTTTTATTTTGCATTGCTGCATTAAAATACATATTTGCTGTTGTTTATATTGGTATGACGTATTTTGATAACTTTTATTGTCCTAGGCAAAATAAAAAAAAAACATTTCAGCTCCTTATTTTGCTTTCTTCTTTTAGTAGCCTTTGCCATGAAGGTTGTCATTGATATGGTGATACCAAACTTGTGTATTTTTTTTTTTATTCCCTTTTTTTAAACAGAGGGAAAAGTACTTTAAAATTAGTTTACCCTCTTACTCCTTTTTGCGTTCTTGCTTTTTTTTTTTTGTTTTGTTTTTTTTTTTACTTTTTTATTTTTATTTTTTATATATTAGTTTATGCCTCTGTAGCAGACTTGAACCTGCAATCTCTTCACTCAGATAATACATTGCAGTACTTTTGTACTGCAGTATATTATCTCTAATCAAGTGATCACTGGCAATGGCAGACCCAGACACCATTGACTGGTGTCCAGTTGCTATGGCAAGCTATCATGCCTCTGCAATTACATGGCACAGGACTGATGATCATACAGAGGGAGGGGAGGGGGAGGGCGATCCCCCACTTTCTCTGAAACTCGTACATGCAGCAATCAACATTGACAGTGGGTATTGGGGTTGTCACTGATCCTCAATGTTGCAGTGGGAGGTCGGCTGTCAGTTGCAGCCGGCTACCGCTGTGAATGGCATGTGCTCACCTACTGAGCCCCCATCATCCATGTGCCTTAAATATATGGCATTAAACCTCAACCCCCTTTCCCCATGATGTATGTGTATGTTATAGTGCATGAAAGGGTTAAAGGGATTTTCTATTGATCAGACCTTGATGATCTGTCCTAATGATCAGCCATTAGTGGACCCCTTTTAAGTTCAGCAATGGCTGCCTCTGCAACAACATAGTAACATCATTCAATTTTTCCCCAGCTGAAGAGTGTGGGGGGCACTCCTGATTCTTCATTCAGCACTGAGAATTCCTTCCGTTTGAACACGAAAGGGAAGAAGGAGTGGTTGGCTGCTCGATCGGGCGTAGCCCTGTACATCGCAGCCCACCGCGGGCACCTGCATGTGATACGATACCTTTTACGCAACGGTAAGATGATTGATTTGCAGTTTGTTGTCCTCCATAAATTGCATGGGATTCATTCAGATAGCAGGATGGTTTTGCCAGTTGATTGGCTTAGCATCTTAAAGGGGTTAAGATAGGGATAACTTTATGATTGGTGGTGGTCTCACCACTGAGACCACCACTGATCCTGAGAACAGGAGATCCTTGTCCTCCTCCTCAATGCAGGGGTCACTTCTCCCACCCACCATGCATGAGGAGCCACCACTCCATTCATTTCAATGGGACTGACAGAAATTTCCAAGCACTTGTACTCGGCTATCTCCAGCAGTCCTGTTGAAATTGAATGGTACCACATATGCACGATCACTGCTCCACTCAATTTTCTCCTTACTGTGGAGGGTAGAGTCAGCCCGTAGTGAGGAGGAGACAGGATACGGGAACCTTGTTCTCGGAATAAGTCATCAATATGAGATCTGTGGTTGGCCAACTACTAGCACCCCCTGCCGATCAGCTGTTTGCAGGAGCCATGATGCCATGGTAGTAGCACAGCTCCCTATATTGTTCGGTGGGCTCAAATGGTATTGCAAGTTCATTCCTATTCTATGGGACTCGGCTTGCAGTACCGTTCACACTGTGGAGCCTTCGTTCTCAGTTTAAGTGGTGGATCCGGAGGTCGGAACCCCACTGATCATAAAGTGATGAGATATCCTATCAATATGCCGTGACTTTATAAGATCGGGATAGCCTTTTAAAAGATAGCAATCCTGAATGGGGGTCAGTCCTCCTATTAAATGTTGATTTTTTTTTTTTTTTTTTTTTTTTTCGACGCCAATTTAATTTTTTTTCATCAATTGCACCCAGTAGGATAAATTCTGTATTTAACCTGACCAAATACTTTTTATCAAGTTTCTCCATGTTTTAGAGAGATCTAATTCAAACCAATTTATTCTCCTGTACTTCATTCCTAGCTCCCCCTATGCCTAGTAGGCAGCAAAGACTGCACATGAATAGAAAGTTTATAAACCAAGCCGGAGACATCCGGCCCTCCTCTGACACCGACGTCAGTGATGACGCGCCATCCCAAGCCTGGCACAGAAGCTAAGGTATCTCAAAGAAACAGCACATCACTGGAACTCACAGTTTTGGAGAGAGGCTGCGTCATGTGACCAGGAGGAGGGAACGGTAGACTTTAGAAAATGTTTTTTAGCCGTTCGCGACCCTTGGTGACACTAAAGGCGAGCTCCCTCTATGTTTTGCAGTGCTTCTTTCAGTTGTGTGATATCCATGCCAGTATCGGCTCTGACAGTATCAGCCATTGTGTTTTTCGGCTGCTGATTTATCCAGGCATTATAGATGTCTCTAGCAGCTCTGCTCGTATTACATGGCCAAAATCTGTGAGTCTGAGCTCGGCCATCTTACCCTTCAGTGACATATCAGGTCTTATACGATTCAGGACTTCTCTGTTTGTTTCTCTTACTGTCCAGGGCATATGTAGCAACTTTCACCACCAGCACCACAGCTCCAACACATCAGTCCTCCTATCGGCTTTTTTCGCAGTCCAGCTTTCACATCCATACATGGCTTTGGGGAAAACGGTGGTTTGCACTATCCTGCGTTTAGTTGCTATACCGATATCCCTACTTTTCCAGATTTTGTCCGTGTTTAGCATCGCGCTTCGCCCCAAGGCTATCCTACATTTTATCTCTGGCATAGATTCTCCAGCCTGGTCACTTTTTGAGCCAAGGAAGATGAAGTCACGCACGCATTCTATGTCCTCATTGTCATTTGAATTTGGCCATTTTTTGGAGTTGTCATAATTTTAGTCTTCTTTAAATTCAGTTAGAGGCCCATTTTTTCACTTTCAGTTCTAATCTTATATTTCAGCTGCTTCAGACCGGCTTCTGTTTCTGCAGGCAGAGTTGTGTCATCCGCATAACGGAGATTGTTGATGTTTCTGCCACCTATTCTCACCCCAGTTTCCAATTCGTCTAGGTCCATTTCATACATGATCACTTCCGCATATAGGTTAAACAAGAAGGGTGAGAGGCTACAGCCCTGTTGGACGCCTTTGCCGATCCCAAACCAATCTGTCCCCATACTGTGTTCTCACAGTGGCTTCTTGAATGGTATAAAGTGATTTTATCAGCTTGACTAGCTGTGCCGATACGTCTAGCTCTTGTAGGGCCTGCCATAGTTTGTCATGGTCGACGCAGTCAAAGGCCTTGATGTAGTCAATGAAGCACATGTAGATATTCTTTTGGTATTCTAGAGCTTTTTCCATGGGCCATCACAGGTTTGCAATATGGTCGTGGGTGTCGCGTCCTTGCCAGAATCCTGCCCGTGTATCAGGGAGCGTCGCTTCAAGTACCGATCTCAGTCTTTCCTGTGTAATTTTGAGAAAGTGTGTGTGTGTGTGTGTATATATATATGTACATATATTACAATATGATTGCTGTGGCAAAACAGGGGCAATAGATAATACAAGGTCCTTATTGGAAAACTTCTTTAAAGGGGTTTTCCTTGGGATAGGTCATAAATATCAGATTGCTGGGGGCCCACTGCTCGAGACTTTCCATTGATCAGCAGTTTGAAGAGGCTGTAAAGGATTGCACTTCTCTATAGAATATATACTACCAAAAATAATTGGACACCTGAGCAGGAATGAAAAGTTGTTTTTATTTCCATATTTGGCCTTAATGACATCAGATACTTTCTGTGGCATACTTTCTACTAACATCTGATACACTTCAGCTAGTATTTCCCTTCATTCATCCTACAAACATTTGGTCATTTGGTGAGTTCTCTTAAGGCCTGTTTCATACGGGCAACACAATATCGCCCCGAGAAAATCGTGGTTCGTGCGATATTGCTGCTGCAAAGCATCGCAAATGTGAAGGAACCCATAGGAAAGCATGGGCTTCACATACATGCAATCTGTCGCAACGTGAAAAAGTCGTGCGGCTTTGTCGCCCGTGTGAAAGAGGCCTAAAGAAGATGGACACTGTTCATATTTCCTGACCTGACGTTCCAATTCTTCCCAAAGATGTTCAGTAGATTTCAGGTCGGAATCTGTGCAACCAGTCGAATCGTGGAACATCCATGTCCTCAAACCAACGTAAACTACCATTGGATTTGTGACGAGGCACGTTGTCTTGTTGGAAGTATGGCCGACCATTCCCAGAGTATTGTCACATTGCCGTCAGCAAAATATTGTCTGGAATGTCAAAGTACACCTCCATGATCCTTGTTCTTATCACTACAATCAACGGACTGAGACTATGCCACGTAGAACATCCCCAGACCATAACAGAACCTCCAACGTACTTATCTGTTGTACAACACACTCAGGTAAAAGGTGTTCCCCGGGCGTCCTCCATACCTAGGTATGTCCATCTGATTTGAAAATGCAGTTCCGTGATTCATCGCTCCATAGAATGTTCTTTCATTGCTCAACTGTTCAATGACCATACTCTTTGCACCACTGTAGATAAGCTGATGATGCATCTTCTTCGGGAGAACTCACCCCACATTTGAAGAATGAATGGAGGGAAGTATCGGCTTAAGTGTATCAGACATTATTAGAAATTATCCCACTGACAGTACACAACATCATTGGGGCCAAAAGAGGCCCACTAAATATTAAACGAGATGTCTAGTAGTAAACTATTGACGGCCTATCTTCAGGACAGGTAATCAATAGTAGATTGGCAGGCTCCGTCACCCAGAACCCCTGCTGTTTGCTGGTCTAGCACGTTTGTGCACAGAGCTGATTTCTGCAGGAAGCAGACAGCTCCTTTTCTTACTGCAGTGGTCAGACTTGGTATTGCAGGCCAAGTTCCTATCAAAGTGAATGTGAACTTGACCTGCAATACCAAGTCAGGCCATTGCAGTGGGAACAGAGCCGTCTACTTCCTGTAGAAATCGTCTCAGTGCACCTCTGATCTAGTTTCTAGTGATCTCTTTGACTACATTGTATCTTTTTCTATTCTTTAGGATGTGATGTGCAATTTAAGACCCATCTTGGAAATACTCCTCTTCATGTCGCAGCAGCTATGGGCAACTACAACTGTGTAGATGAACTGTTAGCTAACGGAGCACAGACACAAGCCGCCAATAAGAAAGGATACACAGCACTGGATGTGGCTGGAATGTGGGGTCACAAGAAGGTGCAGCGTAGGCTCTTCCTTTATCAATGGGAAGAAAGAACAGCCAATGTGTCAGTCAAGACTCATCTTGACCCCTCTGAACTTTTTGCTCATCAAAAATACGACTCACAATTGAAGACTTGGTGGAAAGGGTCTCATGCCAAACATTACATGGCTAATCTGATCCAGTATCCAGAATTCAAGGGATCGCACTTAAGTGCCCCCCCAAAAAAGACCCAAGTTAGAAAAATACAAAAAAAGACAAAAGATGAAAATGGAGGAGCCCAATGACCAAGAACGGAGCCTGTTGACAAAATGACTAGAACAATACCCAGCTCGGTGGTGAGAATCACATCCTGAGGAAGAGATGATGTGCAGTAGTAGTAGCACATCTTGCCATCTCGGTAAGTTATCCCCTATGCAGAGGGGATAACAAGATATGGGATAACTTGCCGAACAGTGGGGTCTGACCACCACTGTTTCCAAGAAATCATACATGGCAAATCCCAAAACTTTGACAGTTGTGGTCGTTCATGCACGTCGCAGAGCCATTGAATTCAATGGGACCGCAAAAGATAGCCAAGTTCCAGCGTTGGGCAGCCACTGGGTCCCAGTGAAATGAATAAGATCACCAGATATTGCTGAGTGCTTGAACCCACTTATGTTCTGCACTTCCTGTGGAAGTTAATGGTGCGGTAGCACACATGTGTAGCCACTTTTGTCAAACTTCAGGTACACACCAGGGCCAACTTCAATCCCTTTAAGGTCTGCAGTTGCAAGTTAAAGTAAAGGCTCTTTCACATGGGCAAATAATTGGGCATGAACATTCTTCTGAATGTCTGCTTGCCTGATCATAGGCAAAGCATTCCTCAGCTGATTGGCTCATCTTTGTGAGTATAAGATGCTCCATCATCAGCAGTATGTCTTCCGCTAAAAATCAGGGAGGTGCTGTTGATGTATACTATCTGTATGGGGATAAATGATCATAGTAACAATCATTTGTCCCCATACTAGCAATAATCTGTCAGTTAACAACCCCTTTGAAAGACGTTGTCGAGGAATTGAATTGTGGACATGCCCCCCAATGCTAGGCCCTACCCACTTAAATAGAAAAAAAAGTGTTGAGGCCCCACTGTAAAAGTGCAAGTTTTGTTCACCAGAAGTCTGGCATAAAAGCAATAATGAATATGCCCCACTGATTAAATATCCACAGAGGAGGGAGAGAAAGTAAGTGAACTTCTGTATTAATGACTTTTAGAGCTATTTAGCAAAAAGTGTTTATGTTAAGAGGATGAGATTGTGGGTTAAGAAGTGTGGGTTTCACAGGTGCTTTGCCCATTAAATAAAGACACACCGAGCCTGGTTACTGACACGTCTATTCTTCTTCCTGGTTAAGCCACCTTCTCACACAGCAAAAAACATTTGTAGCTGATACTCCACCCAGCAGAGGCTTGCAGTAGCCATACAATCCTGCTGAATGTATTGACAAGATTATGCAGCCATTGGTTGCTGCAATGTGGGAAAGGTGTGTGTGTGTGTGTGTGTGTGTGTGTGTGTGTGTGTGTGTGTGTGTGTGGAGGGGGGTGTCGGCAACAAATGTCTTTTGCGGTATGGCAACAGGGTTGTAGTGGGGCTGCAGCTGCACATGGTTTTCGCTGTGTGGTAACACAGCCTGAGTGTGCACCAAGAATGGTGTTCATGGGAGGACACCACAAAGCAATTCCCATTGTGGCATCTCTCAGGTTCGCCCAAGACCACCACTGTGTTCCAAAGTGCTTCTGGGAAATGCTCTATAAACAGAGGAGACAAATCTGGAACTTTATAGCTCAATTGCACATGGCTGTTTGGATATAAAAGAAAACTGCACACCAACACCAAAACCTCATCCCAACTTTGAAGCCTGGTGGAGGGAGCATCACGGTTTAGGGCTGCTTTGCTGAGTCAGGGCCCGGATGCCTTGTGATCACTGAGGAAAAATGAATTCTAAGGTGCATGATAACTTTTTATAGGAGAACGTAGAGGAACCTCAAGCTGAAGTGATGTTGGGTTGCAATATACACAAGTAAATCAGGCAAAGAATGGTAGAAAAAGATTAGTCTTGGAATGGCGCAGTCAGATTTCAGTTGCACCATGCTGATAGGAGGTCAGAATTTGGGTCAAGCAGCATGAATTGATGAACCCTTCCTGTCAGGTGTCAACAGTTCAGGCTGGTAAAGGTGGAATAATGGTGTGGGGAATGTTTTCTTGACACAACAAAGTCCTCTGATATCTTTGGATGGATACCATGACAAATTGTTGGGTTCCTAAAGGCCAAAGCAGGTCCAACCTGCTAGATGAGTGTTTTTAATGAAATAGCCATTTGGTGTAGCTGTTGTGTCGTTACACAACAAAACAAGGTGAGCTCCATTCTACCTGTGTCTAATGGGCAGTGATGAACGAACTTTCAAAAAGTGCAGTCAGTTTGCCAAATTTGGGCAAAAAGTTTGGTTCGGTCCAAATTTAGTTGAAACTGGATTGGAACTTCTTCAATACCCCTAAAATGGGTGTACAACACTGTCTAAAAGCCATAAAGCCCTGTACGACTCTTAGGTCATCTAGGAGTGTATCCAAGTACTTCTGAGCTGTTTTTAGATAATGTTAATGAAGCCCTTTTTTGGGCTACATTCACAAAGGTCAGCGCAATATCGCGCTTTCCAATGTGTGTTTTTAATTCAAAAACGCCTCGCATCACTTCTGTGAAACTTTAATTCTCAAGTGCGTGTGTCAGGGCGTCATATGATCGCAGGTGTTTCCCATTCAATGGGAAACATTGCATCGCACTCGCATGCATATAGCACGACATGCAACTGCCATGCAATGTCTTTTAAGGTCCCATTGAAAACAGTGGGCAAGGCGGTAATGACGAACGATGGAACATGCCACAATTTTTAGCATTGCTTCAAGGGAAAAGAAATCGTTCATGTGAATAAGTCCATGCAAAAGAATAGAGTTCATATTCATGCGAGTTTTGTGTGTTTTCGCAATGCACAAAACTTGCACGAGATTCTCGTTAGTCTGAATAAGCCCTTAAAAGAAGAATTTTAGCAGGTTCAGCCAAGCCGAATAGCCCGAGGTTCAAGTTCGTGCAAATCTGAACTTTTAGAAAAGTTCGACTGGAAGCCGGGTTCAGCTGTTATTGTTCGCTCAGCACTACTAATGGGGTATATCTTCTCCCATCTGGAAATACTATACAAGTAAGCGCTGTGTCTTATTTTCTATTCTGGAAAACTCGGTGAAGAACATGTACAAGGTTTGAACTTTTTAAGAGGAACATCACTAAGATTATTCATGCATCTGCCTTTTGGGTCTTCCGTTCTCACGATGGGTGTGGGTCCCAGCAGTTGGCCCCTGACAATCATAAATTATCCATGATCCTGTGGATAGATCACTTTATAACTCTGCACAACCCATTTAAGTGTTCCTCAACAGAAAAAAGTTTTTATATACTCCCACGCACCTTTCTCAAGAGAAAAGCTGTCTGAGAGCCCTGGGACCACCTCCTTTGGATTTCTTGGGCCAGGCAGGGATATTGATGTCTATTCTACTTTTGGTTATAAGAAATCATGTGTTTAGTAGTAACATACACCTTAAGGCGTTAACATATGTCAGTCATTACAAACTAAGCCAATCATGAGTTTTTATGATTCCAGGGGGCGTGTATTCCTGTTACTGCGTAATTTGGGGTATATTTGTACTGTGATGATAATAAACCAGAAGCGTACTGATGGTTGACCAACATGGTGTCAGACTCAGTGACCCTGCATGCATGCATTTCACAATGATTAATTTAGAGCAGTACAGTGAAGTCTAGAGTAAAGCCTTTGATTTTTCCTATAACAGGGAACATTTACAAACTACTTTAGGATAGAATTCTGGTGTAGTAAAGTCACAAATTTTTTGTGCAAGTCACTTGCACAAAAATTTTGCACCTTTTCTTATTTCTGCGCTGACCTCGTCACTTTTGTGAAAAGTGGGAAAGGCATGAAAGTGGATGGGGCTTGTCTTGAGGGGTGTGGCCGCCCTGGACTGGCAGATTTAGGTATAGTTTAAGGCAGAAACTGTTGTAAATTATACCAGAAATCTATGCCAGCCTCTAGATGACGTACATTTCTGTGTTGGCACCTGGAGGAACTTATATGTGAACAGACATGAGCCTCCTCATACATTAATCACATTATGTGCCATCGTACATTATACTAGTACTTTTGTAGGGAATGCCAGTCTTAATAAATTTCCCTCAAAAGTGTGAGAAAAATAACTTGGACATTCATAGCATGATGCTGGTGGAGGCCAACGTATCACTATTATGAAGGACAAAGACAGCAAGGGCCATTGGCAAGATGCTGTACTCTATGAGGACATATATAAGCACCGAACAATAATGACAAACTGCTATTCACCAGAGCTGTGTAGTCCAGCTGATGGCAACACCATTCTTTCCCACACCATCTCCCTTTCCTACCAGTCTTCTTATGCTGTTTAAGCCCTTAGATGCCACGGTCAACAGCGATCGCAGCATCTAGGGTGTTTGACAGAGGCAACGTCACCCCCATCAGCACCCCGGAATGTATTCGCAGGATGTGTTCTCATGGCAGCAGGGACATCCACCCATCTTGGAAGCAGGGCCTAATGGGATGCATATCAGTGTAAAGCTGAGGTCTGATTGGTTGTTGTGTGTTGGGATTAAGATAATTTTGATAAATGAGGTCTCTGTGCATTAAATAAATGCAGTATGGCACTCGCACTTTTAGGCCAGTGTGTGGCCTATTGATCCAGGGATTGCATGGCACTATATAGCGGTATACTGCTGTATGAAAACGGCGTTATTAGGAGTGTGAAAAATTTGCTGTGGCGCATTATGGGAGCAATGTATTAAAGGGTTGGTGATGCCTGTACATAGGGCACAAGACCAATGATTGGCTGCAGTGGTCATGTGGCTGTACAGCATGTCATCACTGAAGCAAAATAAGCAAGGAGCAACGAAGGATTTAACTTGGTTGCGATGGGCAACAAAGACTGTCTTGATAAATGAGGCCCAGTGTCCGTAGTGCCTCACATATTGCCCTATGGCTAGCATCTGGCAACAGCAGATGTAAAATTGTGGCGTTCTTTCCAAAAACACTGTATGAAACCACGCTGACGAAACACTCACACGGGCGTATTTTCTGTTCGTATTTTTACTAACCCAATATGGAAAGCACATGGACCTATTGGACTAAATCCATATATTCAAGTGTTTGTTTTTTTACATAGACCGATGTTGCATGTAAAAAAAAAAAAAAAAAATTGTAACATGTTCTGTTCTGGTCCGTATTCACAGGCCAAAATCGCCCATTAAAGTTTATGGGAGCATAAAGAAAAAAGCAAAGGCGCATTTGCATCTGTGTTTACTGCGGTTTTTTTTTCACTTTGCGCACCCCGTTTTTTTGTGGGTTGTGACAAAACTGACATCAATTGTGCCATCTTGCTTTTTTTTTTTTGCGTTCATGAATAACGGATGCAACATGGATGCAAAAAACACGCACGCAATGAAAAAGTTGCGTTTGTCATGGACTGAAATTGCATACACTCCTGTGAGTGATCCCTCAGGCTGGTGTCGCCGTCTTTCTGGCATTTTTGAGGCCCCATTCACACGAGCGTATGCGTATTTATGCGCTCATAAGCGTAGTGTTGTGGCAGAACAAACTGCTTTTTTATACATCTGTGTATTTTAACGTACTTTTTGCGGGCGCAAAGCATGTTCATTTGGATGCGCCAAAAAGATGCATCGATTTAAATGGCTAATTAGTCTGAGTCCCAGAAGTGTTCTTTTTCCAGTGGGATTACGAGCGTATCACGCATCCCCCTAGCGTTTTGCATGCAAATTTGCGCAACCCCCATTGAATTCTTTGGTGCAATTTCACATGTCGCCCATATGCAATTTAATTAGGTATGGATGCACACATATACGCGCACATAGAGAACAATGGGCTCTATCTCGCGTATATACGTGGCAAAATAGGGCATGCGATCTTTTTTGCGTTCGCGTATTATGCAATGCCGACACCCTAATGTGAGCGGAACTGCGTAAGCACCGTAATTTTTTTTGCCTGCGAGTTACTGCATATCACAGGGGCGTACAGAGCCCGCATTATACGTGGTAGACACACGGTTGTGTGAGCCTGGCCTTAGTGGCTGCTTTTCTCCGTTTTCCTGCGTTTTTTGGTGTCCGTGGTGTTTTCTCAACATTGCAGCTTGGTCTGCGTAGAGCGTATTTCCTGCTGTTTTCTCATAGACTTTGTCCGCCTGCACACGGGCAGATTTGCATTGCAGATTCCGGAACAGGGGCGTCCGCTTCCGAATTCCGCAGCACATGCCGCCCGTAGCATACTATGGCAAAACACGATTTCCTCTACGCAAGCGTTGCCTAGTGACGGTGCGGCAAAAAATCTGTACTGTGCATGTGCAGCGGCCGTCACATCCGCAGCACAGATATGAAGACGGTGGACAGGCACGCTGGGGTCACCGACCCCGGATGCGGAATCCGAATTGGCCGTGTGCAGACGGCTTTCTCTATAGAAAAAAATGCCCAAAAAACTCAGGGCTCCTGCCCACGGACGGACATTTGCCGCAGATCCGAAACAAATAGCGCCCATTTTCTTGAAGCTGTTTTCCAAAATATTTAACATTGGTGTCTGTGGGGGGGAGCCATGGCAAACAATAATTTCGTACTTGGCAGCTCTCCGCTGCCACGCTGTGCCCTTGCTACCTCCATGGTCAGTCTCTATACATTGACTGCTGCGGTTAGTCACCCATGTAGCCGCAGCAGCCAATGTCAGGCGGCGAGTGACGCCTCATAAACAGGCCAAGGCCTCCGCCGCAGAAGCCAAGGTTACCTGTTTATAGGTCGTCAATAAGAACAGAGACACGGTGACGCTACAGAACATGTGATGTGGCGCTGCAGCGGCGCTTCGGCACAGCAGTAACTTTTTTAATGCTGAAGAATAGACTGTCTGAAGTAGGATCTAGGCTTTGATACTTTTTCTTGTTCTAGCCTTATGTCGGGGAGGGGACGCAGGTAAAAAAAAATGCATACAAAAGTTCCTTTACTCTAGAATGCCAACATAGCATTGGTAATTACAGGTCTGTAACCAACAAAATGGCTGACAGCCCCATCCAGCGACAACAAATCGCATCACCGGAAGTAGTGCATGTGATCCGGAAGTGGTGTTCAGTCTCCTGCCACCGTGCGTGGGATATACGTATGAGGCACGTGTGTGGAATCAGCCGCCTCGTATAGGTGGGGGTGCATCTGCCACCAGAGGGCGCTTGTGCTGTCTGATAGTGTCTCTATACTGTACTCGCCGCATCCTCATAGATTTCTATACTCTGCAGTGATACAGCGAGCGGGAGTGCGCAGGCGCGTCCGATCAGTGCTGACTGCCGGTGTCTGTGCTGTGTACAAGCGGAGGAGGAACATGCTGGTGAGGGTTATGTAATACTTATGTGTGCAGTCACTATATAATGTACAGTCGGTATATACTGTATACTCTATATTGTACAGTCAGTATAGTGTACCTTTACTGTATGTTGTATCCTCAGTATATACTATACAGTTGGTGTATAGTGCACACACAGTGTGTTGTACAGTCGGTATATACTCAGTGTATATTGTGTATACTGTACAGTCGGAGTATAGTGTACCTTTACTGTATACTCGGTGTATAATGTACAGTCACTGTACGTATTCTATACTATAGTCACTGTATATACTGTACAGTCACTATAATGTATACTCTTTGTAGACTGTACAGTCGGTGTATAATGGCCCGTCAGTATATAGTGTATACGGTACCATCTGTGTATAATGCCTGGTCTGTGTATACTGGGTGTATAATGGCCCGTCAGTATATAATGTATACGGTACCGTCGGTGTATAATGTCTGGTCCGTGTATAATGGCCCGTCAGTATATAATGTATACGGTGCCATCTGTGTATAACGCCTGGTCTGTGTATACTGGGTGTATAATGGCCCGTCAGTATATAATGTATACGGTACCGTCGGTGTATAATGCCTGGTCTGTGTATACTGGGTGTATAATGCCCGGTCGGTATATAATATATACTCTTTGTAGACTGTACAGTCTGTGTATAATGTCTGGTCCGTGTATACTGGGTGTATAATGGCCCGTCAGTATATAATGTATACGGTGCCATCTGTGTATAACGCCTGGTCTGTGTATACTGGGTGTATAATGGCCCGTCAGTATATAATGTATACGGTACCGTCGGTGTATAATGCCTGGTCTGTGTATACTGGGTGTATAATGGCCCGTCAGTATATAATGTATACGGTACCGTCGGTGTATAATGTCTGGTCCGTGTATAATGGCCCGTCAGTATATAATGTATACGGTGCCATCTGTGTATAACGCCTGGTCTGTGTATACTGGGTGTATAATGGCCCGTCAGTATATAATGTATACGGTACCGTCGGTGTATAATGCCTGGTCTGTGTATACTGGGTGTATAATGCCCGGTCGGTATATAATATATACTCTTTGTAGACTGTACAGTCTGTGTATAATGTCTGGTCCGTGTATACTGGGTGTATAATGGCCCGTCAGTATATAATGTATACGGTGCCATCTGTGTATAACGCCTGGTCTGTGTATACTGGGTGTATAATGGCCCGTCAGTATATAATGTATACGGTACCGTCGGTGTATAATGCCTGGTCTGTGTATACTGGGTGTATAATGGCCCGTCAGTATATAATGTATACGGTACCGTCGGTGTATAATGTCTGGTCCGTGTATAATGGCCCGTCAGTATATAATGTATACGGTGCCATCTGTGTATAACGCCTGGTCTGTGTATACTGGGTGTATAATGGCCCGTCAGTATATAATGTATACGGTACCGTCGGTGTATAATGCCTGGTCTGTGTATACTGGGTGTATAATGCCCGGTCGGTATATAATATATACTCTTTGTAGACTGTACAGTCTGTGTATAATGTCTGGTCCGTGTATACTGGGTGTATAATGGCCCGTCAGTATATAATGTATACGGTGCCATCTGTGTATAACGCCTGGTCTGTGTATACTGGGTGTATAATGGCCCGTCAGTATATAATGTATACGGTACCGTCGGTGTATAATGCCTGGTCTGTGTATACTGGGTGTATAATGGCCCGTCAGTATATAATGTATACGGTACCGTCGGTGTATAATGCCTGGTCTGTGTATACTGGGTGTATAATGGCCCGTCAGTATATAATGTATACGGTACCGTCGGTGTATAATGCCTGGTCTGTGTATACTGGGTGTATAATGGCCCGTCAGTATATAATGTATACGGTACCGTCGGTGTATAATGTCTGGTCCGTGTATAATGGCCCGTCAGTATATAATGTATACGGTGCCATCTGTGTATAACGCCTGGTCTGTGTATACTGGGTGTATAATGGCCCGTCAGTATATAATGTATACGGTACCGTCGGTGTATAATGCCTGGTCTGTGTATACTGGGTGTATAATGCCCGGTCGGTATATAATCTATACTCTACAGTCGGTGTATATTTTATACGCAGTCTATAATATACAGTTATTTCCCCATTGATCGGCCCGCCATCTTCCCCGGCAGGACGGACGCTGCACTTACATCGCATGAACATATCCCTGTCTGCGCCAAACTGTATTCTCGTATACGAACCTTTCTGACTTTTACCACATAAAACATCCAATAGGCTGAGAGCGCTCGGTGCGTCAGACAATATGGCAGCCGCGCGATAATACGGCGAGTGTGACCGATACGGCCGCTGAGCGTGCGATATCATTATTAGCATTATGTTGTATTTTCAGCTACACGTCTTCACGCGGCGGGATGCGACTTTTCAGCGATTCCAGTCACGTTCTACTTGCCTCCCCTCGGCGGCGGTGTGCGTACGCTGCACCAGATAGATGCCGGATTAGTATATATTACGGTTTATCAGAAAAGACGCCCCAGAAATTCCTCTTCTGAGAGCCGTCTGTTGCCCATAGCAACCAATCACAGCGCAGCTTTAATGTCTTCTACTGCTGAGGTAAAATGAGAGCTGCGATGTGATTGGTTGCTATGGGCAACAGACCTGTTCTCTCAGAAGAGTGTGGTGCCGGTTACGTTTCCGTGGCCACGCTGTATAAGAGCTGCCATGTCTGCTGACCGCCTCCTAATGGAGCTAAAGGGACTATCCAGCTTTCCTGGGCAAGATATGAACAAGAATGTTTCCATTCACTGACAAGAAGCGGAGATCTTGAAGAAAAGTGCGTTCAGAAGTCACAGAACTCTTCATCATTCGACGATTACTGGGGTTTCTGGGTTTTTATACATGATGACCAGTCGGGGTCTAACCTGGGACCCCACAATTACAAGAACGCACACAACACTTTTGAAAACGCGTAACCCGCTACTGCAGCTCCGCCATTGTTCTCAAATTGCCGTCTGTTCGTAGGTCATATGACATCTATGGAAGACCCTTGTTTGGGATCGCCTCTTCACAACCCCATCTAGTGCAGCCTACAGGAGCGGAGGACCACCATGAGACCAGAAATGTGGGCGTATTGTGCCCCTCTCTATATACTGGCATCTCGGCTAGCGGGTATTTGGACCGGACTCTACACACTGGCGCTGATGGGGGCGCAGCACTCACTGAATTGTACCTGTGGGACGACCACTACACATAAAGGGGGCTATCTCATGAAGCCGGTCTCATTAGGGGAAGCTGCAAGTGGCTACAGATTCCTCCGGCCACGTGGTGGCAACCAGAGCGGGCATCTTTCCTCTAGTGTGTCTCTACATTGTAGACCCCTCTATACGTACTAGTAGGGTGTACGGACTGCGGTGGTCTTCTGCTGTTAGTGGTTAATGTACTGGTTCCATCCATAGATCCCTGAGCTGAGTAAGGACTCCGTCCGCATGAGGGACCCCGACAGAGTCCGAGAGCTGATCCTGGCCTTACAGAACGGGGGGGACAAGAAGTTACAGGTAAGTTACTTCCATCCAGGATGGTACAGAACGTGACCACTTTATTAGAGCCCCCACCTACGATTGGTGCTTCCCTGTATGGAAATTCTCCCCGTGACCCCGGAGTGCGGCCTAAAATCACGGGACAAGTTTTCCATGGATCAGTCTCATGTGAATCCATACTAGATGGGAAAATGCAGTGACTTCCAGCGAGGCCCGGTCATCGGTGCTAGACAAGCCAAGGCTGGGATTTCACGGCCAATTGCGCGGGGATTACTCCTGCAGCAGTGCAGAGAGTATAAAGAAAATGGTGTGATCAGGAAAAAACAAAAACATCCAGCGAAGGGGATCCTGTGGGCTTATACAAGTGATTAATGAAAGGGGTCACAAGGGGATGTCAGGAATCATTCTGATGAACAGGCAGTGCACAGTTCAGCAAACTGCAGCTGAATACGACACTGGTGCTCCAACTAACATGTCCAACTTGTCATTCATTGGCATGGATGGGCTATAACATCGCCGTTCTGTCTAAGAGAAGCAGAAAGAGGAGACTGGTGGCAAAAGAGCACACAAATTGTATCAATGAAATACATCCCCTGGTCAGATGGATCCAGATTTCTGTTGAACCGTGCTGATGAGAATTCAGAATTTGGCACAGGCAGCATGAATCGATGACCCCTTCCTGTCAGCTGGTAGAACATGTCAGCACTTTCATCTAATATGCAGCAATTACAAGAAGCTTCCTGTCCGCAGGGGCCGATATTCATCACCTGGTCCAACGCTCTACTAGATGGGGGTCTCATAAAGGGGTCATTCAGTGTATGTGCAGCATGGAGGGGCACATAAGAAAAAACACAACTTCAGTTATTTAGGTCATTATTAGGAATCTGTCCACTTTGGCATTGTATAATGGCACAGCTATTTTTTCTTCTTTTTTATACACTAGGTGGCGCTATTTTCAAAGCATTTAGCCTCTTTTTCTACCTGTTTCACTTCTGTCATATTCCACTTTACAGGTGATCTCTGATTTTGACATGACCCTAAGCCGCTTCCGGTATAATGGCCAGAGGAGTCCTACCTGCTATAGTGAGTATTCACCTGTCTCCCCCTACTGTGTTTCCCTGAAAATAAGACAGTGTCTTATATTGATTTTTGTTCAAAAAGGATTAACTTTTTTTACATGTATAGCTGCCTGGGCACTATTTGCATTGACTTTTTGAATTAACTGTTAGCAGGGCTTAATTTTGGAGTAGGGCTTATATTTTAAGCATCCTCAAAAAGCCTGAAAAATCATTTTGCATCCTCAAAAACTCTGGAAAATCATGCTATGTCTTATTTTCAGGGAAACGGGGTACTAGCCTTGTGTAACGTTCTGTAGTACAACCTGCCAGATATCTCATAGCATCTCTCCCTATATAGATATTATCGACAACAGCAAGATCATCAGCGAGGACTGCAGGAAGAAGGTGGGTCATAGCATCACCTGTGCGTTTAGGATGGGTGTTACGTGGAATCCCTTCCCCTGTGTAGCCTGAATCTGCATTCGGTTGTTGCACATCGAAGTCTCACATCAGTATGAGATTATCAAGTATTACATCCCCGCCACATTCAGGGGCTGAGCGGCAATTAGGTAGCGGCCATGTTTTTTTGTTTTTTTTTAATCTTTTTAAATGTCTTACAACTTTTGTAGCTGTGCAACTTTTTTAACATCTAGCACTCAAACCCCCTCGGACATTGGTGTAGACCAGGGGCTGTCAAGTAGGGACAACCCCTTTAAGTGCAGATCTTCATCCATGCTACTTAGATTTGTACAGTATTTTCATATTCCTTATTCTCCCTCTAGTTAAAAGATCTCTTTAACACCTACTACCCGCTTGAGATCGACCCAAATCGGACCAGTCAGGAAAAGTTCCCTCTCATGGTGGAATGGTAAGGTAAAAAGTCAGCTAAATGTTATTGCGTGTCAAAAAGCTAACTTTGAATGTTCACTACAGCAGGATTGGAAAGAGCAATGTTGTAGTATAAAGCATGGGGGAAACAGCAGCAGTCTGAGCCTTAGGTGAGACAGAAGGTCAATTTCAGTCTGTTATGTTGCAGCTAATTCATAGTCTTAAAGGGGTTATCCTACCGAAATCACTTCTCACCTAGGTCATGTATGATTGCTGGGACCCCCAGGGACCATAATCACTAATGACCTCAAGTCCTCATAGTGAATGAAGTGGTGGAACTGACAGATGTAGCTGAGCACATCACTCAGTGTCTCCTTCGACAGTGAATGGGGCAATGGTCATGAATGCGGATTGCCACTCCATTCACTAGCGGGGTGCATTGTTCTCATGATCCCTGGGGCTCCGAGTAGACGGACCCTTAGTGATCATGCATTTTGTTTTGATTGCTGTTGGTCACCTATGATAGAAGACCCTCATGCTGCAAAGGGTTAATAGTTTTGTCAATTAACAAAATGCAAAGTGAATGAACAAAAGAGAAATCGAAATCACATCAATATTTGGTGTCACTACACTTCACCTTCAAAACAGCATCAATTCTTCCAGGTACACTTGCACACAGTTTTTGAAGGAACATGGCAGGGAGATTGTTCCAGACATCTTGGAGAACTAACCAGAGATCTTCTGTGGATGTAGGCTCGCTCAAATCCTTCTGTCTCTTCATGTAATCCCAGACAGACCTAATGATGATAATAATGAGATCAGGACTCTGTGGATGACATGTCATCACTTCCAGGACTCCTTGTTCTTCTTAACTCTGAAGATAGTTCTTGGGGACATTGGCTGGATGTTTGGGGTCGTTGTCCCGATGGAGAAAATATTTGGAGCCAATGAGACGCCTCCCTGGTGGTACTGCATGATGAATAAGTATCTGCCTGTATTTGACCAAAATTCAATTTGCTGAAATGCAACCCCAAACTTGCAAGGAACTTTCTCCCCCATGCTTCACTGCTGCCTGCAGACACTCATTATTGTACCACTCTCCATCATGCTTCACTGCTGCCTGCAGACACTCATTATTGTACCGCTCTCCATCATGCTTCACTGCTGCCTGCAGACACTCATTATTGTACCACTCTCCATCATGCTTCACTGCTGCCTGCAGACACTCATTATTGTACCGCTCTCCATCATGCTTCACTGCTGCCTGCAGACACTCATTATTGTACCGCTCTCCACCATGCTTCACTGCTGCCTGCAGACACTCATTATTGTACCGCTCTCCATCATGCTTCACTGCTGCCTGCAGACACTCATTATTGTACCACTCTCCATCATGCTTCACTGCTGCCTGCAGACACTCATTATTGTACCGCTCTCCATCATGCTTCACTGCTGCCTGCAGACACTCATTATTGTACCGCTCTCCACCATGCTTCACTGCTGCCTGCAGACACTCATTATTGTACCGCTCTCCACCATGCTTCACTGCTGCCTGCAGACACTCATTATTGTACTGCTCTCCACCATGCTTCACTGCTGCCTGCAGACACTCATTATTGTACCGCTCTCCACCATGCTTCACTGCTGCCTGCAGACACTCATTATTGTACCGCTCTCCACCATGCTTCACTGCTGCCTGCAGACACTCATTATTGTACCGCTCTCCATCATGCTTCACTGCTGCCTGCAGACACTCATTATTGTACCGCTCTCCACCATGCTTCACTGCTGCCTGCAGACACTCATTATTGTACCGCTCTCCACCATGCTTCACTGCTGCCTGCAGACACTCATTATTGTACCACTCCCATCATGCTTCACTGCTGCCTGCAGACACTCATTATTGTACCGCTCTCCACCATGCTTCACTGCTGCCTGCAGACACTCATTATTGTACCGCTCTCCACCATGCTTCACTGCTGCCTGCAGACACTCATTATTGTACCGCTCTCCATCATGCTTCACTGCTGCCTGCAGACACTCATTATTGTACCGCTCTCCACCATGCTTCACTGCTGCCTGCAGACACTCATTATTGTACCGCTCTCCACCATGCTTCACTGCTGCCTGCAGACACTCATTATTGTACCACTCCCATCATGCTTCACTGCTGCCTGCAGACACTCATTATTGTACCGCTCTCCACCATGCTTCACTGCTGCCTGCAGACACTCATTATTGTACCGCTCTCCACCATGCTTCACTGCTGCCTGCAGACACTCATTTTTGTACCGCTCTCCACCATGCTTCACTGCTGCCTGCAGACACTCATTATTGTACCGCTCTCCACCATGCTTCACTGCTGCCTGCAGACACTCATTATTGTCCCGCTCTCCAGCCCTGCAGCGAACAAACTGTTATAGCTAAATATTTGGCTCATCAGTCCAGAGCACCTGCTGCCATTTTCCTGCACCCCAGTCATTTAGCCTTGTTTTGGCTTACTGGCCACAATTCTTTCACGAAGACCACTTCTGGCCAGACGTCTCCATACAATAGATGGGTGTACCTGCGTCCCTCCTGTTTCTGCCAGTTCTGAGCTGATGGCACTACTGAATAGCTTTTGATTTCGAAGGGAAGTAAGCATGATATGTCTCTCATCTGCTGCACTAATTTTCCTTGGTCGACCACTACATCTACGGTCCTCAACATTGCCATTACTTTGTGCTTCTGTAGCAGGCCAGAGTGGGAAGGGAGTGATGTGAGTGGTAGATGTTCCTTTAAGCCTTGTCTTGGTGGCTATCACTACCATCTTCCTAAGGAGGGCTGGGCTGCAGGGGGCTAAACAGGGGTTTTTGCTTTGATGGTACTGGACTGTTGCTAAATTTTTATCGTGACGCCAGTGCTGATTTAATGTTTTGTAAAAACACCAGACAGAGACTGAAATCTTAATGCAAACAGTTGTTTAACATTTTACTTGGCATAATTAACGTGGGGTGCGATACCCCCTTATCACAGCAGGCGGTGTCCTCCTCATTATCCAGGTTTTATCTCCTTACCCCTTGATGCATGAGGCTTACACTCGTCTCTGTAGTATGGTTGTCTCATCGGTGCCCTTCACATGTGTGACTTGCTCCTACATTTTGTTCGTTCACTGTTCATTTTGTTAATTGACAATAATAAATTATTAACCCTTCTATTTTTGGAAGAATTCTTACTTTGCAGCATTTTTCCACACCTGCCTAAAACTTTTGCACAATACTGTAGACTGAATGGCAGTTTTTTCTTGTCCTGACCTGCCTGTCTCTTCCAGGTGGAGTAAAGCTCACACTCTGCTCTGTGAACAGAGAATTGAGAAGCAGATGCTGTCGCAGGTCGTGAAGGAGTCTCAGGCTAGACTGAGGTAGGGTAATGGTAGTAGTGCCGCTACATTGACGACGTCCTGCTCCACTTCCTCCCTTTAAATGTCCTCATTCGTGTGTTTTTCAGGGAGGGGTTTGAGAAGTTTTTTGACGCCTTGCACCGCAGTGAGATCCCTCTTTTTATCTTCTCTGCTGGGATTGGGGATGTTCTGGAGGAGATTATTCGCCAGGCGGGGGTGTATCACCCCAATATAAAGGTGGTCTCCAACTACATGGATTTTGATGATAACGTAAGTAAGCTATAGAGGTTGAGGCATTTGTCTTAAAGAGGAGCCATCAGCTCTCCTGACATGTCTGGTCTTTTCTAATGATTTGTATTTCCCATAAAATAAACATTCAGAAGATTCTTTTCATAATCGGGCTCTTCCTGTGTTGTTGGTACTGGAAGTGCATGAATAAATTGACAATTGGGTGTTACCATTCCTCTGATTACTGAGCTGTGTCGCCACATGGACAATGTTCAGTTGCTGCTGACAGTATCAGTATTGGTATCGCCCACTTGTTGAGGTATAGCACATTGCAGAGTTCTACGGAAAGATATTCTATTGTTATTTCATGGGAAGTGCAAATATTTTTTCCATGAGCCTAAAATTGTTAAAAATTCGCCTTTCTTTCCCCATCTGCAAGTCTGATCAGTCCCGTCTCCGCTGGCCATGGAGAGGCCTCACTGCTGCCTGACATAAAGTCACTTGGATAAAATCTTGTAACATAACTTTGTGCACATGGAGGAGGGAAAAAAGTTGGCATCAATACCCCATTACCCGTGACGGTCAGGCCTAGTTTGCTGCTTAATGATGCAGCAATTTTAGTAGTTTTTTTTTTTTTTGAGGGGGAAAGTGTTCATCTCTGCATTAAAAAAAAACAACAATAAACGTTTCTTTAATTTTCCATCTACCTAGCCGTATGGGTGGCTTTTTTGTGTAGCAAGTTGTTGGGGTTTTTTTTGTTTTTTTTTTCAATGGCACGGTTTAAAGGGGTTGTCTCGCGAAAGCAAGTGGGGTTCGGCACTTCTGTATGGCCATATTAATGCACTTTGTAATATACATCGTGCATTAAATATGAGCCATACAGAAGTTATTCACTTACCTTCCCTGCGCTGGCGTCCCCGTCTTCATGGCTCCGTCTAACTTCAGCGTCTAATCGCCCGATTAGACGCGCTTGCGCAGATGGGTCTTTTCCCTTCGGCTCGGTTCGGCAGCAGCGGCGTTCTGGCTCCGCGTCATCGCGTAGCTCCGCCCCGTCGCTGGAATCGGCACACGTCATGGGGCAGAGCTACACGATGACGGGGAGAAGGGGGCAGAGCCAGAACGCCGCTGCTGCTGAACCGAGCCGAAGGCAGAAGACCCTTCTGCGCAAGCGCGTCTAATCGGGCGATTAGACGCTGAAGTTAGACGGAGCCATGGAGACGGGGACGCCAGCGCAGGGAAGGTAAGTGAATAACTTCTGTATGGCTCATATTTAATGCACGATGTATATTACAAAGTGCATTAATATGGCCATACAGAAGTGTATACCCCCACTTGCTTTCGCGAGACAACCCCTTTAAGGTAAATATAATGTATTGCAAAAAATCTCATAATTTTCTTTTTTTCGGGTGGTGGGGGGATATAATAGGTTAAAAAACACTGAAATTCCTCCAATTGCTACAGTTTTACGGAGATCACCATGTGCTATAAATTACAGTGTTTTTCATATGTAGTGAGAACTTGGGGAACCCAGTCTCTCCTCTACCCACATGGGTGGTCGCACCTTGGTAACCCACGTCCAGGCTAGAATTTGTAGTAACATTGCAGACAGAACAGAAACTTCGTACTGTTGTTAATAGCCACAGTGCACACATTCATGCCATTCCCTGGCCGTCTGGCCACTAAATAACCCAGCTAACCTTGGCCTGGTGCCTTACACACACAGTCCATTATACCCAAGCAGGGTGTCATCCTAGGGGGCGTCCTTCTCTGTCAGGATCCTGACTCTCAGCCATCGTTTGGCTCTTCTCCTTAGAACTACAGTCTCTCACAGACACTGAGTGTAGCGGGGCTGGAGATTTTATTTCCTCCCCGTCAAACCCACTCAGGTGATTAATTTACTAACTATATGACTGCTCTACCACCCTCTGCAGGCCATCTGTGTTATTACACTGCATATATATATATATATATATATATATATATGTGTATGTTTTTCTATGTTTGTACAATAAAATGGTTTATTTTGATGAGCTTCTTGTGCAGAGTGTAAGCTCTTGCCTACAACCTAAAGGTTGCAAGTTCGATCCCCGCTTGGTTCAGGTTGCCGACTCAAGGTTGACTCAGCCTTCCATCCTTGCGAGGTCGGTAAAATGAGAACCCAGCTTGGTGGGGGGTAATAAATAATAATTACCTGAAAGCGCTGTGGAATAAGTTTGCGCTATACAAATACCAAGATTTATTTATTTATTTTATTTTTATTTTTGAAAATAATTCGTATTTGGTGTTGCTGCATTCAGCAAAGACCCAGAATTTTTTTTCTTTGTTTCTATCAACACCGTGAGAGCTTGGCTTATGCAGGATGAGCAGTATATTCTTTATTTAGTTTTTTCGTGCCATTTTAGTGTGCAGAAAATTTCTTGATCACTTATTTTTTTCAGAGGCGGAGTGAACAAAAAGCAGCATTTTGGATTTTTTAAGTCCTTTCTTTTGTTTACATTGTGCACCAATCTGGATGAATATCGCATTCATTTTATTGAACAGGTCACTATGGATGCAGCGATACCAAATAGAAAAACATAAATACTGCGTCCCAGTTAGGGGACGTAAGCTTGCGATCCTAAGATTGCTCTGAGGTACTTTGTATTGCAGTGTATTATCAGTATTCTTTTACACTGACAGTCATGGCAGACTTGGAGGTCACCGTTGGGGCCTTTTTATACTTACCGATTAGCTCAGGAATCTGAACAATAACGGTTCGTGTAAACGCTGCCAGCAACTGAGCGGCAAACAATAATTTATTCGTGGTGCAGGCATAAACCTCAAACAACAATCGGCTTCTGTAAAAAGCCAGTTGTTTATCTATGAGTGACTGCCTGTTCACTGTGAGTGGATGCAGGTGGCCGGAAGCGATTTCCGGCATGCTACGCCTCCATTCATTGAACAATTATCACTCCTGTGTGAAAGCACAGGAGGAATAGTTACTGGAAGGACTGTCGGCACTAGTCGTTCCATGTAAAAGGACCCTTAGGCCTCCTGCTGCTATCAATCCATCAGCCTTTCTTACATTGTGGGGGGCCGAAATCCGTCCCTCTGTTATTCCCTTATCTGCGGCAGCCAGCAACGGCATATGAGGGGTTAAATGGCCAGGTTTGGAGTTATCCCTGATCCTGTTCATTAGTTCCGGGTGCCAGTTGTATAACACAGCAAGCAACCACAAATGATAGCGCAGCACCATCACTGACCAGTAATATACGCCAGCACACCCCAAGTATATAGAAGGCGAGAGATACTATTACTGATCAGAGCACAAAGGAGTTAAAGGCTGTATATGACAGGTTGATAGAAAGTTTGGGGTATTTGTAAAAGTGGGTGGTACACATCCACACCTCACTTCCTTCAGGCCTCTTTCACATGGGCGACAGCGTGTTTGCTGCGAGAAAATCACAGCGATGGCTCAATTTTGTGTCGCTACAAAGTCGTGCGACTATGCAGCGCTCTTTTGTTGGGATTTCCAGGGGGGAGCCTAAAAATAAGCCATATCTGCCTTTAAAAAAAAATGCATCGCCTAACAGGCGCTGTCCACTCCGCCGCCATTCTCCTCCGCAGCTTCGGCACTTGTCTGTAGTCTTCAGCCAGCGCTTCCTGGTCAGGGGGTTGAAAAACACCACCTCCAGGAAGCGCTGGCTCTGATTGGCTGAGCCGCAGTGCTCGAGAACCAATCACTGCAGCGCTCGATGAACTATTCACAGCCATTCAATTGCTGAAGACTACAGTCAAGTGTTGGATCTGCAGAGGAGAACTGTGGCAGAGCGGACAGTGCCTGTTAGGTGATGTCTTGTGTTGTGGTGTTTTTTTTAACCCCATAGTGTTTTTATGTCCTAGCTAAGTGGGCTTTAATCCCCAGGGCCGTAAAAACGCGCTCGCTCTGGGAATTAAAGCCACGTGGACTGTGGACGTTACGGCTCCATGCTGTTGGTTGCCCGAGGTACCCGACAACCTGGAGCTGTCTTGGGAGGCCGCAGGGAGTAACCCCTGGTCACTCGATCGCCGCTATCCACCGGATGACAAGTGAAAAAAAAGTTTAAAAACTTAAAGTTTCTTTTTTCCTCTCGAATTCTATCCTTGAGGGGAGATGAAATGACTTACCTAAGGCCCATGGATTTATCCGCGGACCTTACCCCGGCTTCTGCGCACGCGCCCGGCGTCAAAGTGGCAGACACATTTGCAAAAGCCGCAGATTGCCGGAGTAATTTAAAATCTCCCTGGTCCTGGCTACCAAACGTAGCCGAGAGCCTGGAGATTTCACGGGGGGGCTGCGGTTCTTGGTCACGTGATCGCCATTATCCAATGGATAACGGCGATCACGTAAAAGTTAAAAAAAAATACTTACCTAAGGCCTCCGGCGATGTTCCTCGACAGGATCTTCATCCGCAGAGCTTTTCCCCAGCTTCAGAGCATGAGCCTGTCGCCAAAATGTCGACAAGCGCAGAAGCTGAGGAGGGCCGAGGAAATTTAAAATCTCCTTGCTCCTTTCTACTAAAGGTCGCTGAGAGCATGGAGCCGTGACTGAGGGCCGCAGTAAGTGGTCCCCTGTCATGTGATCACCAATGGATAATGGCGATCACGTAAAAAGCTAAAAAACAGTTGAAGATTAATGCTCCTTTTGATTTGGGCCCCGTTGTGCAAACGGACATAAGATTAGGGCCACAATGGGTATGTTTCTAAACACAGGACAAACAGGGGTATCCATTTTGGGGTTAAAGCCTTCATTCATATGTGTGCTGTACAAAAAAAGTGTTTTTAAAGTGACACAATTGCCAAAAAAATGAAAATCATTATTTTTTTTTCTTCTGCTTTGCTTAAACTTATTAAAAAAACTGTGGGGTCAAAATATGCATTACAACCCTAGAGGAATTTGTTAAGGGGTGTAGTTTTCAAAATGGGGTCATTGGTGGGGGTCCTCCATCGTTTTGGCTGCTCAAGGGCTAAATCACCTTCAAGCGAAATGCCTGTTCTGAAAGCCACCGGCTGCTCCCTTCGGTTTGGACCCCGTTGTGCATACAGACATAAGATTAGGGCCACAATGGGTATGTCTCTGAACAGGGGTATCTATTTTGGGGTGCCTGTGTGAAAGTGGCTTTGTAGACGGACATCAAAGATTGTGTATTAAAGGAACAGTTCGGGCAAATGATTGGATATATTATGTCTAAGGGGCCGGAACATGACACCGGGATTTGGAGAAAACCTTGTGTCTTACTCTGCCCCCTCATGGCATTTACTAGGCATACGGCATGATATGCGTGAAATCTATGTAGCAGGAGGAGAGAAGAACCCAAACTGGTATATACGGGTCAGGTGACCAGGATGTATTCTGGAGGTGTATAATTCGTTCATTTATTCGCTTCCTTCCAGGGTGTCCTGACCGGATTTAAGGGTGAATTAATTCATACATATAACAAGAATAACTCTGTCCTGAGAGACACAGAGTATTTCCAGCAGATCAGCCACCGCAGTAACATCCTCCTCCTGGGAGACACTTTGGGCGACCTGACTATGGCTGAAGGAGTCACCACGATGGAGAACATTCTTAGAATCGGCTTCCTCAATGATAAGGTGAGGACGGAATCGTAAAGCCCCACCGACCAAAACATTGCATTTAGACAACAGAATGCCAGAACATTTATAGTAATTTCCACCATTTTGGTATGTCTGTCAGATGTCACAATGAACTTTTAGTAATCAATGCCAGGCAGCTGCTGCTAAGGCAAATTAGATAACAGGATGCATGACAAGGGATGTAGATGCAGATGACGGGAACAAAGCAGAGTTGCGTCTACTGTACTTTTTTCTTGTCACTGCAGGTTGAGGAACTGACGGATCAGTTTTTACAGTCCTACGACATCGTCCTGGTGACAGATGAGACCCTGGATGTGGTGAACGGTATTCTCAACTTCATAACTGCCAAGAACTGATTTCTTCCAGCAAACTACCCTTTTTATTCATTCTCAAGCTGCTACGGATTCCTTCCAACTCAACCAAAGGATGTTATTGACCCTTCTAAAATGTGCAGTACTAAGCGGGGGTGTCACTCTCATGTCGGTAGCACAGTACAAAATGTTTGGCCATTTATATTGGAACTGCTGTTGTGTATGAGTGGAGGCTGAGCCTGTACCTTTGCGTCCTCTTGTGGTTGCTCAGTTAGAATGACTTACAAACACTGTATGAAATATAGACTTATACAAAAATGCTACTTTATTAAGCCGCTGACTTACATTGTGATAAATAGGGCAGGTGTATCCGTATAAGAAGTAAGTGAACCCTTTGGAGTTACCTGGATTTCTGCATTTATTACAAAAAAAAAGTGGTCTTATTGCGATCTAAGTCACAATTGTAGACCAGCACAATCTAAGTAATAACACACAAACGGTTGTACCCTTCATGTCTTTTATTTAGCACATTGGCTTTTTCCTCGCCTCTTGCAGGGTCGCCAATTGTACTCTTGGAGGAATCTTAACAGGATGTCCAAGAGCAGCGACCGTTCTGAATTTTCTCTACTTGTAGATAATTTGTCTAAATCTAGGTCTTTCTCAGTGCTTTTGCAGCCTTTTCCAGCATCATGCGTCTCTATGACGCATCTTCTGAAAGTTATTTGCATCAAGGTATGGTTCACACAAAGAGGAGATTTGTCAGTAACCAGGCTTTATGTGCTTTGATTTAAAGGGCACAGCACCAGTGAAAACTGCACTTCCAACTTCATCTACTTAATTGAATCACCTTTTCCTAATTTGCATTTGGGGAAGTTATTAACACAAAGGTTCACTTACTTTCTCCCTGCACTGTGGATAATTACTTAATGTGCTCAATAGAAGGCATGAACGATACAACTGTTTGTGTATGATTAGTTAGATTGACTGTAGTTGTGACTTAGATAGCAATCAAACCACATTTATTAGTTGTCAAAGCAGAAATCGAGAGAATTCCAAAGGGTTCACTTACATGTTCTTGCTGTATATTCGGGAATAGCATAAATCGCAGTTCCCTAATAATTTTTCCGTTTACTACCGGTAGCAGGAGCGATCCAACAGTAAGCTTGCAGGCAAGTTATAGAGGCGCTGTGGGAAAATGTACACTGTGCTATGCCTGATGTAGGGTTTGAGGAGGTGAAGTGTGAGCCATGGGTACAAGGCACAGGGAATCCTTGTGTCATGCATGGCCCATCCTTACCTTGCACTAATAAGAAAAGTATCAGTTATGTCTGGAGTGTTACTTTTATATTCACTTTTGCTCAACAATTCAGTGAGCACATACAGGCATGCTTTATATGCAAATTAACAGTGAAGCCCTTAGATGAGCCTTACCTAGCCCCCTCATATCAATCCATTACCCAACAAACATATTGGAACTAGAGGCACACCTCTGTGCCCAAGTATGAGGACTAGCCAAGCAAGCAAAGCAATATGCATAAACCAACATTTATTTCCTGTTAAGCTAATGGGACGGTTGGACATGTATGAGGGACCTCTCCTCCTTTCTGTTGGCCCAGAGCATACTGATACCAACTTTGCAGTGGGCACCACGTAAAGCTTAATTTCCCCTGTAAATATAACAACCAGTCATGGGGAATCTTGGCTTTTCTACAGCAAGGCTTCTTAAAGGGGTTGTGTCACTATTCACAACCCATCCCAGAATGCGGGGCCTGGGGGAAACCGCTAAATCACCCTGGGTTCCTCTCTTGCACCCCCAGCTGATTTTTTTGGGAGACTACCACAGCCATTGGGGAATGTAGTGTTGCCAGACGGCATAAGGTCAACCAGAATGGTAGCCGTTCTTACTGAGTGGCTCTCTACTCTGGCTCATAGAGTAAGGTCATGAGGGGTGGGGAAACTTCATTCTTTGATGTTCATATGAACAGGGGATGGCATCTTGGCACAACCTCCTTAGTCTTTGGTCGCTGGGGTCTCCCCATTGGCTGAAGTACGCACCAAAAAGAATCGGTTATGTTGGTGCAACATATGATCACTTCTATCAAAACTGCCCCCCCCCCTGCGGAGGGCACTTTTCTCTCAGTTGTGTATACAGGTGCTTCATGCAATGTATGTTTGATCAGTGTTACATCCATAAGCATAAGTTAGGAAAACCAAAAATGCTCCACTAGACACGCTCTTGTTTTTAGTAAGGTTTTTCTTACCGGTGGAAGGTGACTATTGACCAACATTGTTTCCCATTGAGGTTATGGTGTCACTCATGGGTGACCTAGGGCCATCATGTAACATTAGCCTTTCACCGAAACCCTGCCATTGCCTTAATATTTTGTGGCTCCGACTGATTCCTCTACTAGTCCACCAGTCCCTATAAATTGAGGAATAGGACATTTAATCATCTCTATAGCAGGATGTTTCTTTGTTAGCAGATTTTAAAGTCCATCTACCATACAAAAAAACTCATCACATGAAGTATTGGGGTGAATTCACATAAGTGTCTGAATCTACAACTGCCTAGACTCTAGTAGCCCACGGACCTATAGTAGTCAATGTGCCAATTCACACGGATACATAGTACGTTTGAAAAACAAATCACATCCTACACTATTCTGGTCCAATTTGCAGATGAGACTCGCCCATTTAAGCCAATAGAGATGCAAGAAAAAAATGTCAGTGTGCTATCCATATTTCACAGATCAGTTTCTAATAGATGGAGAAAAATAATGAATTGGGGTTTGTTTCTTGTGTTTTTTTTTATTACGGATGTAAAAACAGACCTACGGATGTAAAAATGTCTGTTTTTTGCGGATGCAAATTCAGCCTTAGGAAGTGGGTCCGACCTCTTTCTATCAGCTCAGCCTTTCCTGTATATACAGAGACTCAAACCTCCATCTATTTTATTTTACAAAATGCATCCGTTTCATTAAAACTCTGATTGAAATCTCTGCCTCGCGTCTTTCTGTTTTGTGACGGCCTGATGTGGAACATGATGAATACAAAGACCAGTTTCACTTAAAATTCAACCACTGGTTTTAATAAGGGTAAAAAAAATTTAATTGTAAAAATAACTTTTTTGTCCCGTTGTGAACAGTATGTGGCGTTGCGGGTTTGTAGACGTGGTTGGGGGAAAGGGACTCTGAATCATTACAGCAAAGAGATTGAGAATTTCTTTATAAAAGCTGTAATAGTTCCTCGGCAAATGGAATGAAGGCAGTCTGTTGCGTTAGCAATTACATGGAGTCTCTTCCCACCCCCACTTGATGTCCCATCAGATCTGTCCTTCAGATCAGGATCGTTGCCTCCACAGTTGTGGATTGTATTGTTCAGAGCTGCCAACTGCCATCCTTGCAGCGACAAGAGGTTGTAGCCACCCCTAGTCCGCATCAGTATGCTTGCAGTGCACAAAGTACCCAGACAAGGATGGTGTTATTACGGGTGGGACTGGCATCTTCCCTGATTTTTTCAGTACCCTGCCTCCTATAGTTCTTCATGAACCCGGTCTGCCTCCTCTTCCGTCTTAAGTTTTAGTTCATCAGCTGTGATTTTCTCATCCTTATTTCGATCTTGATTTACAAACATGTCAGAGATTGACTTTTCACGGTCTACTCCGGGAGAGAATCGGCCTTTCCCTTCATCTACCTGAATCTTCAGGAAGGTGGAAAACTGGAATGATAAAATGATTGGATTAAAATGTGTATTTAGGGGAATTATACAATTTTCAAATTGGGAAGGATATAAAACAGTTTATTCTATGGATTTATCAATATGTATCTGAACACATCATGGAAAGGAAAAAAGTCATCCAAACTGAACAATAATGGCATACCAACGTAGTGCCGCCAAATGTCCTTCAAACTAGCAAAAAAGGGATTAAAAATGACCAAAGACCATCCTAATATGTTCAGGTCACAGCTACGTAGGCTGCGGCTACCAAGTGACAAACCTGGATCTCCAAACTCGTATAGACATCTAAATGTGTTGACTGGGGCAGGTTGGACTTTAATGTGACTATATCTGCTTGTCGGAATATCTTCTCAACCCTTTTTTTCTTTCCTATCCAAATAGTGCTTGCAGAAGTTGTGCAACTTTTGTGGCACTCAAAAGAATCAACAGCATCTCTCAAAGGTGGACTTATATTCTAGGAACCTCCCACTTGATCAGTCAAATTACCTTAGAGAAGCGTGTAGACCCTGTTGGAGGCATTGACCCATCATTCATGATTGTGTAAGGACAGGCCCTCCAGTGAGGGAGGAACTAAAAAATAACCTAACGTGTCTTTTACTCACCTCTTCCAATGGAACCTCTCCATTTTTATCTAAATCCATTGCTTCAAAGAGATTTTCAGGAGTATCACCAGTCCAGATAAACAGATACCCATCTGGAACGCCTTCTTCTCTATGCAATAGTTCTATGTCGAACTTTAGCACGGCACTTCCAGGTACTTCACGAGCTACAGTAACAAAACAAAGTATTTGAGAAGTAAGTCTAAAGACAATCTTATGTGATCCACCGGAGAACAGATAATTATAGCTGTCGGCGCCTGTATTAACCGCATGTATAGGAAGATTCACCTAAATGATATTCCATATCGAATTAATGTATATGAAAACTTAAGTAATCCCGTAATAAGTTTGTCAAAATCGCCGGAAGTTCCTTGATGGCAGACATTGGGGAAAAGAAGGATCGGCATGTTGGATCTCTACAAATTCACTCTTATGTTCTCCTGGGTGATGAAGCCAGAGTTGAGCATTTATGGTAACAAGTAGAGATCACAAGAGAGAAACACTTATTGCAATCTAAAAGGGTAAGGAGGGGGGGGATTTATCTACATATTTGCCAATTTATGGCTGAGATGGCAGCACATAGAACACCATCATCCAGCAGGATAAATGGACCTGGAAACGGGATCAGTATTTCACCAGCAGAAAACTTTACAGTTGTCTGCAACTCTTTGGCCAGCAGGGCATTCTACAAGACCTGAAGAACCACGTAGTGGCCACCTCTCATTATGTACATAACCACAAACAGTAACCTGTTTTACCAGAGAAAGTGGAACGAGTCTTGTTAAACTCTAAAACTGGAAAGTCAATATACTTAGGACTTCGAAACATCTGGTTTTTAGATTTTTAGCAATGAGCCAGGAAACAGAATGAGCTCATATTCTCATAAGAAATACCACAGGACTTGTACCTTCAGAGATCTACTCGGACACTGTAGTCAGTCTGTTTATTTGTCCTTAAAGGATGGTGAATAGTGTATTGGTTTCAACTAAAGAAAGTGCACATTTTCTTAATTGGATGAAAAGTCAGAAAATGGCAGGATGAGGCCTGTCCTGTGTCTGAACATATGTGATATTTTAAGCTAAATGATCAAGCATGACAGAGATCCAGATAGCCATAGGATAAGGTATAAGGATGTATACAGTGGTCTATGACTTACAATATAATCAAGAGATATAAACCTTATTTAACTGAGTAAGGTATTCTGAAACCTAATGGCTCTATATGTTGACTTGCTACTTCATCAAGACCATGATCATAAGTGAGGTGCCTTGCACATTTGGCTAACTAGTCTTAGCACTACTGCTTTGGTGAACATCACGCTAAATGACAAGACCAAAATATACCAGCTCACTAACCCTGAATCCCTTTAGACCAGATATGTATGTATGTTTGACCTGTGGTGGGAGGGAACAGTCACAATAAGGCATCCATCAATTTTCTACCTCCTTAGCTTTTGCCAAGAGGTCCTGAATTCAGACAAGACTCACCTCCACTTTCTCCATGTCCCAGATGGGGAGGCACAAGGATTGTCCTCTTCTCTCCTGCACACATTCCCGTCAGACCTATATCAAGACCATCAATAACTTTGTTCGCGCCCAGGGTGATCTGTTGGGGATTTTCAAATGAATGTCTGAAAGAAAATTGGAAAAGCAATGAGTCTGCCATTAGCCTTAGTCCACAACCGAGGGCTATGTGATGGGACCTAAACATTTGCTTTATGCAATAACACTGAGGTCTACAGCATCTGGGGATTCCCAACAGAACAATTAAGCCAGGTTATGCGGCTTCTATTTTTTTAAGAGTGCCCTGAAATTTATGTAAACAGGTCATAAAAACATGTTAGAAAGTTATATTGTGGTTTATCCAGGTCCCAAGACTCCAACCAATCATAAGAAGAAAGGGGCAGAATTGTTTTGCTAAGTACTGTGCTCCTTTCGCCTCTATATGCACTTTTTGACTCTTCGGAGAGGTGAGATGTCAGGACCAGTGATTCTCAGGGTCTCCGTACCCGCACTGCCAGTCCTATCTCCCGAGCTGCAGAGGTGCGGTGCAGGGGAGCCCTGGTCTTGGTGACCTCCCCTGGCCGCCGTAATCCTGGACGCCGGATCTGGGTGCGCGCTCCCGTGCTCAGGGAGCGGACGCCTAGGTATTCGGGTTGCTGGGGACGTGGCTGGGTCCTTCCCGTGCCACGTCCCGGTTGCCATGACACCCGGGCATGCTTGCTCTGCACTCGCTGCTTCATGTCTGGGTTTTGCTGCTGTCATGCTCCCCGCCCCAATCAGCTGCTGGGGCGGGAGTTCTGACAGCATTTAAACTGCTCTGTTTCCTACTGAAGTGCCCAGTGTATGTTTGGTCTCCAGCTACACCCGCGTACCCTTGGATTGATGCCCTGCTTGACCCGCTTGCCTTTGACCTGACTTTGCCTTCGCCTGACCCCTTGTACCTCACCTTCTCCTGTTGCTGACCCGGATTGCCTGACCTGCCTTTGTGTTTGTGTGTCTCCTTGTATTTTGTCTGTGTTTCTGACTCCTGTTCTGTATCCCTAGTGAGCCTAGGGACTGTTGCCCAGTTGTCGCCCTAGGGCTTTGCCTAGGGGGGCAAGTAGGCAGGCACAGGGGTTGCGGGTAGTTTCAGGGACTTTCAGTTACCTGGACCCCAGTTCTCTGACATGAGATTTACGCAGCTATAGGCTATATACTTTCTGTAGACTTCATGCTGCTCACTACTTTATTTTAATGATAGGTACTCTTTAAGAAATGGTAGGAATGGATCCAAGCAAGTGAATAAAAAAATTTTTTTATCCTCAGTGTTCTTTGGATGAAGATTTTCCTACCTGATAAAAATCTCTATGAAAAGATTAGATCTTCAAGAAATACCTAAAGATTGCAATAATAGTTTACAACAGGTAAATACAAATACTCACGATGAGAAGAGCAGGCTCCCATCCATTAGGGAACAGTTGTAGTGATACAGGATATAGTCGCCATTTTTAGAAGTAACATTACACACTTCCGGCTTATAGGTCACCTCTATGTCAACAGAGTCTTTGGGATTATGGAAGTCAATCACGTGAACATTGAAGATCAACACAGAAGATCCAGGAATACTGTCTCCTAATGTGGTAAAAAGAGTACAAACAATTGAAGTAAGCATGCAACTATAGAATCATTGGTCACCAGAAAAATAGTGGCCCAATGTACCATGGTGTCCGTAAAGCAACAGATCTATTGTGACCAGTCCATGAATGCTTGGGGATAGACCTTTATTTAGTAGAAGTGTTCATTGGCTCTTAGACACTTACCTGCTCCCTTTTCTCCATACGCAAGATGTGGAGGGATGATAATTTTTCTCCATTCTCCCATACAAACGCCTTGAAGGCCAGCATCCATACCGGGAATAATATAACCCATTCCTATATATGTGTTGTATGTGGTATTTCTGGAGTAGCTGTAGAGAAGGTCATAAAATGTATATCAGATATACTATATAATCAGAGAGACTACGGTATATAGAGGTCTTCCTATGACCAAGTTTCCTTTGCTATTGGAGCTCAATATAGACAGTAAAACATGACTGGAATTTCTTGTAACCCTACAAGCCCAGGTAAGTTGGTGAAGATGACCCTCAAGTTATAGGCTTGTGTTGTTTTGGCATGGACTACATGGTTAAAGAGTAAAGCGGTCACATATCCAGATGACCACCTGTAAGATTTGGTGAGAGAAGTCCATTTCGAGTCCAATTATGGAACTCGTATTGTTCCATAATTATAGGCCAAAGAAATTGGGAATATTACAACATTTTGTGAAGGAAACGGTGATTGCTTCATACAAAACTTAGTACTTTGTTTTATAACCAATAGTCCTTTAAGTGTAGTTCAAGAATATCGAAGTTGTATCTGTAAAACATGTGGAAGAATGCCTGACACTCTCTACTGGCACCCACTAAATTGCCATGATAGAAACAGTGTGTATTGGTGAAGGTAGCTTGCCAGGTCTTCAGTGCAGATGGAAAGTCATCCAGGACAATAATGAAATAAAGGAAGAACAAGAAGAATTTGAATTACCTGGAATCAAACAACACTCCATCCATGAGGGTGCCATTGTAGTGGTAACGGACATAGTCTCCCGTAACAGCCTTGCGCTTGCAATTTTCAGGGAGGACTTGGTCCTGCACTGTAATCCCATCTTTGGGGTTGTGAAAGTCTATCAGTAGAACATGAAATACCAGAGAAGCGTGTGGAGGGATGATTGTTCCTGGAGAGAAAAACAACATTGCATTGGAACTATTTCATTACAGGGGTTTTCCAGCTCTATAATATTGATGACCGATCCTTAGGATAGGTTATCAGTATCAGATTGGTGGAGGTCTAGCACCCCCAATGATAAGCTGTTTGCTGTAACTGCTGTACACCAAAACTAGTATAGCTCTGTATACTGTGCAGGGGCAAAGAATGGAACTGCAAGCTCAGTCCCATTCACTTGAATGTTTACATGAAAAGGGTAGACATTTTATTTAAAGGGGTTGTCCCGCGCAAGCAAGCGGTGTTAAGCACTTCTGTATGGCCATATTAATGCACTTTGTAATGTACATCGTGCATTAAATATTGGCCATACAGAAGTTATACACTTACCTCCTCCGCTGCTGGTGTCCCCATCTCCATGGCGCCGACTAAAGCTGCCTTCTTCTCCCTTCTCTGTGCGGCGCGAGCACGCCGGAGCGGCCCCATTCAACAGAAGAGAAGACTGCGCAAGCGCGTCTAATCGAGGGAGAAGAAGGCTTCGGCCGGCGCCATGGAGACGGGAACGCCAACACCGGAGGGGGTAAGTGTATAACTTCTGTATGGCCAATATTTAATGCACGATGTATATTACAAAGTGCATTAATATGGCCATACAGAAGTGCTTAACACCGCTTGCTTGCGCGGAACAACCCCTTTAACTCCTTGGTCACATTTGCTGTAAATGTGTGGGGTTTGCATGGGGGGGCTCAGGAGTCAAACCTGCTCCATACACAGTGGGTGTTTTTGATAGCTACTACCTGATCACAATTGCTGTGATTAGAGATAACAGTGGGTTGCTGTTCGTGTTTCATGGCAGCTTGGTGCCTTCAGAGAGGCCATTGTAGCTCCCAGGGCTACAATGTATTTCTGCCTATTAAACTGTGCCTGTAGCAGGGCTTAATAGAGTTCTTACAGTAATACTGCAATACTGAAGTGTTACATGATTGCAGTATACTGTATAAGCATTCAAACAATCACTAGTTCAAGTCACCTACTGAGGCAAAAAAAAGTAAAAATAAAAAAAATTTTTTTTTATTATTAGAAAAAGTTTTGAAAGTTCAAAAGAAAAAACTTAATTCCAATATTAAAAAATATGGTATTGGCACATCTATACAATTCCAGTCTGTTAAAATAACGTATTATGTAATCCACATGGTGAACGATTCAAGAATAAAGAAAAAACACACCAAAATTAGACTTTTATTGGTCACCCTGTATCTAAGCTAAAATTTTATGAAAAGCGATCAAAAAGTCATACGTGCCCCAAAATGTTACTAATAGAAACTACAGGATCATCTCACAAAATTGTACCTTCACCTAAATTTAGCAATGGAAAAATAAAAATACTCTGGCGATCAGAAGATGACGACCGAAAACAATTTTTTAAAGGAAGTATGACGAAAACTATATAAATTTGGTATTGTTATAATCACACCAACCCACAGAATAAAAACATATCATTTTTGTTGCAACATGTATGCCGTAGAAGCAACGCCCCCCCAAACAAATTGTCACAATTTAGTTGTTTTTCAAGTCACCCAACTTAAAAATTTTATGTTTTTCAGTACATTATATGGTCCATTAAATGGTACCATTGGAAGAAAAAAACTTGTGCTACAAAAAGCAAGCCCTCAGACAGAAGAAAAAAAAAGTTATGTTTTTTTTAAGTGAGGAAAAGAAAACAAATGGTTGTCTCTTCAAGCATTTAAAGGGGTTTTCTGAAACTAAAATGTTGATGACTTTTCCTTAAAATATCTTATTAATATCAGATCGGTGAAGGTCCACCGCTGGTGACCTCTGCTGATCGGCTGCTTGAAGAAACTGAGTGCCATGGCCTCTTTCCAGGCCTATGTTGTCACATTTATTGGTTACATGGCCTGAGAGCTGCTTAGTCCTATTCAGGTGTTACTTCAGCTAATTATTGGAGATGCTAAGCAGCAGACCCCCGCCAATCCTGAGAATAGGTCATTAATAGTTTAGTTCCAGAGTTCCCTTAAGGACAATTAGTGACAAAATTTATAGTACTTACCATATCCTTTCTCTCCATAGGCCAAAAATGGGGGCACAATGATCTTCCTCCACTCTCCAGCGCACATGCCCAATAGGCCTTGATCCATGCCTTTAATTAGCCATCCTGAGCCAACATAGGTATCATATGTACTAGAGCGACTGTAGCTGCAAGGAAAGTCAAAAATATTGAATTGCTTTACAACCTGTTGTACCCAAGTTACAGTTCTTCAGCTGTAACGATACTTTAAATCCCGGCATGCTCTACCATTCAATAAACTATAACCTACCCATCTTCATATACAAAACATGTACAAGCTGACGGACTAATGGTGAAAATATATAAATGCTCTGAAGGAGATCGCTACCTCGAGTCAAAAAAGGTTCCATCCGCGAGCGTTCCATTGTAATGGTATCTCACGAAGTCCGAGTCCTGGACAGTTCGGTTACATTGGCTGGGCTTTTCTAGGGTTGTGATTTGCACCTCATCTTTCTTGTTCCACAAATCCACCAAGATGATGTCAAAGTAGAGAGTAGCATCGGCAGGGATCATCCCGGCTGAGAAAAAACAAACAACGAGTTAGGTGAACTTTACAGATCTGGTTTACTTCTGTGTCATGACAGGTCAACACAATGGCATGGTAGAAAATATGAATACTTACGAACTCCTATGCTGCCGTATCCCAGGTGTGGGGGTACAATCAGTTTTCGTCTCTCATTCACACACATACCCAGAATCCCTCTGTCCAAACCAGTGATAAGACGGCCTATTCCAACAAATCCTGCTACAGCAATCCCTCGGTCATAACTGCAAGGAGTGTAAATAGACAACGTAGAATTAGTGCTTAAAGGGCGGGTTCACTTTAAAAATTTGTTGTCAGAAATTGCTGGTGAAAGTAAAAATATACTTGTGTGAAATATACATTCATTAGTTTTTGGGATTTGCTTGAACAGGAGAAGACACTGCAGGAGAGAAATCCAATAGTTGCTGTCTGGTTGTGTAGTCTGGACCGCCCCCTCACGACTGTTATAACAAATTAGAAGAGTGTCCTTCAGCGCCATCTTTCCCTGTAGAATGGATCACTTTGCTGCCAGTTAGAGAAACCATAGAGACATACGATGACAGCGATGTTGGCTGACTGTTTCCAGTTTCCATTGGCAGAATGTACCATTGTATAAAGATACACTTACAGTAGCTGGCAATTGTTTGCTGTGTGTGGCCTGCTGTGAGCAGAAGCATGTCAGTACAAAGAGGGTGCGCCCTGTTGTGCCTGCCCACTGAGAAAGGGAGGTTGGCCCTGGTGTGACTACTGGAAAAGTGGGCAATATTACTAGAGATGTGCAGACAACTTCTGTAACTACTAGGGAGCAAAATCAGAAATTCCATGTAAGACCCCTTATCCCAGGTGGCAGCAAGTGTGATAGACTTTGATACAGACCACACTGCGTTAACCTCCTTGTGGAGACCTACAGTAACCTCTTAAGGAAAGGGATATAAATGTACAGCCTCTAGTGGCAGGAAGTGTATAGAGTGGGCGCAGGAGTACAGTCCGCTCCATGCGTGGCAGGTGAGGGCTGCCTTTGGTAGCTGACGCTCAACTACAGCAACTATAATTGGAGATAACTCCGATTTCAGCTGGTAACCATTTAGATGCCGTTGTCAATTTAAATGGCACAATAAAGGGAGGGGGCTCCCTCTGTTACCCAACGGCGTGCTCTTCAAGTGTCATGGTGGTCTTGGGAAGACCCCCAGGAATGCCATGCATTTTTCCCTATTAAAGCGACCCCCCGGTCCTAGACAAATAAACTTCTTTGAGTACCTGATGCACACTGAGCATTAGTATGCATTTACACGGGCGATTATTGCCCTAGTCATTGCTGGAAACGGCAAATCCTGGCGATAGTCACCCCGTGTAGAAGCAGCCACCAGCACGGTGCTGAGCAAGAAATCGCTCACTTGCCGCAGTTGCTTGGTTGTTATGTCACATAAAAACCAAGCAACTATTAGCCCATGTAAACAGGCAGCTGATCAGCTACGAATGACTGCCTGTTTCCAATGAATGGGGGAGGGTGATAAGAGCGTTTTACGTACTGTTCCAGCTCCATTCATAAAAGCACAGGCGATAACCGTTATCCCATGTCCAGGTACTTTTAGCCATGCCTTAATAGATTGCCTGCAAAAATGCAATGTACTGCAATACCGAATTATTGCAGTATATTGTATAAGTGATCAAGGATCACTGGTTCAAGTCCCCTTTGGGGCTAAAACAAAAAAGTTAAAAATAAGTTATCAAAGTTTTTCGTAACCACTATAAAAATAAAAAGTATTAAAAGTTTAAAAAGCATACTTTTTTCATCTTTTAAATAAAAAGTAAAAACAAAATAAATGTATGTGGTATCGCCAGGTCCATAAAAATCCGATCTTTTAGAATAATTTATTTATTCTGCAAAGTAACTACTGTCAAAAAACACACAACACCAGAACAACAAGAGAAAAAATGTTATGTAAAGCAAACAAAAAGTTGTATGTAACCTAAAATGGTATCAATAGAAACTACAGATCGTCCGGCAAAAAACAAGCCTTAACACAACTCCAATGATGAAAGAATACAAAAAAGGTTATGAGGCTCAGAAAATGGTGACAGAGAGTATTTTTTTAATAAAAAACAAACAAACATTTTTTTTTCTCCATTTTACCCTATTTAGGAATGTTTAAAGTTTTTCAGTACATTATACAGTTTGGTACTATTGAAAATTGGTACTATATGTCCCGCAAAAAAAAACCCTAGTTGGCAGAAAAATAAAGAAGCTATGATTTTTTTTTTTTTTTAAAGCAGTGAAGAAAAAGTAAAGGTGAAAAGAAAGAAAAAAGGGCTTGGAAGCGAAGGGGTTAATCCATCATTTTCTAACTTCACAGGTTTATATTGACTTATACCACTCCCCTCCCCCATCTTTTCCATTTTGCAGATACTTGAAGCAGGAGGTCAAGGAAGAAGTAATGGGACTGTAATCCCCTCTGGCTGAAGCATTAACTGATTCCATGGCAGCTGTACAGTTCCGGACATGCTCTGATGATGCCACTGTGAACAATGCACTCAGGTTCCTACACGTTTTCTACGCCTCGTTCTGGTATTCATTCCAAGATATTCTAGGCCAGGAATATATAGGCTGTAGTGTAGCATCAGTAAAAACGAAGTCTGCAGGACCATGTGGGGGTTAAAAGAGCGGGTGCTTTTGGGAAGTCCCACAGGAACATCTTTCTTCTATTTAGTTTGTGGGCGTTCCAGGGTGGGTTGAGGATGTAGCTTAAAGGGGACCGGTCAACAGGTTTTCACATGTGTAACTGACATACCATGCAGCCGCAGTGTAGACGGTGTGATCTAACTAGGTTTTATAACTATGTGCACCCCATTAATTGCTGAATCGCTCTCGCAACTTTTCCCACGCTGTATGTTAATGACTCGGAAAGAGTAAATTTTTAGTGAAAAGAGTCACCTTACTTCTTTGTGCCAGACTCGTCCTCTGACTCCTGCACATGCGCCTTTGTGTATATTTATGGCGCATGCACAGAAAACTTCTGCTTAACCAAGGAAAACCTCATAGCCTTGGTGCGCATGCGCCTGAATTGCATTGACATGCACGGGTGATATCCGACATATACCCATGTCTGCCGCTCAATTCTTTCCCCAGCTGACTTCTTCTCCCGCATCCCCCTTCTACTGGAATCGTGCACAAATATCTCTGCTTGCTCCCCCGCCGTACTAGGGTATGATTTAGACTTTGAGATTTAGTGATACGATGCGCAATAGGCGCCAGTCTGGGTGAAGGATTTGGGCTGAGTGATCAGCTTTTGCAGCAAGAGAGCTGCTGTTAGTCAAGGTGGCGGGTGGGGTTTCCAAGAACGGAGGGGATGGCTGATGAAGTTATTCGTAGAATACAGTACAGGAGAACTAAAAGTAGCGTTTGCGGAACAATGGGGAAGAGGACAAAGCTGAAAATGGCCACCTAGTGTACACTGCTGAGGAATCAAAACAGGGGTAAGTAAGGCTCTATGCTGTAAATGGTGATGACAGAGGCCCTTAAAAATGACCCGCGAATGAGAGTTCAAATGTTGGGAGGTAGGTATATGAAGTGGGTATTGCTAACCAGGGAGAAGGCTAGAGTGACACCCTATCCACCATGGAAGCCAACTGATCCAGTGTTGGCTTGTCAACCGGGGATAGCACCAAGGGGTATTTCATCTACGCTGCCGATTTCTCCATAAGGTAGTCATGGTGGCTTGATCGGCTATTGGGGGAAATCACATGATTAAGGCCTCATGCCCAGGTTTAGGCCACTGTAAGTCATGAAGGTACCTGTGACGTGTCTACATGTAATTCCTCTGGGACATAATTGGCGGCCAGGATGCCCCACGAGTACTGGGGCATCTCGATAATCACTGGCCATGCTTGGTGCTCAAACAAATGGGAACTTTGTATACAATAATAATAAGAGGCTGGTCCGGCCACATAACATTTATAGACAATGAACAAGCAGGTCCTTTCACGTGTTATATACACACGTTTAGAGAACTGAGTTTTGGCCTCCGTCTTAGTAGCAGTCTATAAACAGGAACAAGGCCTATTAACACCAACAAGGCTGTTTCTGGTTGCAGTTCACATAGTCCACAAAGCAAAGTTCATTCCTGTATGGTACTTTCTGGTGCTCCAGCCTTTTGAGCGCAGCCATACTATTTGTTTAACAGAACACAGTCTCTGTACTCACAGTCTTTTATGAAAAACAATCCCCAGGCTGAATGCCGACCACAATATCAGCAAGCACCAGGTGCAAGTAGAGTGTAGCTCCGCTCGTCTATGCCCGTAGGGCGGATGGCAATGGTCACCCATAGTGTTCAGGTTGCAAAACTGCAGAGGAACCCGTGCTGCTTCTTTACATGTCTGAAGCCCGATGTACTCTGGTCTCTGCCCAGAAACCAATCAGAGATTGCAGGACACAAGAGGAAGTGAGGACACTCCCCGGGACCCCTGCTATTCCAGCGGGAATCTGAATGATTATAGTTCAGTGTAAATGCATGCACCGACTGAATTACGAAGAGAAGTGAATGAATTCTCATTCATTTCAGTTTCTGCTGGCAGAAAACTAAACAGCAAATCGGACGGTCTAAATAGGCAGCCGTTCACTTATGAACAGCTTACTGTGAATGGAGGTGGGCAGGCTGGAACGATCCCGGTCCTCCCCGTCTCCATTCACTATCGATAACTAGTGAATATTTGTTTGTTCTTCATAGGCTCCTACTTGTCTTGATGATCTGAACCAAACTTGGTACACAAACTCTTCATGATCCAACTTAAATTACTCATGGGGATTTCAACTGTGCAACAAATAGTTTTCTTTGTACAGTTTCAATAAATGAGGCCTATTGTGTAATCTATGATCAAATAGGATGCTTTATGATTCAGCGTGGAAAATAGATTAGACCTGTGGTGGATCGGAATGCCTCCGAAAAACAGAAGCCCATCAGACAAGCCCAGTTGAAAGTAAAGAAAGTAAAATTACTGCGAGTGAGTGAGACAAACGAAGAACTTAAAAATGAGTGGGAAAGAGCCAGGACATCAAGGGCTGCAGAGACCTTGAATAAGCATCAGGAATTCTAAGAGAAAAATAGAGCCAGGACATCAAGGGGTGCAGGGACCGCTGGAACAGCTTGAGGCACAAATTTAAAAAGAGAGGGCATCAAGGCTACCCAGGCAGTGCCAGGTATATATACTAGTGTATTATATTGGACCAACTTCATTCCTTGGAGTACTGAATTTGGTGCTTCTAGAGCAATGTTCCCCAACCTCTGGTCCTCCAGTTGTTGCAAAATTGCAACTTCCAATATTCTCTGTCATTTGCAACAGTTATAGAGCCACACATTAAGGAAAACTTTTCTAGAGGGTAACTCAACCAAAACTTCACTCAGAACTAATAAATCCACAATATGATTCCATTTTGCGCTCTGTATGATGAAACATTCTAGAAAGATTTTCTCTTAAACATTTTTACTGCATCAAGTTGTTAAAAACTCTGCTCAACCATTTCATAGGTATATCAATGTCCAAGAAAGAGGGCCGACAAACAAAATGGCCCCCTTACTAGCTGGAACAAGACAAGAGATCTTAGTGCTTGCTACTGCTTTTAATATCCCTTCCATGATGCTTGGGCTAATCCCCCACACTGCTGTTCGCTAACATTTATGGGTCTGTAGGAAGAGACCCCTGTAGAAGTTATTCCCATCCATTAACATAAGATATGCAGTCAGCCTTGGCATAGTCCCTTCTTCTCGGGGGTCCTATAACAGCTACATGGGCTTGAGTGGCATGCAGGAGTTGTCACCCAGTTCTCCTAGAGTTATGAATGGCAAATCTACCTAGTTTTGCAGCATTAGGGGGATATAACTGCTTCTGTTTTCTTTATTTGGTGCTGTATGCAATGCTTCTACCATAGAATGGTAGAGTTGGAAGGGACCTTCAGGGTCATCTGGTCCAACCCCCTGCTCAGTGCAGGAAATATTCCATATTCTATGATGGAATACCTCCATAAGACGGCATCCAATGGAACACCGCTCCATATAACTTGGTTGTACAAAGCCATCACCCACCCATGAGAGTGAGGGCTTAGGAGTCGAATTATATAATTACCCAGCTTACCCAACAGAAAATAACCCAAGAGCATAACATTACTGACAATTTGCTTATTTTTGGTAGTAATTCTCATTAGTGTTAAACATGGAGCATAGTAAAGACCGCTCAAGCGCTTGTAAGGGGACATCTACAGGCAGGCAGCACAGCAGGCAATCCTTGGCTCAGCCACGTCTACAAACAGAAACCTGAATCCCACCCGTCTCAAACACGCCTCCCTTACATCCATCTACACAGCAGCAGCTCCTGCTAGGCCCAACCACCTATTAACACTACACTGTGCAGCGGAGATGGACTCAAGGGTGCAACATCTGGAGTACAGACAATATACCGTTTATGATACCATCCACAGCTCTACAGGAGACTTACAGTGTGCAGCAAGATATTGCTTCCTCCATAAGGAAACAGTAACTAATCAAACCTGCAAAAAAAAAGAAACATAACCATATAAGCTGACAATCTCCCTGCAACCATGACAGTGATCCAGTATCATCATGTCCATTCCATAATTCCAAGATGTTTCTAATGCAAAAATTCTAACAACTGAATTTTTGCATTGCACGAAATTAGTCAGTCGCCTCTTCCTGAATACTATGATTACAATGATAATGACCACAACCAAGAATATTTAGTAAGTTCCCCGAACAGCAGAACAGATTTCCATCACCATAGAGAAGAGGTCCATCACTCCAAACTGTAGATATTCACCATCTATAGTTATCACGTTATGGCACATTGCTAGGATATCCCATCAATGTCCCGTTGGTAGAGGTCCCGTTGCTAGAATGAAGCGGCAGTAGAGTTGGCCATGCCACTTGAGCTCCTGTTGGATCTGCTTGGCTTTTCTCAGAGGCTGCATGGTCAGCCCATTATAGTCTACCCCTCTACTTGGTCTCCAAAAAAAGGCAAGCAAAGACATCAGAAGTTAAAGTGCACAGCACTGTTTTCCAATTCTTGCTATGAAATGATGCAAGACATCACAGTGGTCAAACCCACCACCAATGAATGGGACAGAGATTTGAAATCGATGCCTGTAGATAGGCAACCCCTTTAAACGTTATATGCTCTAATGATTGCTCTACCCTCTATCGTAGGCTATAATTACATATTTATAGAGAAAAGCGTACAGAAAATGGTGAGATCCCAAAAACAGAGTCTACCATTGTTCCTCCATGTATGTTAAGGTCTAACCTGTCATATATAATACAATAAAGATACATTTAGTGATACCAATTCTACTTTTGCCCATCTCGATAATATTAATTCTCATTAGTCTTCATAAGAAAACATCTGAAGATGTTCTGAGGTCACCACCAAGGGGTGACAGATCCAGATGTCCCTACCATCGGCAACTATTAGGATAGATACAAAGGTCAGTACCTGGCATCAAACTTCTGTCCATCTTTAAGAGTCCCGTTGTAATGGTATCTTACAAAGTCTCCCATCTGAACTTCCCTGGGACATATCTTCGGAATGTCGTAGCGATCAATGACGACATCTTCTAAGGGTCCAGATTCAGAAGAGACGCACAAAACTAGGAACTGTAGCCACACTATAAGGCTAGTGGAAGTCATATTTGCAGGAGATCCTCAGGCCCGGCAGACTGTCAGCGTTGCCTCTGCTTCCTCTCTACTGTTCCTTCATTGACTGCCAAGTCTCTGGTTATAAAGGAATTTTTGTTAACGTGGAAAGTGGGGCTTCAGGCTGAAGATATCTGAGCTGGGGGGAGGAGACTGAACTTCCTACAGAAGGGAGAGGAAGCAGATCCTTCTTCTAGGTCCTAAAAAGTTATAATGCAAAAAGTTGAAATAAAAGAAGCTGCTGCTCTATGTAAAAAGATTATAGAGCTTAAGAAACTAGCGGAGCTGGCTAAATAATAAGGGGGAGGAAAAAGAGGTTGAAGTCGTCCACATCTGGGATTTAAGGAGGGCAAGCTTCAGGGTCCTAGTGCAGCTTTAGCAAGGCAGACTGCATGCAGAATTCGGCCCTGGGAGCAGCGGCGTCCGTGCGTACCTGGTACTCAGTTTTTTTTTGTACTGCGGATGGTTCGCACGGTTCGCCGTTGGGCATGCGCAGTACAGCTTTTTTTTAAAAACTACTGCTTTTCCCACATCATCGCCTGCAATATCATTGCCGAAGAGCCACGGATTGGACATTGACTTTAATGGAAGCCGTCCGCGCGGAATCCACGGAAAATGGAGCATGCTGCAACTTTTCCTCTGCTTGCGAAAAACCGCAATTGGTTTCCGCAAGTGTAGAGGAAGAATCAATTTCCCATAGTATGCTATGGGTGTTATTTGCTGCGGATCTGCGGTAAGGACGCCCGCCACGGATTCCGCAGCAAATATCTGCCTGTGGGTAGGAGGCCTTCGGTAGAGGATTTTAAGTCACAGCATCAACAGTTAAATGGTCACGGTACTTTGTGACAACTTGTGTTCCTATTATAGCTAACGTGATAACCAGCAAAACTGCAAATCATTATTTACCTAAAATGACATTTTTGTGCTGAAAAATCCCTTTAATGTGCTGGAGGCTAGGGGTTTCCCTTCCTCTTAATTTGCTGTCCACTGTCAAATGAAGACCATCTCCAGTAACAGAGTCATTGAGGTGAATAACAGGAACAGTAGGAGGGTGGTGACTCATGCTGCCCATAGAAGTCTATGGAGAGGAAAAAAGGAGCAAGAGAGAGACAGAAGCAGAGATGTAGCTGTAGCTAAGAATATAGGTGCTTTTAGACGGAGCGATTTTCATGCTTGTAAGAAATGAATGATGGGTAAACGAATTATCATTCATCGTTCGCTTGTTGGCCGTGTTTACACTGAACGATTATCGTTCAAATTCGAACGACCCAGCTTTTTTTTTTAACAATAATTGTTACGTGTAAATGCACCCTTAGTGATTTACTGTCCCATGGCTGCTGAAATCACATCCACACTGCTCAGTCACTAAGGGTATATTCACACAAGTGTATGAGAATTTGTACTGTATAAACCAGGCCGATTTTGCAAATGACTTTCCTTCGATTTTCATGCGCACTTGTGATTTTTTTTACATGCAGTTTTTTTATTTGGTGTGTGCGTGCTTATAAACAAAATTGCATGTTAGTTCTCTCTTTTTTTTTAGACTCTGCACTAGAGATGAGCGAGCACCCAAATGCTCGGTCTGCATTATTCGAGTTGAGCTTTTCGTAAAATTAGAGAGCTCTACTCGAGTAACGAACCTCATTGGCTACAATGGGAGACTCGAGCATTTTTGTATGTGGGACGCCGGGTCCCAAGCTTTTTTTTTTCTTTTTCTTGGTCTCTCTCTCCCCTGCCTGCCAGACAAAAAATTTGCCATTGACACGCGCTGCGGTGGGGAGGGGCCAAAACAGGCACGTCACAGCGGGGAGGAGCCAAAAACTGGGGCGGGGTCGAACACGGCTTCATGCTTGTTCGAGTAACGAGCACCATCGAGTACGCTAATACTCAAATGAGCATCAAGCTCAGCAGAGTACGTTCGCTCAACTCTACTCTGCACTAATCCTAACAGGGCTAATCAATTTTGCTTAGAGTGCTCCTTTAACCCTATACATCATATGAGGTAGTCCTATCTAACATACCGTAGGTCCCAAAAAACAGCAAAATACCCCAAAATGAGCAGTCATTTTGTATCAATTTTTGTAATAATCTATCCAGCCATTTCCACGTAGTTACTCAGCTGTTCACAGACTTTGAATAGCATCTATATCTGTATTGGTATAGTCATGCACAGTTGCATCCCCTCCATTCCCCAACTTCTACTGATCTGTCAGTCTTCACTGCCATTCTGGTTTTGTAGTTGTCAATCAAGAGCATTAGGATGATGGTAATGCCACTACTCAGATAGGAGACTGTTGTAATTAAAGGAGTATTCCAGGATTTTACTATAGATGACCTATTCTCATGATAAGTCATCAATAGTTGATTGGCGGGACTCTGCCACTCAGGATACCTGGCGACCTTGGTGGTCAGGGCCGCAAGTGTAATAGCCAGCTTCACTCCCACTTAAATCAGATGGTAGTGATGTATTCTATTACACTTCCAGCTCTGACCGTAATTGATTTCAATGGGAGGGAAGCCACTTATTACACTTCCAGTCCTGACCACCAAGGTTGAACAATCAGCTGATCGGCAGGGATCCTGAGCGGTGGACCCATGCCAATCAACTATTGATGACTAGAGATGAGCGAGCATACTCGCTAAAGACAATTACTCGATCGAGCATTGTCCTTAGCGAGTATCTCCCCGCTCGGAAGAAAAGGTTCGGCTGCCGGCGCGGGTGAGAGGTGAGTTGCGGCAGTCAGCAGGGGGGAGTGGGGGGGGAGAGAGATCTCCCCTCCGTTTCTCCCCGCTCTCCTCAGACGCTCCCCGCCCGCCGCCGGCAGCCGAATCTTTTCTTCCGAGCGGGGAGATACTCGCTAAGGACAATGCTCGATCGAGTAATTGTCCTTAGCGAGTATGCTCGCTCATCTCTATTGATGACCTATCCTCAGGATAGGTCATCAGTAGTAAAAGCCTGGAATATCCCTTTAAATGTACTGTAAAAGGTCATGTAAATAGATCTATCAACTCTTTAGTAAATAAGTGCGTTTCCTATAATATAATAATTCTGAGGCATGTTTTATTTTATGCCGTTTCTCTGTTATTCCTCTTAGAAATTTACGAAGAAATTAACAGCTGGTCTGACACTGTCCAAGCAGTGCTGACAATGTATGGACACGTCCCTTGAAAAGGAAAATGTTAACACCCAGTTGTCCATTTATTCATACATTTCTAGGAGGATGCAAATAGGAGCATCACCTATTGGAAGGCAGCATTTCTGCAAATCAATGTCAGACTTTTTAACAAGCCCTGTAATAGTGACTGGGAATTGTGAGCCAAAGCCAGAATAACCATACACAGACAGCTGTTTCGGGGTGATTTCTAGGAGCAATAACAGAGGAATATCATAATGCAGAAGTCTGAAAGTAGATGTTTAAGAATTGTTATTTCATGAAGAATATAAGTATTTACTAAATCCGAAATGCCAGAAGTGGGGACAGGTCCCCTTTAAATAGTAAGATCAATACATTTTATTACATAAGACATAACCCTGCAGTAACTTGGGTCATTTACGTCTGCTTCCTGTCTACTTTGCATAATATTTCTATTGCACCCACATGGAGTTGTTCAAATATTTGGAAAGATCTTTGTCACATTTGTCACTATGATGTTATTTGGAAGCCTGTGGGTATGTAAATGACTAGTGTGGTGACTGAACCATAAAGGGAAGCACACAAAACATGAAGTTGTTAAAGTGGCTTTCTGACATTCGGAAAAAGGTGGCTGGGGGGAAGGGGTACAATGTAACAACCCAAGACCGTATTCAGATGGCCATATGTGATTTGCGCTCTACAAATTTGGATGCAACTCGCATCAGACAGCATCAGACGAATGGGTCCAATATGAACAGATCCGGCACATTGCATGTTCTATTCTCATCAGTGAAAATAGCCAAGCATAGCGCATGTACTAATATTTTTTCTATAGTCCATGTGAAAAATTGGCCATGATTAGCCTCATAGGCTATTATAGGGCCATAGACTATATAGATATGTGAATGGGCCATACTTACTGGTCAGATGTTCCCCAGGTTCATCACAGCTGCTCCGGTCCTTGCTACTCCAGAACTAGAAAGTCTTTGTGGCGGTCACTTGATGTTCATTGAGCACATAGCTAATCACAGGAGCGGCACATGACCGTCAAAGCCTGTGATTGGCTGAGTGATCAAGTGCAGTGACAGCTTTAGGTTAGATGGCTTCCAGTGCAGGATCTTTTTGCCGCAATCCATCATAAGAAATAGACAATATGTATTGCACTGATAGACGATGAATTCTGCTTGTGCAGAACGCAGCAAGATAGCAGCATACCCACACTAGAACAGCTCAGTGAATAAATATGGCACCAGAACCAAGCTCATAATATAATTACAGTGCCAGAACCAAGCTCATAACAAATACAACATGTACCAATCTTAGTACATAGATACAACACCAGACCCAAGCTCATAACATAAATACAATAGCAGAATTAAGTGATTGTTTTACGGGAGTGCCAATGTGCTGATAGCAATGTCTCAGAATATCAGAGCTGAGCAGACAGAGCCAGGAGAAGGATGATTAATGTAGCTCCACAGGGGGCCTTTATTTGTGTTGGCCAATTCAGGGGGGTCTCTATTACTTGCATGGGATGATCCAGGGAGTTTGGGGTGGTGGTGTTGGTAGTATTACTTGTGTTGGCTGATCCAGGGGTTCTGTGATACTTCCATTGGCTTATTTTGGGGGGGAGGAGTGGGGGTGTAGGAGGGAGGGTGTCTGTATTAATTATGCTGACTGATCCAGGGGGCTGTATGAATCATAGGGGCTGATCTGAGCCTCTGCAATAAAAGAGTTATACTGACATATAGATCTTTTCTTTTGGAAAGATGGGGGGTGACGGGGCAATTTTTCTGATGTGACTGGGGCACCAAATCACCCTATATTGGGTTTTCACCCAGCTTTTCCAAAAACAATGTAATTGAGACTCGACAGAAGACTTTTCAAGGATGGATATCTTTGTTTCCCAAGTTAAAAATTCTTTAAAGGGTAACCTATTTTTCTCCATTGTGTTTTCGGAGTTTCTTTGGCACGCTATGACTTGCTCTTTAAGACCCTGTGGATTCCAGCTTCTTACTAAAGCGAAGGCTGCAGAGCATTCAGATCATATTACTCAGTATAGAATCCTCTGAATTACTACATTTGTATCAAGTGGATGGTGGCGGCTGTGAGTGCAGTAAAGTTTGCTAGAGATCTGCTGAGAACGACTATGTGATCCACAACATCTGATGTATCCCAATCAGATCCGACAAGGAGCTAAGACCATCTACATCCCAGTGCATGGCCTGGAAGGAGCTCCTCTGAGTGTCACCGCCAAGCTGGCAGTAAGCAGACCCTGCAGCCCCCCTGCTAATCCTCTCTTCTTCTGTCTGAGTCTTTCTCCAGTTCTCTCACTTCTTCCTTCGCATTGTGGCTCAGCTTCATATAGAGCTTTTTTTCAACACACCTTCTCCTTCCCTACTTTCTAAACTTCTCTGAGAAGTTTACTTCTCGTTTCTAAACTTTTCTGAAATGTTTATGTCTTGTTTCTAAACTTTTCTGAGAAGTTTATGTCTTGTTTCTAAACTTTTCTGAGAAGTTTATGCCTTTTTTCTAAACTTTTGGGAATCCTCATCTTCTGTTACCACCATGCTGCTATTCCTCTTGGGCACATTGGTCCTCATGGCATCCCAAAGCCAATCCCAGTATGAACAGTACAGTTTTCGGGGATTTCCCCGTTCTGAGATCAAACCTCTAAAGGCCACCTATGGCAAGGCCATGGAGCTGTATGAGGGGCAGACCTGGAGAGAGGCATGTCGCATGCTAGAAGCCAGTCTAAGACTCCACCGGCTTCTCCAGGACAGTGAAGCCTTTTGTGGTCAGAACTGTGTTGATGAGTCCAAAATTCCAGGCCTGGAGGAACTGCAGGGAGAAGAGGAACATGGGGACTGGAAGCTGGAGCTGCAGTTGTTTGGACAGGTCCTAGCCCGTGCAGTGTGTCTGAGGAAGTGTAAAGCCACCTTGCCGGTGTTCCAGCAACCATACCCCGACAAGGAGACCCTGAAAGCCTTTCAGAGGCGGGATCCCTACCAGTATCTGCACTATACCTACTTCAAGGTGAGCTGGGACACTTATACTCTTCTTATATTAATTACCAATATTTTATAAAGACTGGCCATGGGCACAAAGGTTGCTATTCAATCAGACAAGAGTCCTGATAGCTAATCATTTGCCATTCCGGAGCGTGAGAGAGCTTGGTGTTAACCCCTTAGCAAAGATTGGGGAAGTCACCTTTGCAAGTGCCAGACACAAATCAATCTTCCATGATTAATATGTCCATAAAATCCAGGGCTACATAATATGCTTGCCGGCACAATCGGTGCATCGCCAACGCATCATCGTAGGCAATGCGATCTCACTGAGGGATATTTTAGGTTGACCCATGCTATGGAATGGCTTCCCACTATGAGTCTGTGTATTGGAGCCGTAGGCACTACATGTATTGCCTTAATATTGTCCACTAAGAACTCAGAGTCACAGAGGAACAGTATAGTCCTATAACTGTCTATGGATGGGATATAATATTTTTGCACTACATTGATTCATAATACAACTCTATGATGGGCCTTAATGCTATTTTAACATCACAGACCAGTCTGGAGGCACACTGTTTCTCATTATGGAGACTGCCAAGTTGCCGTTGGTAGTCTTTTAGGCCAGGCAATGCTCTCTGGGAAAAATGTATGCAAATTATCTTTCAAACTTCCAATAGGTGGCACTACATAGAGAGCAGCAATAAAATCCTTTGTAGAGTTGAAGTTGTTAGGTGAAACATCCATACCAACCATCTAAAATGACAAGTTGGTCTAGCTCAATATCAAATGACCCCTCGAAAGGTAATTAATTTTGAAAGATTAATGCCATTTCCTCATCTCTGCTGGTCATACTCATTTCATTAATAAAATTCACTTTCCGATTGCCTTGTGAACAGACTTCAGACTACCATAAATAGCACCTGTTGGCTACTAACTGGTCTGCAGGATTTCCGATAAGGTTTGAATTGGGAATTGTCATTTAAGGAGTTCTTACACTCACTGGCCCAGATTTATTAAATAAAATAAATAAATCTTGTTATTTGTATAGCGCCAACTTATTTCACAGCGCTTTCAGGTAATTATTATTTATTACCCCCCACCAAGCTGGGTGCTCATTTTACTGACCTTGGAAGGATGGAAGGCTGAGTCAACCTTGAGCCGGCTACCTGATTCATGCGGGGATTGAACTTGCAACCTTCAGGTCATAGGTGAGAGCTTTCACTCTGCACCACACGAGGCTCTATTAAAGGGGTTTTCCAGAACAAAAAAATTATATATAATGGGGCAGGAATATAATAAAATTGAAAATTAAGCTATACTCACCCCCTTAAATGACCCCTCAATCCAGCACAGGGGCTCCAGTCTCTGCCATTCCCATCCCGGAGGAAGCTGCAACAGTCAGGTGCTGTCCAATGTGCATGTGACCACTCAGCCACTCACAGGTTTCAGTGGTTGTGTGCTGTCCATGACAGAATCACCACTAAAGCCTGTGATTGGCTGGAGTAAAATGAGCTGTGCCTCCTCATAAGGCAACCGTGAAGTGGGGGGGATTATTCTATTAAATAAATCAGTATGAGCAAGGGGGATGAGGGAATATACTGATAACTACAAAATTAATTCCCTTTAGGGGCCAACTGACATTGAGCTGGATCAGCCTGATATTTTAGATGGTTAGTATTGGACACATCCCTTTTTTAAGGCCCATTTAGACAACGATTATCGCTCAAAATTCGCTCAAAGGCCGTCTTTTGAGTGATAATCGTTGTGTCTAACTGCACTGACATTGTGCAGTTGTTCCAGCTGTATCCCGCTCCCTAATGACAGCTGGGTATGAAGAACAGAGCAGTCCAGCTCTGTTCTCCATACCCCGCTCGGAGCGCTCGGCTGTATAACAGCCAGGCGCTCCAAGCAGAGAACAGCTGGATGCAGAAGACAAGCGGGGCCACCCCACTTGTCTTCTGCATTCTCTGCTCGGAGCGCTCGGCTGTATAACAGCCGGGCGCTCCGAGCGGGGAACAGCTGGATGCAGAAGACAAGCGGCCCCGCTTGTCTTCTGCATCCTCCGCACGGAGCGCAAGGTGATCGCTCAACGTTTAAGCGATCACCTTGCGCTATGAATGATACAACAATTATCGCTCAAAAGACATCTTTTGAGCGATAATCGTTGTGTTTAAATGAGCCTTAAGGCCGGCTGCACACGAGCGTGACGGGCTCTGCCGCGGAATATTCCGCGGCGAAGCCCGTCACGGCGCCCCAGAGACCCCATACTTACCAGCGGATCCGGCGTCTTCGCTCCCGCACGACGCTTCCCCGCCCACCGCCGCCGCGTCACATGACACGCCCACCGCGTCACATGACGAGGCCGGCCGTGTCATGTGACGCGGCGGCAGTAGGCGGGAAAGCGTTTTCACGCTATCTTCCGCTGTGTTACAGCGGGAGATAGCGTGAACGGACGGCTTCCATTGACTGCAATGGAAGCCGTCAGCGCGTACACCCGCGGCAAATAGAGCATGCCGCGGGTGAGATTTCACGGTGCGGAATTCCGTGGTGGAATTCCGCACCGTGTGCCCTGAGCTATTAGGTTCAATAGAACCTAATAGCTGCAGGCAACGCAGCGGATTTTCGCCGCGAATTACGCGGCAGAAATCCGTTCGTGGGAAGGAGGCCTAAGTCCGGTGTTTATACACTAATCTCAAAGGGGGTTCCCATTTCCCCACACCTCACTGTAGGCTCGGCTGCAGCCCCCACACTGAGGAGGATATTGAATGGAGTAGCAGTCATGCAAGCGCAGTGCTGTTCTAATCATTTTCAATGAGCCTGCTGCTGATAGCGCTCAATTCAATCTGACATCACTGCGGTTGGGAGAAGCAATCTGGAAGTGAGATGGGATGGAGAAACAGGACCCCTGTTCTCAGGATTGGTGGGGGTCCCAGTGGTTGTGTAAGGGGGTGCCATGATGATGATTGAAGCTGTTTGTTTTATTGTCCAATTGTTGTGCTTCTATATATAAACAAAACAGGAGCCTTATAGGATAGTGTGTGCACGGGACTTTCCTGCACCATACGATCTTCAGAGGGGGAAACCTCTGGAAACAGGAAGAGGGCGAGTATAAAAAAAAATACACCTTCCGGCTCCCTCTCACATCCCCTAGCTTAGTGCTGTAGGGACATGACAGGTTCCCTTTAATAGTGACAATGTGGGAGTCGCTATTTCTACTGAGGATACTGTGAGGGTCACTATTACTTCTGTCGTCATTTTGTGGGTCACCATTACTACTGAGGCCACTGTGGGGGTCACTATTACTACTGAAGCCTCTGCAGGTGGTCACTATTACTACTGAGGATACTGAGGGGGTCACTATTACTACTGGCGTCATTGTGGGGGGTCACCATTACTACTGAGGCCACTGTGGGGGTCACTATTACTACTAGCGCCATTATGGGGTCACCATTACTACTGAGGTCACTGTGGGGGTCACTATTACTACAGAGGACCACAGTAGGGGTCACTATTACTACTGGGGCCACATTTACTACTGAGGTCACTGTGGGCGTCACCATTACTATTGAGGCCACCGTGGGGGGGGGGGTCACTATTACTACTGGAGCCATTGTGGGGGTCACCATTTCTACTGGAGCCATTGTGGGGGTCACCATTTCGACTGAGGCCACTGTGTGGGTCGCTATGACTACTGCGGGCGGTCACTCTTACTACAGGGGCCACTGTGGGGGTCATTTGTACTACTGGGTCCACTATAGAAGTAACAATTACTAGTAAAGCCACTCTGCACGTGGCAGAATACCTCAAGCTGAATTAGGGTTACTACTGAGGATTCTGAGGGGGTCACTATTACTACTGGCGTCATTGTGGGGGTCACCATTACTACTGAGGCCACTGTGGGGGTCACTATTACTACAGAGGACCACAGTAGGGGTCACTATTACTACTGGGGCCACATTTACTACTGAGGTCACTGTGGGCATCACTATTACTACTGAGGCCACTGTAGGGGTAACTATGACTACTGAGGATACTGTGGGGGTCACTATTACTAGTGGCGTCATTATGGGGGTCACCATTACTATTGAGGCCACCGTGGGGGGGTCACTAT